>NC_069499.1:360158476-360533476 GCF_027579735.1 Bombina bombina
GAGGGTCAAACAAGAACTCAGGACTGGGATGCCCAGCCTGCTTTTTATTAAGGTTACATGCACACAGGGCACTCCCAGGGGGAGAGGGGGGGAAGCACAAAATCCCCCATCACACATTTAGATAGAGAGCACTGTCCTTTGACAGGCCACAATAGGATTACAGTACTTAAGATAACAAGTTTACAAGTTCATCTTATCAATTAGCAGTCTGGCTCCAGAGGTGATTAGACAATAGTTTCTAAAAGCTGAAAAAAAAGAGTTAACTCTTTATGAAATGATACTTGTTACGGTTTTCTTGGAGCCCTTCTTAGGCGCTGGCTTGCTGGTTCAGGCATTGCTGCTGGGAAATAAGCTCTTCACAACAAAATAACTAATGCTTCTGTAACAGTGCTCCCTTTCTGTGGAACACTCTGGCAGACACGGTCTGACCCCTTTTCGGGGCAGACTAAGGCTGTCCAGACCGCTGATTATGCGGGGCTGAGGTCGGTTTGTCTGGACAACCCGTCGGCGTTGCCATTCTGTTTCCCAGGTCTGTAAGTAATGGTGAAATTGAAGGGTTGCAACGATAAGCTCCAACGTAATAGCCTGCCGTTATCTCCAGAGACCCGGTTCAGCCACACCAACGGGTTATGGTCGGTGACCAGAGTGAACTCCTGACCATATAAATAGGGAGTCAATTTCTTTAATGCCCACACCAAAGCCAAACACTCCTTTTCGACCGCTGCATAGCTGACTTCGCGGGGCAGGAGCTTCCGGCTGATGTAGGCAACTG
This sequence comes from Bombina bombina, assembly GCF_027579735.1. Lineage (NCBI taxonomy): Eukaryota > Metazoa > Chordata > Amphibia > Anura > Bombinatoridae > Bombina > Bombina bombina. The sequence continues at coordinate 360,159,249 of NC_069499.1, forward strand.
GATGCTCCCCTCCATCTTCGCCTACTTGGCTGAGGACGGCTCCCAGCCCGAACATGGAAGCATCTGTATGGACGATAAAACGTTTGTTAAGGGCTGGGGCCGCCAAGACAGGAGCGTTAATTAGAGCATTTTTGAGAGCCTGGAAAGCCGTTTCACAGTGGGGAGACCACAGGACCTGTCGAGGTAAGTTCTTCTTGGTCAAGTCAGTCAGGGGTTTGGCAAGTGTGCTGTAGTCTGGTACGAACCGTCTATAGTACCCTGCCGTGCCCAGGAAGGCTAGGACCTGAGTCTTAGTGATGGGGGTGGGCCAATTGGCGACAGCTTCTATTTTGGCCGGCTCTGGTCGCTGCTTTCCACACCCCACCCGGTGACCCAGGTACTGTACCTCGGCCATCCCAAAGTGGCATTTTTCTGGCTTCAGAGTCAGGCCAGCAGCCCGGATCTGATCCAGAACCATTCCCACATGAGCTAAGTGGTCCTCCCAGGACTCACTGTGGATCGCTATGTCGTCCAGGTAGGCGCAAGCAAAACTCTGGAAGCCATCCAGGAGCCTATCCACCAAGCGCTGGAATGTAGCTGGGGCATTCTTCATCCCAAACGGCATTACCCTAAACTGATATAAGCCGAATGGGGTGACGAATGCCGACTTGGGGATAGCCTCCGGGGCCAGGGGAATCTGCCAGTAACCTTTGCAGAGGTCAATAGTGGTCAGGTAATTTCCCCTGGCTATACGATCGAGTAGCTCGTCTACCCTGGGCATAGGGTAAGCGTCCGTCACGGTATTTTCATTGAGCCTCCGATAGTCTACGCAGAACCGGGTGGTCCCATCTTTCTTGGGCACCAAGACAACTGGGGAGGCCCAGGGACTATCGGAGGGCTCAATTACCCTGAGCTGGAGCATCTCATCGATCTCCTTCTTCATTCCTGTCCTAACTGCTTCGGGGATTCGGTACGGAGCCTGGCGCAAGGGAGCTTGTCCCGGAGTATCTACCTGGTGGGTGGTTAAAGTAGTGTACCCTGGCTTCGGGGAGAAGGTGAGGTGTTTAGACTGGAGGAGTTGGTTGAGCTGCTCCCTTTCAGTGGGGCTAAGTCGGTCCCCTATCTGAACCTGCGCCACTATACCTGTGGGGAGGCTCTTTTCTAATAGGTCTGGAATGGGTAAACTGTCGGGGTCTTCCTGAGGGGAACAACATACGGCCGTCACGTTCTCTGGCCGCTCAAAATATTCCTTGAGCATGTTTACATGGAATGTCTTTCTAAGATTGTTGTCGTGGCAGCTAGCTATCACATAAGTGGTGTCTCCCCTTTTCTCTACGATCTGGTAGGGACCCTGCCAGGACGCCTGCAATTTGTCTGTCTTCACCGGCTTAAGTACTAACACCTTTTGTCCTATGGTGAAGATTCTCTTTCGGGCCCCCCGATCGTAACATACTTTCTGTCTTCTCTGGGCCAACTGGAGATTAGCCCGCACGGATTTGGCTAATTGCTCCATTCGGTCCCTGAGTTCCAGCACGTATGGCACAATGGGGACACCGTCAGCCTCCATCTCTCCCTCCCAGTGCTCCCGGATCAGGTTTAGGGGTCCCCGTACCTTTCTTCCATAGAGCAACTCGAAGGGAGAGAACCCTGTCGTTTCCTGGGGCACCTCCCGATAAGCAAATAGGAGGTGCGGCAGGAAGCGTTCCCAGTCTCGGTATTCCTGAGTGAACGTCTTGAGCATTTGCTTGAGGGTCCCATTGAACCTCTCACACAGCCCGTTCGTCTGGGGGTGGTATGGGGAGCTCAGGAGGGACTTAATTTTGCAAACCTGCCAGAGTTGTTGGGTCAATTCAGCCGTAAATTGGGTGCCTCGGTCGGATAGGATTTCTTTTGGAAATCCTACCCGGGAGAACACCTGTACTAGTGCATTCGCTACCGTATCCGCTTGTATGTTGGATAGGGCGACAGCCTCTGGGTACCTGGTAGCGTAGTCCACTACGGTAAGAATGTATCGCTTACCGGAGGGACTAGGGGTAGCCAGTGGTCCCACTAGGTCAATAGCAACCCGGCTGAAGGGTTCCTCTACAATGGGCATATTTACTAGCTGGGCTTTAGGGTGATCGCCTCGCCTTCCTACTCGTTGACACACATCGCAGGTGTTACAGTAAGTTCTAACGTCAGCGTGCACCCCTGGCCAAAAGAACGTGTGAGTAATGCGGTGTAGGGTACGGGTAACGGCTAGGTGGCCTGCTAAGGGGATGTCGTGGCCTATTTTGAGGATTTCTTGACGGTATTTGTGGGGCACTACCAGCTGTCGCCTACGCTGTCCCCTTTTCTCTGTCCAGCGGTATAGTTTCCCTTTTTCCCATAAGAATGTTTCGTTATCTGCCCCGCCCCCTCCGGTCTCTGCTCGTTCCCGGTACTTTTGTAAGGTCGGGTCAGTCTTAGACTCTGCCTCGAAAGCATCTGGGGTGTCCCAGGGTATGGGGCCTAACCTGTCAGGCAAGGTCGGGGTAGGTCTTACCTGTGTCTCCCGCACTGGTGAGAGCTCTCGCTCCGTCCGGGCTTGGGCCCGTGTAGTCACTGGGTCCGCCTCGTTGTTGCATACTGGAGCATAGGCAGAAGTCATGGGGCCCAAATCGTTGCCCAGTAGTACTTCGGCAGGTAAATTATCCATTAGGCCCACGTTCACAGCCCCCTTTCCCGCTCCCCAATCAAGATGCACTTTAGCTGTTGGAATTTTGTACACATCCCCCCCCCGCCACTCTAACGGCCACAGTCTGTCCGGATCGCTTGTGCTCTGGCACCAAATGACTCTGTACCAGCGTGATAGTAGCCCCTGTGTCTCGCAATCCCTCGGTAGATCGCCCCTCGAGCCATACCCTCTGCCGATGGTGCTGGCGGTTATCTGAGGCAGCATATACAGGGTCTGCCTCGTGAAGCGGCCCCACATATCCCTCCATAGGGGCCTCTTGGTTAACACAGAGGGCCCGGGCCGGACGATAGGACCCAGAGGGGTAATTGTAATTCCTGGGTGTCTGGTGCGTATTAAGGGGGCAGCTAGCCATGAAATGCCCTGGTTGCTTGCATCGGTGGCAAGTCGGTCTGGGACGCTCAGAGCTGTTATTGGGTGGTCCTGAGTGTCGGACGGGCCTTGTGGGCACCGGGGCTCGGAATTCAGTACGAGGGGGTGCACGGTAAACCTCTCTGGGTTCGACCCGTGCTGGAGCTCGGTAGTTCATGGGTTCGTGAAGACGGGAGTCATAATGTTCATCGGCCAATTTGGCTGCTTCTTCTAAGGTAGAAGGCCGCCTGTCTCGCAGCCATTCCTTCCCTTGCTGTTCCATGCCATTATAAAAATGTTCTAAGAGAAACAATTGTAAAATTTCCTCCCCAGTCACCGCTTTACTTCCGCTCAGCCAGTGATTTGCCGCTCTCCGCATTCGGTGCGCCCATTCCATATGGGTATCGTTAGGCTTCTTTTCCGTGCCCCGAAACTGTCGGCGATACGTGTCCGGAGTTACAGCGTACCGTCGCAACAGTGTCTCCTTAACTAGCTCATACTGTGTCACTTCCTCAGCACCCAGAGTACGAAAGGCTTCCAGGGCTCGCCCGGATAGTTTCCCAGACAATATCGTGGGCCACTCTCTGTTGGGAATCTGGTGCAGGGCACATTGCCTTTCGAAGTCCGCCAAATATTCATCAATCCCTGTCTCGCTCTCTAGGAAGGGTCGAAATGCCGCATAGGGTATCTTGGGCCTCCCAGCATTTTCGACAGGGATGATTACCTGCGGGGCTTCAGCATTGCGGTGTGCATTCGCTAGGTTGAGTTTGTGGGCTCGAGTCTCTCGTATATCCTCGTCCGCCTCTGCCATCAACTGCTGTACCAAATCCATGGAGGGGTTCGGCCCGTATAATGAGAGCCTTTCCCGAACAATCCTGGTTTTTTCGTCACTAATCGTGGTCGGTGTTTCCGCCATTGTGAAGCTCTGATCCAGTTCGGTCAATTCTGCGATCAGCTCTCTCCTCGGCCGGTTGCTGGCGTACCCCCCTCTGCTTTCAAGTAAATCCTTTTGGGTTGTACGCTTCAATTTTTCGTAAGCGCTCTCCATCCGTTCTGTACCTCTCCTAGGAAATCCAGGAAAATCCCGCCGCTGCCGCCAAATGTTACGGTTACCCTTAGTCTCGCTGAGAGATGGACCGCTTAGTAGCCTGGATCCCTATTGCTAAAGAGGGGAGAAGCTGCTTTCCATAGTATTCTATATGAGTCTCGCAAATATAGAATAATCTCCCTTAGCTGCAGTACCGCTAGGATACCCTTCTGCCCACAAAAACGAGTCAACGCTGCGATTGAGGGTCAAACAAGAACTCAGGACTGGGATGCCCAGCCTGCTTTTTATTAAGGTTACATGCACACAGGGCACTCCCAGGGGGAGAGGGGGGGAAGCACAAAATCCCCCATCACACATTTAGATAGAGAGCACTGTCCTTTGACAGGCCACAATAGGATTACAGTACTTAAGATAACAAGTTTACAAGTTCATCTTATCAATTAGCAGTCTGGCTCCAGAGGTGATTAGACAATAGTTTCTAAAAGCTGAAAAAAAAGAGTTAACTCTTTATGAAATGATACTTGTTACGGTTTTCTTGGAGCCCTTCTTAGGCGCTGGCTTGCTGGTTCAGGCATTGCTGCTGGGAAATAAGCTCTTCACAACAAAATAACTAATGCTTCTGTAACAGTTGCGTCTACAATGACGCGAGTGTGTCATTTCCGGATGTTAACGCCAAAAAATTTCAGTTGTGTTGTGCGTCATTATTTAAAACTGCCATATAAGGAAATTGATCATTTTGCTTTATATGTTGTTTTTTCTCTTACATTTGCAATATGTCTCAATCTGATCCTGTCTCAGAAACCACTGTTGGAACCCTGCTGCCTGATAACAGTTCTACCAAAGCTAAGTGCATTTGTTGTAACTTTGTGGAGATTATATCTCCAGCTGTGGTATGTAATAGTTGTCATGATAAGCTTTTACATGCAGAGAATGTGTCCATCAGTAATAGTACAATGCCTGTTGTTCCTTCAACATCTAATGTACAAGATATACCTGTGAATATAAAAGATTTTATTGCTGATGCAATTCAGAAGGCTTTGTCTGCCATCCCGCCTTCTAATAAACGTAAAAGGTCTTTTAAAACTTCTCATAAAGTTGATGAAATTTCAAATGACCGACAACATAATGAATTATCCTCCTCTGATGAGGATCTATCTGATTCAGAATATCCTTCCTCAGATATTGACACTGACAAATCTACTTATTTATTGAAAATGGAGTATATTCATTCCTTGTTAAGAGGTATTGATTACATTGGATATTGAGGAAACTAGTCCTCTTGATATTAAAACTAGTAAACGTTTAAATTCTGTTTATAAACCTGTTACTCCAGAGGTTTTTCCAGTTCCTGATGCTATTTCTGATATTTCTAAGGAATGGAATAGGCCTGGTGGTACATCTTTTATACCTCCAAGGTTTAAAAAATTGTATCCTTTGCCAGCAGTTAGATTGGAGTTTTGGGAAAAGATCCCCAGAGTTGATGGGGCTATTTCTACTCTTGCTAAACGTACTACTATTCCTATGGAAGATAGTACTTCTTTTAAAGACCATTTAGATAGGAAACTTGAATCCTATCTAAGGAAAGCCTATTTATATTATGGTCATCTTCTCAAGCCTGTCATTTCTATGGCTGTTGCAGCTGCATCAACTTTTTGGTTGGAAAGTTTAGCGCAACAGGAAATGGATCCTGATTTGTCTAGCATTGTACGCTTGCTTCAACATGCTAATCATTTTATCTGTGATGCCATTCTTGATGATATCAAAATTTATGTTAAATCTATGTCTTTAGCTATTTTAGCTAAAGAGCTTTGTGGCTTAGATACCATGTCAGCATTCCAATATTTAAGTCTAGATAACTTATTACCTTGGAAAGAAAGAGATAGTAATTTGGTTCTCAGTTGGATTCGATTATTTCAATTGTCACTGGGGGAAAGGGAGTTTATTGCCTCAGGATTAAAGACCTAAGGGTAAATATAAAGCTTCTAACCGTTTTCGTTCCTTTCGACAAAATAAGGAACAGAAACCTAATCCTTCGCCCAAAGAATCTGGTTCAAGTTGGAATAAATTCAAGCCGTTTATGAAATGAAAGCCAGCCACCAAGTCTACATGAAGGTGCGGCTCTCATTCCAGCTCAGCTGGTAGGGAGCAGATTAATATTTTTCAAAGACATTTGGGCAGATTCTGTCCAAAATCAATGGATTTCAGAGTATTGTCTCTCAAGGGTACCAAAAAGGATTCAGAGTAAGACCTCCTGTGAGAAGATTTTCCTCACGTATCCCAGCAAATCCAGTAAAGGCTCAACATTTTCTGAAATGTGTTTCGGACCTGGAGCTTTCAGGGGCAATCATACCAGTTCCGTTTCAGGATCAGGGTCTGGGGTTTTATTCAAATCTATTCTTTGTTCCAAAGAAAGAAAATTCATTCAGGCCAGTTCTGGATCTGAAAATTTTGAATCGTTATGTAAGAGTGCCAACTTTCAAAATGGTAACTATAAGGACTATTCTGCCTTTTGTTCAGCAAGGGCATTATATGTCCACAATAGACTTACAGGATGCATATCTTCATATTCTGAATTGTTCAGACCACTATCAGTTTCTGAGATTCTCTTTTCTAGACAAGCATTACCAATTTGTCGCTCTTCCATTTGGCCTAGCCACAGCTCCAAGAATCTTTTCAAAGGTTCTCGGTGCCCTACTCTCTAATCAGAGAATGGGGTATTGCGGTGTTTCCTTATTTGGACGATATCTTGGTACTAGCTCAGTCTTTACATTCTGCAGAATCTCACATGAATCAACTAGTATTGTTTCTTCAAAGACATGGTTGGAGGATCAATTTACCAAAAAGTTCCTTGATTCCTCAGACAAAGGTCACCTTTTTAGGTTTCCAGATTGTGTCCATGACTCTGTCTCTAACAGACCTTCAGTCTCAATCATTCCCTTCAGTAGTTATGTGCATGGAAGTTTGTATGCTGAACCAATGGTGCAGGGATTATACAAGGATATCACAATTAATATCCTTAAATCTCAAAGTTCAACTGTCTCTGACTTGGTGGTTAGATCACCATCGTATAGTTCAAGGGGCCTCTTTTGTTTGTCCAATCTGGACTGTGATTACAACAAATGCAAGTATTTCAGATTGGGGAGCTGTCTGGGATCTCTGACAGCACAAGGGGTTTGGAAATCTCAAGAGGCGAGATTACCAATCAATATTTCTTTCATGTAATTAGCAAGAGTCCATGAGCTAGTGACGTATGCAATATACATTCCTACCAGGAGGGGCAAAGTTTCCCAAACCTCAAATGCCTATAAATACACCCCTCACCACACCCACAAATCAGTTTTACAAACTTTGCCTCCTATGGAGGTGGTGAAGTAAGTTTGTGCTAGATTCTACGTTGATATGCGCTCCGCAGCAGGTTGGAGCCCGGTTTTCCTCTCAGCGTGCAGTGAATGTCAGAGGGATGTGAAGAGAGTATTGCCTATTTGAATTCAATGATCTCCTTCTGCAGGGTCTATTTCATAGGTTCTCTGTTATCGGTCGTAGAGATTCATCTCTTACTTCCCTTTTCAGATCGACGATATACTCTTATATATACCATTACCTCTACTGATTCTCGTTTCAGTACTGGTTTGGCTTTCTACTACTTGTAGATGAGTGTCCTGGGGTAAGTAAGTCTTATTTTCTGTGACACTCTAAGCTATGGTTGGGCACTTTTATATAAAGTTCTAAATATATGTGTTCAAACATTTATTTGCCTTGACTCAGGATGTTCAACGTTCCTTATTTCAGACAGTCTGTTTCATATTTGGGATAATGCATATGAATTAATCATTTTTTTCTTACCTTAAAATTTGACTTTTTCCCTGTGGGCTATTAGGCTCGCGGGGGCTGAAAATGCTTCATTTTATTGCGTCATTCTTGGCGCTGACTTTTTTGGCGCAAAATTTTTTTTCTGTTTCCGGCGTCATACGTGTCGCCGGAAGTTGCGTCATATTTTTGACGTTTTTTTGCGCCAAAAGTGTCGGCGTTCCGGATGTGGCGTCATTTTTGGCGCCAAAAGCATTTAGGCGCCAAATAATGTGGGTGTCTTTTTTGGCGCTAAAAAATATGGGCGTCACTATTGTCTCCACATTATTTAAGTCTCATTAATTATTGCTTCTGGTTGCTAGAAGCTTGTTCACTAGCATTTTTTCCCATTCCTGAAACTGTCATTTAAGGAATTTGATCAATTTTGCTTTATATGTTGTTTTTTCTATTACATATTGCAAGATGTCTGCGAGTAACCCTGAGTCAGAAGCCACTTCTGGAAAAATGCTTAACTGAGTTTCAGTTCTACCAAAGCTAAGTTAATTTATTTTAAATGTTATAAATGTTTATCTTTAGCTATGGTTTGTAATAAGTTATTATGATATTCTTTTACAGGCAGATTCCATTAGTATTTATGCTTTATACATTTCCATTCTTAAGTACAAGAAATGTCTAGAAGATTTATAAGAAATATTTTTTCTGATTAAGGCTTTGTCTGACTTAGTGCCTTCTAATACAATTTTTAGGTCTTTTTTCACTTCTTTTTTAATTATTGAAGTTTCAAATGACCAACAACATACTGAGTTATCCTTCTCTGATGATGTTTTTTTCTCTTTCAGAAATTCTCTTCATCAGATATTGACACTAACAAATCTACTTTTTCATAATTTTTTTTATTAAAGTACATTTGTTCTTTGTTGAAGAGGTGTTGATTATTTTGGATATTAAGGTAACTAGTTCTTTAAGACTAGCTGACACTATTTCTGCCTTTTTTTCTTCTGTGATTTCAGAGGTTTTCTTTCCAATTCCCTATACTAGGGAATGGAATAGGCTGAGAATTCTCTTTTATTCCTTCTTCAAGGTTTTAAACTATATTCTTTGCCAGCAGTTAAATTCAATTTGGAGGGTTCTCCAATTTATTTGGGCTATCTCTACTCCTACTAATTATGCTATTGTTTCTATAGCAAAATAATATTTATTTCCCTTTATATAGTTGTATCTTATTTATGGAAAATTATTTAGTTTCAGGTACTTTTCTTGGTCCTGTGATATTTCAATTGCTTCATTTTTTCTGTTTACTTTAAGATCAAGTATCAGATTATGATTTATTTTAGCATTGTTAAAGGGACAACATTTACTAGACTAGGTGCTGTTGCATTTTGTCTTGTTGTTTTGCATTTTGCAAGTCCTCTGTTTTGACTGGTCCTTTAAACTGTACTATCATGCTAATGATTTCATTTGTGTCTTCATTTTATTGAATATATTCGCAAATGAGGGTTAATCTATGTCTTTAGCTATTTTAGCTAGAAGAATTTTGTGTTTTTAAAAAAAAAAAGAAAATCCATATTTCTTTTGTTCTAAGATAAATCAATTATTTGTTTTATAATTGGATTCAATTCTTAACTGTTACTATGGGCTTCAAGATTGAGTTCTAAGACTAAAACTTTAAGCTTATACTAGTTTGGTTGTTCTTATTAAGGAACGAATTCCTGAGTTCTTTCCCAAGTAACATGTTTATAATTGGGGTTCGAAATCAGCTCCCTAATATTGCGATGTATTCCAGCTTGGCTGGTAAGGGGCAGGTTAAGACTTCTTTGAAATTTATTTGGTTCTATTTTGTCCAAATTTCTTTGATTTTATTCCAGTAAGGCTAACACTTTCTTTAAGTGTGTTTCTGTCCTATATATTTTGTATACTGTTGTAGCATGGCTGGGTACCCATGGGGTTCAAGCGCTGCTCAGACCTGGAATCTTCTGGGGTATTTCTTCCAGTTCCTTTTTTAGGAACTGGGTTTTGGAGTTTTATACAAACTATTCTGCCTTTTTATGGTCACTGATAGCATTATTTGTTTTCATTAGATACAATAAATGCATATTTTTCATTTTTCTGTTTTCATTCAGATTATTTCCTGAGGATGCGGAATCTCATATGATTCACTTGCTCTTCAGGACATAGTTAGAGGATCTTTTTTTCAAAAGTTCTTGATTCCTCACGTAAGGGTCACCTTTTTTAGGTTTCCAGATGGTTTATGTCACTGTCTTTGTCTCTATCGGACAAGGGACAATTTGTATTGGGTTCCGTCTGTCGGTACCTTTAGTCTCTATTTTTTCCTTCAGTTGCTATATATGCATAGAAGTTTTAACAGCATTGGATTCAATTCCCTTTGCTCATTTTCAATGGAAAGATCCTTTCCAGCTTTTTATGAGTGTTGTTTCTTCAAGAACATGGTTGGAGGATCAATTAACCAATCAGTTTGTTGATTCCTCAGACAAGAGTAACCTTTTTTTTAGGTTTCCAGTTAGATTCAGTGTCCATGACTCTGTCTCTGTCGGACAAGAGACGTCTGAATTTGGTTTCAGCTTATCGAAACCTTCAGTCTCAATCATTCCCTTCGGTAGCCTTATGCATGGAAATTCTAGGTTCTTATGACTGCTGCATTGGACGTGTTCCCCTTTGCTCATTTTCACATGCGACCTCTTCAGCTCTGTATGCTGAACCAGTGGTGCAAGGATTATACAAAGATATCTCATTTAATATCTTTAAAACCGATTGTTCGACACCCTCTGACGTGGTACAGACCACCATCATTTAGTTCAGGGGGCTTCTTTTGTTCTTCCAACCTGTACTGTGATCTCAACAGATGCAAGTCTGACAGGTTGGGGAGCTGTATGGGGGTTTCTGACAGCACAAGGGGTTTGGGAATCTCAGGAGGTGAGATTTGCAATCAACATTTTGGAACTCCATGCAATTTTCAGAGCTCTTCAGTCATGGCCTCTTCTAAAGAGAGAGTCGTTCATTTGTTTACAGACGGACAATGTCACAAATGTGGCATATGTCAATCATCAAGAGGGACTCACAGTCCTCTGGCTATAAAGGAAGTATCTCGAATACTTGTATGGGCGAAATCCAGCCCCTGTCTAATTTCTGCGGTTCATATCCCAGGTATAGACAATTGGGAAGCGGATTATCTCAGTCGCCAAATGCTACATCCGGGCGAATGGTCTCTTCACCCAGAGGTATTTCTTCAGATTGTTCAAATATGGGGACTTCCAGAAATAGATCTGATGGCTTCTCATCTAAACAAGAAGCTTCCCAGGTATCTGTCCAGATCCACGGATCCTCAGGCGGAAGCAGTGGATGCATTGTCACTTCCTTGGAAATATCATCCTGCTATATCTTTCCGCCTCTAGTTCTTCTTTCAAGAGTGATTTCCAAAATTCTAAAGGAGCGTTCATTTATTCTGCTGGTGGCTCCAGCATGGCCTCACAGGTTTTGGTATGCGGATCTTGTCCGGATGGCTCCTTGCCATCCGTGGACTCTTCCGTTAAGACCAGACCTTCTATCACAAGGTCCTTTTTTTCCATCAGGATCTCAAATCCTTAAATTGAAAGTATGGAGATTGAACGCTTGATTCTCAGTCATAGAGGTTTTCTCTGACTCCGTAATTAATACTATGTTGCAGGCTCGTAAATCTGTATCTAGGATGATATATTATCGAGTCTGGAAGACTTGCATTTTTTGGTGTTTTTCTCATCATTTTTCTTGGCATTCTTTTAGAATTCCTAGAATTTTACAGTTTCTTCAGGATGGTTTGGATAAGTTTTGTCTGCAAGTTCCTTAAAAGGACAAATCTTTGCTCTTTCTGTTCTTTTTCACAGAAAGATTGCTAGTTTTCCTGATTTTTATTGTTTTGTACAAGCTTTGGTTCGTATAAAACTTGTTATTAAGTCAATTTCTCCTCCTTGGAGTTTGAATTTGGTTCTGGGGGCTCTTCAAGCTCCTCCGTTTGAACCTATGCATTCTCTGGACATTAAATTACTTTCTTGGAAAGTTTTGTTCTTTTGGCCATCTCTTCTGCTAGAAGAGTTTCTGAATTATCTGCTCTTTCTTGTGAGTCTCCTTTTCTGATTTTTCATCAGGATAAGGCGGTGTTGCGAACTTCTTTTAAATTTTTACCTAAGGTTGTGAATTCTAACAACATTAGTAGAGAAATTGTAGTTCCTTCATTTTGTCCTAATCCTAAGAATTCTAAGGAGAGATCACTGCATTCTTTGGATGTAGTTAGAGCTTTGAAATATTATGTTGAAGCTACTAAGATTTTCCGAAAGACTTCTAGTCTTTTTGTTATCTTTTCCAGTTCTAGGAAAGGTCAGAAGGCCTCTGCCATTTCTTTGGCATCTTGGTTGAAATCTTTAATTCATCATGCTTATGTCGAGTCGGGTAAACTCTGCCTCAAAGGATTACAGCTCATTCTACTAGGTCAGTTTCTACTTCCTGGGCGTTTAGGAATGAAGCTTCGGTTGATCAGATTTGCAAAGCAGCAACTTGATCTTCTTTGCATATTTTTACTAAATTCTACCATTTTTATGTGTTTTCTTCTTCTGAAGCAGTTTTTGGTAGAAAAATACTTCAGGCAGCTGTTTCAGTTTGATTCTTCTGCTTATAATTTCAGTTTTTTTCATTATAAGATTTAAACTTTGTTTTGGGTGTGGATTATTTTCAGCGGAATTGGCTGTCTTTATTTTATCCCTCCCTCTCTAGTGACTCTTGCGTGGAAGATCCACATCTTGGGTAGTCATTATCCCATACGTCACTAGCTCATGGACTCTTGCTAATTACATGAAAGAAAACATAATTTATGTAAGAACTTACCTGATAAATTCATTTCTTTCATATTAGCAAGAGTCCATGAGGCCCACCCTTTTTATGGTGGTTATGATTTTTTTGTATAAAGCACAATTATTCCAATTCCTTATTTTTTTATGCTTTCACACTTTTTTCTTATCACCCCACTTCTTGGCTATTCGTTAAACTGATTTGTGGGTGTGGTGAGGGGTGTATTTATAGGCATTTGAGGTTTGGGAAACTTTGCCCCTCCTGGTAGGAATGTATATCCCATATGTCACTAGCTCATGGACTCTTGCTAATATGAAATAAATGAATTTATCAGGTAAGCTCTTACATAAATTATGTTTTTTGAACTCCGTACTATTTTCAGGGCTCTTCAGGTTTGGCCTCTGTTGAAGAGAGAACCATTCATTTGTTTTCAGACAGACAATATCAAAACTGTGGCATATGTCAATCATCAGGATGGGACTCAGTCCCCAAGCTATGAAAGAAGTATCTTGGATACTTGCTTGGGCGGAATCCAGCTCCTGTCTAATTTCTGCGGTTCATATCCCAGGTATAGACAATTGGGAAGTGGATTATCTCAGCCGTCAGACTTTACATCCGGGGGAGTGGTCACTCCATCCAGATGTGTTTTTTCAGATTGTTCAGATGTGGGGTCTTCCAGAAATAGATCTTATGGCTTCCCATCTAAACAAGAAACTACCCAGGTACCTGTCCAGTTCCAGGGATCCTCAGGCGGAAGCAGTGGATGTGTTAACAGTTCCTTGGTGTTACCAACCTGCTTATATTTTCCCGCCTCTAGTTCTTCTTCCAAGAGTGATCTCCAAAATCATCATGGAACAATCGTTTGTGTTGCTGCTATCTCCAGCATGGCCTCACAGGTTTTGGTATGCAGATCTTGTTCGGATTTCCAGTTGCCAACCTTGGCCACTCTAAGGCCAGACCTTCTGTCTCAAGCAGTGTTCCGTCTAAGGCCAGTTTTGTGAGCGAACCAGCAGGGAAACAGTTAATAAGGGAAGCACACCTTACAGTCTGCATTGTGTAGTGTTTGCTAATTGCTCTAATTAACTGTTTCACCTCTGGTCCACTCACTAAACTGGCCTTAGAGGGAACACTGGTCTCAAGGTCCGTTTTTTTTTATCAGGATCTCAAATCATTAAATTTGAAGGTATGGAAATTGAACGCCTAGTGCTTAGTCATAGAGGTTTCTCTGACTCAGTGATTAATACTATGTTACAGGCTCGTGAATCTGTTTCTAGGAAGATTTATTATCAAGTTTGGACGACTTATATTTCATGTTGTTCTCACAAATTCTCCTGGCATTCTTTTAGAATTCCTAGAATTTTACAGTTTCTTCAGGATGGTTTGGATAAGGGTTTGTCTGCAAGTTCATTGAAGGGACAAAGCTCTGCTCTTTCAGTTTTATTTTACAGGAAGATTGCTAAGCTTCCTGATATTCAATGTTTTGTACAGGCTTTGGTCCATATCAAGCCTGTCATTAAATCAATCTCTCCTCCTTGGAGTCCTAATTTGGTTTTAAAGGCTTTACAGGCTCCTCCTTTTGAGCCTATGCATTCTTTGGACATTAAACTACTTTCTTGGAAAGTGTTGTTCCTTTTGGCTATCTCTTCTGCTAGAAGAGTTTCTGAATTATCTGCTCTTTCTTGTGAATCTCCTTTTCTGATTTTCCATCAGGATAAGGCGGTTTTGCGGACTTCGTTTAAATTCTTACCTAAGGTTGTGAATTCTAACAACATTAATAGAGAAATTGTTGTTCCCTCTTTATGTCTTAATCCTAAGAATTCTTTGGAGAGATCCTTAAATTATTTGGATGTGGTAAGAGCTTTGAAATATTATGTTGAAGCTACTAAAGATTTCAGGAAGACTTCTAGTCTATTTGTTATCTTTCCTTGTTCTAGGAAAGGTCAGAAGGCTTCTGCCATTTCCTTGGCATCTTGGTTAAAGCTTTTGATTCATCAAGCTTATTTGGAGTCGGGTCAGGCCCCGCCTCAGAGAATTACAACTCATTCTACTAGATCAGTCTCCACTTCGTGGGCTTTTAAGAATGAAGCTTCAGTCGATCAGATTTGCAAAGCAGCAACTTGGTCTTCTTTGCATACATTTACTAAATTCTACCGTTTTGAAGTATCTGCTTCTTCGAAAGCAGTCTTTGGTAGAAAAGTTCTTCAGGCAGCTGTTTCAGTTTGATTCCTCTGCTTATGTCTTAAGTTTTTTTTTCTTTCATTTATGATAAAAACTTATTTTTTTGGTTGTGGATTTAATTTTTTCAGCGGAAAATGGCTGTTTTTATTTTATCCCTCCCTCTCTAGTGACTCTTGAGTGGAGTTCCACATCTTGGGTATTTCTATTCCATACATCACTATCTCATGGACTCTTGCCAATTACATATAAGAAAACATAATTTATATAAGAACTTACCTGATAAATTCATTTCTTTCATATTGGCAAGAGTCCATGAGACCCACCCTTTTTATGGTGGTTATGATTTTTTGTATAAAGCACAATTATTTCCAATTTCCTTTGTTAATGCTTTTTACTCCTTTCTTTATCACCCCACTACTTGGTTATTCGTTAAAATGAATTGTGGGTGTGGTGAGGGGTGTATTTATAGGCATTTTGAAGTTTGGGAAACTTTGCCCCTCCTGGTAGGATTGTATATCCCATACGTCACTAGCTCATGGACTCTTGCCAATATGAAAAATTAATTTATCAGGTAAGTTCTTACATAAATTGTTTTTTTAAACTTAAAGGGACACTGAACCCAAACTTTTTCTTTTGTAATTCAGATAGAGCATGCAATTTTAAGCAACTTTCTAATTTACTCCTATTAATTTTTCTTCGTTCTCTAGCTATCATTATTTGAAAAAGAAGGCATCTAAGCTTTTTTTTTGGTTTCAGTACTCTGGAAAGCACTTTCTTTCATGCACTTTCTTTCATGTAATTAGCAAGAGTCCATGAGCTAGTGACGTATGGGATATACATTCCTACCAGGAGGGGCAAAGTTTCCCAAACCTCAAAATGCCTATAAATACACCCCTCACCACACCCACAATTCAGTTTTACAAACTTTGCCTCCTATGGAGGTGGTGAAGTAAGTTTGTGCTAGATTCTATGTTGATATGCGCTCCGCAGCAAGTTGGAGCCCGGTTTTCCTCTCAGCGTGCAGTGAATGTCAGAGGGATGTGAGGAGAGTATTGCCTATTTGAATGCAGTGATCTCCTTCTACGGGGTCTATTTCATAGGTTCTCTGTTATCGGTCGTAGAGATTCATCTCTTACCTCCCTTTTCAGATCGACGATATACTCTTATTTATATACCATTACCTCTGCTGATTCTCGTTTCAGTACTGGTTTGGCTTTCTACAAACATGTAGATGAGTGTCCTGGGGTAAGTAAATCTTATTTTCTATGACACTCTAAGCTATGGTTGGGCACTTTGTTTATAAAGTTCTAAATATAGGTATTCAAACATTTATTTGCCTTGACTCAGAATGTTCAACATTCCTTATTTTCAGACAGTCAGTTTCATATTTGGGATAATGCATTTGAATCAATAATTTTTTCTTACCTTAAAATTTGACTCTTTTTTCCCTGTGGGCTGTTAGGCTCGCGGGGGCTGAAAATGCTTCATTTTATTGCGTCATTCTTGGCGCAGACTTTTTTGGCACAAAAAATCTTTTCCGTTTCCGGCGTCATACGTGTCGCCGGAAGTTGCGTCATTTTTTGACGTTCTTTTGCGCCAAAAATGTCGGCGTTCCGGATGTGGCGTCATTTTTGGCGCCAAAAGCATTTAGGCGCCAAATAATGTGGGCGTCTTATTTGGCGCTAAAAAATATGGGCGTCGCTTTTGTCTCCACATTATTTAAGTCTCATTTTTCATTGCTTCTGGTTGCTAGAAGCTTGTTCTTTGGCATTTTTTCCCATTCCTGAAACTGTCATTTAAGGAATTTGATCAATTTTGCTTTATGTTGTTTTTTCTCTTACATATTGCAAGATGTCTCACGTTGCATCTGAGTCAGAAGATACTTCAGGAAAATCGCTGTCTAGTGCTGGAACTACCAAAGCTAAGTGTATCTGCTGTAAACTTTTGGTAGCTATTCCTCCGGCTGTTGTTTGTATTAATTGTCATGACAAACTTGTTAATGCAGATAATATTTCCTTTAGTAATGTACCATTGCCTGTTGCAGTTCCTTCAACATCTAAGGTGCAGAATGTTCCTGATAACATAAGAGATTTTGTTTCTGAATCCATCAAGAAGGCTATGTCTGTTATTTCTCCTTCTAGTAAACATAAAAAATCTTTTGAAACTTCTCTCTCTACAGATGAATTTTTAAATGAACATCATCATTCTGATTCTGATGACTCTTCTGGTTCAGAGGATTCTGTCTCAGAGATTGATGCTGATAAATCTTCATATTTATTTAAAATGGAATTTATTCGTTCTTTACTTAAAGAAGTACTAATTGCTTTAGAAATAGAGGATTCTGGTCCTCTTGATACTAATTCTAAACGTTTAGATAAGGTATTTAAATCTCCTGTGGTTATTCCAGAAGTTTTTCCTATTCCTAATGCTATTTCTGAAGTAATTTCCAAAGAATGGGATAAATTGGGTAATTCATTTACTCCTTCTAAACGTTTTAAGCAATTATATCCTGTGCCGTCTGACAGATTAGAATTTTGGGACAAAATCCCTAGAGTTGATGGGGCTATTTCTACCCTTGCTAAACGTACTACTATTCCTACGTCAGATGGTACTTCATTTAAGGATCCTTTAGATAGGAAAATTGAATCCTTTCTAAGAAAAGCTTATCTGTGTTCAGGTAATCTTCTTAGACCTGCTATATCATTGGCTGATGTTGCTGCAGCTTCAACATTTTGGTTGGAAACTTTAGCGCAACAAGTAACAGATCATGATTCTCATAATATTATTATTCTTCTTCAGCATGCTAATAATTTTATCTGTGATGCCATTTTTTATATTATCAGAGTTGATGTCAGGTTTATGTCTCTAGCTATTTTAGCTAGAAGAGCTTTATGGCTTAAGACTTGGAATGCTGATATGGCTTCTAAATCAACTCTACTTTCCATTTCTTTCCAGGGTAACAAATTATTTGGTTCTCAGTTGGATTCTATTATCTCAACTGTTACTGGTGGGAAAGGAACTTTTTTACCACAGGATAAAAAATCTAAGGGTAAAAACAGGGCTAATAATCGTTTTCGTTCCTTTCGTTTCAACAAAGAACAAAAGCCTGATCCTTCATCCTCAGGAGCAGTTTCAGTTTGGAAACCATCTCCAGTCTGGAATAAATCCAAGCCTGCTAGAAAGGCAAAGCCTGCTTCTAAGTCCACATGAAGGTGCGGCCCTCATTCCAGCTCAGCTGGTAGGGGGCAGGTTATGTTTTTTCAAAGAAATTTGGATCAATTCTGTTCACAATCTTTGGATTCAGAACATTGTTTCAGAAGGGTACAGAATTGGTTTCAAGATGAGACCTCCTGCAAAGAGATTTTTTCTTTCCCGTGTCCCAGTAAATCCAGTGAAAGCTCAAGCATTTCTGAATTGTGTTTCAGATCTAGAGTTGGCTGGAGTAATTGTTCCAGTTCCAGTTCCGGAACAGGGGATGGGGTTTTATTCAAATCTCTTCATTGTACCAAAGAAGGAGAATTCCTTCAGACCAGTTCTGGATCTAAAAATATTGAATAGTTATGTAAGGATACCAACGTTCAAAATGGTAACTGTAAGGACTATCTTGCCTTTTGTTCAGCAAGGGCATTATATGTCCACAATAGATTTACAGGATGCATATCTGCATATTCCGATTCATCCAGATCATTATCAGTTCCTGAGATTCTCTTTTCTGGACAAGCATTACCAGTTTGTGGCTCTGCCGTTTGGCCTAGCTACAGCTCCAAGAATTTTTACAAAGGTTCTCGGTGCCCTTCTGTCTGTAATCAGAGAACAGGGTATTGTGGTATTTCCTTATTTGGACGATATCTTGGTACTTGCTCAGTCTTTACATTTAGCAGAATCTCATACGAATCGACTTGTGTTGTTTCTTCAAGATCATGGTTGGAGGATCAATTTACCAAAAAGTTCATTGATTCCTCAGACAAGGGTAACCTTTCTGGGTTTCCAGATAGATTCAGTGTCCATGACTCTGTCTTTAACAGACAAGAGACGTCTAAAATTGATTTCAGCTTGTCGAAACCTTCAGTCACAATCATTCCCTTCGGTAGCCTTATGCATGGAAATTCTAGGTCTTATGACTGCTGCATCGGACGCGATCCCCTTTGCTCGTTTTCACATGCGACCTCTTCAGCTCTGTATGCTGAATCAATGGTGCAAGGATTACACAAAGATATCTCAATTAATATCTTTAAAACCGATTGTACGACACTCTCTAACGTGGTGGACAGATCACCTTCGTTTAATTCAGGGGGCTTCTTTTGTGCTTCCGACCTGGACTGTAATTTCAACAGATGCAAGTCTCACAGGTTGGGGAGCTGTGTGGGGATCTCTGATGGCACAAGGAGTTTGGGAATCTCAGGAGGTGAGATTACCGATCAAGATTTTGGAACTCCGTGCAATTTTCAGAGCTCTTCAGTTTTGGCCTCTTCTGAAGAGAGAATCGTTCATTTGTTTTCAGACAGACAATGTCACAACTGTGGCATACATCAATCATCAAGGAGGGACTCACAGTCCTCTGGCTATGAAAGAAGTATCTCGAATTTTGGTTTGGGCGGAATCCAGCTCCTGTCTAATCTCTGCGGTTCATATCCCAGGTATAGACAATTGGGAAGCGGATTATCTCAGTCGCCAAACGTTGCATCCGGGCGAATGGTCTCTTCACCCAGAGGTATTTCTTCAGATTATTCAAATGTGGGAACTTCCAGAAATAGATCTGATGGCGTCTCATCTAAACAAGAAACTTCCCAGGTATCTGTCCAGATCCCGGGATCCTCAGGCGGAGGCAGTGGATGCATTATCACTTCCTTGGAAGTATCATCCTGTCTATATCTTTCCGCCTCTAGTTCTTCTTCCAAGAGTAATCTCCAAGATTCTGAAGGAATGCTCGTTTGTTCTGCTGGTAGCTCCGGCATGGCCTCACAGGTTTTGGTATGCGGATCTTGTCCGGATGGCCTCTTGCCAACCGTGGACTCTTCCGTTAAGACCAGACCTTCTGTCGCAAGGTCCTTTTTTCCATCAGGATCTGAAATCCTTAAATTTAAAGGTATGGAGATTGAACGCTTGATTCTTGGTCAAAGAGGTTTCTCTGACTCTGTGATTAATACTATGTTACAGGCGCGTAAATCTGTATCTAGAGAGATATATTATAGAGTCTGGAAGACTTATATTTCTTGTTGTCTTTCTCATCATTTTTCTTGGCATTCTTTTAGAATACCGAGAATTTTACAGTTTCTTCAGGATGGTTTAGATAAGGGTTTGTCCGCAAGTTCCTTGAAAGGTCAAATCTCTGCTCTTTCTGTTCTTTTTCACAGAAAGATTGCTATTCTTCCTGATATTCATTGTTTTGTACAAGCTTTGGTTCGTATAAAACCTGTCATTAAGTCAATTTCTCCTCCTTGGAGTTTGAATTTGGTTCTGGGGGCTCTTCAAGCTCCTCCGTTTGAACCTATGCATTCATTGGACATTAAATTACTTTCTTGGAAAGTTTTGTTCCTTTTGGCAATCTCTTCTGCCAGAAGAGTTTCTGAATTATCTGCTCTTTCTTGTGAGTCTCCTGTTACAGAAGCATTAGTTATTTTGTTGTGAAGAGCTTATTTCCCAGCAGCAATGCCTGAACAAGCAAGCCAGCGCCTAAGAAGGGCTCCAAGAAAAACGGAACAAGTATCATTTCATAAAGAGTTAACTCTTTTTTTTCAGCTTTTAGAAACTATTGTCTAATCACCTCTGGAGCCAGACTGCTAATTGATAAGATGAACTTGTAAACTTGTTATCTTAAGTACTGTAATCCTATTGTGGCCTGTCAAAGGACAGTGCTCTCTATCTAAATGTGTGATGGGGGATTTTGTGCTTCCCCCCCTCTCCCCCTGGGAGTGCCCTGTGTGCATGTAACCTTAATAAAAAGCAGGCTGGGCATCCCAGTCCTGAGTTCTTGTTTGACCCTCAATCGCAGCGTTGACTCGTTTTTGTGGGCAGAAGGGTATCCTAGCGGTACTGCAGCTAAGGGAGATTATTCTATATTTGCGAGACTCATATAGAATACTATGGAAAGCAGCTTCTCCCCTCTTTAGCAATAGGGATCCAGGCTACTAAGCGGTCCATCTCTCAGCGAGACTAAGGGTAACCGTAACATTTGGCGGCAGCGGCGGGATTTTCCTGGATTTCCTAGGAGAGGTACAGAACGGATGGAGAGCGCTTACGAAAAATTGAAGCGTACAACCCAAAAGGATTTACTTGAAAGCAGAGGGGGGTACGCCAGCAACCGGCCGAGGAGAGAGCTGATCGCAGAATTGACCGAACTGGATCAGAGCTTCACAATGGCGGAAACACCGACCACGATTAGTGACGAAAAAACCAGGATTGTTCGGGAAAGGCTCTCATTATACGGGCCGAACCCCTCCATGGAATTGGTACAGCAGTTGATGGCAGAGGCGGACGAGGATATACGAGAGACTCGAGCCCACGAACTCAACCTAGCGAATGCACACTGCAATGCTGAAGCCCCGCAGGTAATCATCCCTGTCGAAAATGCTGGGAGGCCCAAGATACCCTATGCGGCATTTCGACCCTTCCTAGAGAGCGAGACAGGGATTGATGAATATTTGGCGGACTTCGAAAGGCAATGTGCCCTGCACCAGATTCCCAACAGAGAGTGGCCCACGATATTGTCTGGGAAACTATCCGGGCGAGCCCTGGAAGCCTTTCGTACTCTGGGTGCTGAGGAAGTGACACAGTATGAGCTAGTTAAGGAGACACTGTTGCGACGGTACGCTGTAACTCCGGACACGTATCGCCGACAGTTTCGGGGCACGGAAAAGAAGCCTAACGATACCCATATGGAATGGGCGCACCGAATGCGGAGAGCGGCAAATCACTGGCTGAGCGGAAGTAAAGCGGTGACTGGGGAGGAAATTTTACAATTGTTTCTCTTAGAACATTTTTATAATGGCATGGAACAGCAAGGGAAGGAATGGCTGCGAGACAGGCGGCCTTCTACCTTAGAAGAAGCAGCCAAATTGGCCGATGAACATTATGACTCCCGTCTTCACGAACCCATGAACTACCGAGCTCCAGCACGGGTCGAACCCAGAGAGGTTTACCGTGCACCCCCTCGTACTGAATTCCGAGCCCCGGTGCCCACAAGGCCCGTCCGACACTCAGGACCACCCAATAACAGCTCTGAGCGTCCCAGACCGACTTGCCACCGATGCAAGCAACCAGGGCATTTCATGGCTAGCTGCCCCCTTAATACGCACCAGACACCCAGGAATTACAATTACCCCTAAGGGTCCTATCGTCCGGCCCGGGCCCTCTGTGTTAACCAAGAGGCCCCTATGGAGGGATATGTGGGGCCGCTTCACGAGGCAGACCCTGTATATGCTGCCTCAGATAACCGCCAGCACCATCGGCAGAGGGTATGGCTCGAGGGGCGATCTACCGAGGGATTGCGAGACACAGGGGCTACTATCACGCTGGTACAGAGTCATTTGGTGCCAGAGCACAAGCGATCCGGACAGACTGTGGCCATTAGAGTGGCGGGGGGGGGGATGTGTACAAAATTCCAACAGCTAAAGTGCATCTTGATTGGGGAGCGGGAAAGGGGGCTGTGAACGTGGGCCTAATGGATAATTTACCTGCCGAAGTACTACTGGGCAACGATTTGGGCCCCATGACTTCTGCCTATGCTCCAGTATGCAACAACGAGGCGGACCCAGTGACTACACAGGCCCAAGCCCGGACGGAGCGAGAGCTCTCACCAGTGCGGGAGACACAGGTAAGACCTACCCCGACCTTGCCTGACAGGTTAGGCCCCATACCCTGGGACACCCCAGATGCTTTCGAGGCAGAGTCTAAGACTGACCCGACCTTACAAAAGTACCGGGAACGAGCAGAGACCGGAGGGGGCGGGGCAGATAACGAAACATTCTTATGGGAAAAAGGGAAACTATACCGCTGGACAGAGAAAAGGGGACAGCGTAGGCGACAGCTGGTAGTGCCCCACAAATACCGTCAAGAAATCCTCAAAATAGGCCACGACATCCCCTTAGCAGGCCACCTAGCCGTTACCCGTACCCTACACCGCATTACTCACACGTTCTTTTGGCCAGGGGTGCACGCTGACGTTAGAACTTACTGTAACACCTGCGATGTGTGTCAACGAGTAGGAAGGCGAGGCGATCACCCTAAAGCCCAGCTAGTAAATATGCCCATTGTAGAGGAACCCTTCAGCCGGGTTGCTATTGACCTAGTGGGACCACTGGCTACCCCTAGTCCCTCCGGTAAGCGATACATTCTTACCGTAGTGGACTACGCTACCAGGTACCCAGAGGCTGTCGCCCTATCCAACATACAAGCGGATACGGTAGCGAATGCACTAGTACAGGTGTTCTCCCGGGTAGGATTTCCAAAAGAAATCCTATCCGACCGAGGCACCCAATTTACGGCTGAATTGACCCAACAACTCTGGCAGGTTTGCAAAATTAAGTCCCTCCTGAGCTCCCCATACCACCCCCAGACGAACGGGCTGTGTGAGAGGTTCAATGGGACCCTCAAGCAAATGCTCAAGACGTTCACTCAGGAATACCGAGACTGGGAACGCTTCCTGCCGCACCTCCTATTTGCTTATCGGGAGGTGCCCCAGGAAACGACAGGGTTCTCTCCCTTCGAGTTGCTCTACGGAAGAAAGGTACGGGGACCCCTAAACCTGATCCGGGAGCACTGGGAGGGAGAGATGGAGGCTGACGGTGTCCCCATTGTGCCATACGTGCTGGAACTCAGGGACCGAATGGAGCAATTAGCCAAATCCGTGCGGGCTAATCTCCAGTTGGCCCAGAGAAGACAGAAAGTATGGTACGATCGGGGGGCCCGAAAGAGAATCTTCACCATAGGACAAAAGGTGTTAGTACTTAAGCCGGTGAAGACAGACAAATTGCAGGCGTCCTGGCAGGGTCCCTACCAGATCGTAGAGAAAAGGGGAGACACCACTTATGTGATAGCTAGCTGCCACGACAACAATCTTAGAAAGACATTCCATGTAAACATGCTCAAGGAATATTTTGAGCGGCCAGAGAACGTGACGGCCGTATGTTGTTCCCCTCAGGAAGACCCCGACAGTTTACCCATTCCAGACCTATTAGAAAAGAGCCTCCCCACAGGTATAGTGGCGCAGGTTCAGATAGGGGACCGACTTAGCCCCACTGAAAGGGAGCAGCTCAACCAACTCCTCCAGTCTAAACACCTCACCTTCTCCCCGAAGCCAGGGTACACTACTTTAACCACCCACCAGGTAGATACTCCGGGACAAGCTCCCTTGCGCCAGGCTCCGTACCGAATCCCCGAAGCAGTTAGGACAGGAATGAAGAAGGAGATCGATGAGATGCTCCAGCTCAGGGTAATTGAGCCCTCCGATAGTCCCTGGGCCTCCCCAGTTGTCTTGGTGCCCAAGAAAGATGGGACCACCCGGTTCTGCGTAGACTATCGGAGGCTCAATGAAAATACCGTGACAGACGCTTACCCTATGCCCAGGGTAGACGAGCTACTCGATCGTATAGCCAGGGGAAATTACCTGACCACTATTGACCTCTGCAAAGGTTACTGGCAGATTCCCCTGGCCCCGGAGGCTATCCCCAAGTCGGCATTCGTCACCCCATTCGGCTTATATCAGTTTAGGGTAATGCCGTTTGGGATGAAGAATGCCCCAGCTACATTCCAGCGCTTGGTGGATAGGCTCCTGGATGGCTTCCAGAGTTTTGCTTGCGCCTACCTGGACGACATAGCGATCCACAGTGAGTCCTGGGAGGACCACTTAGCTCATGTGGGAATGGTTCTGGATCAGATCCGGGCTGCTGGCCTGACTCTGAAGCCAGAAAAATGCCACTTTGGGATGGCCGAGGTACAGTACCTGGGTCACCGGGTGGGGTGTGGAAAGCAGCGACCAGAGTCGGCCAAAATAGAAGCTGTCGCCAATTGGCCCACCCCCATCACTAAGACTCAGGTCCTAGCCTTCCTGGGCATGGCAGGGTACTATAGACGGTTCGTACCAGACTACAGCACACTTGCCAAACCCCTGACTGACTTGACCAAGAAGAACTTACCTCGACAGGTCCTGTGGTCTCCCCACTGTGAAACGGCTTTCCAGGCTCTCAAAAATGCTCTAATTAACGCTCCTGTCTTGGCGGCCCCAGCCCTTAACAAACGTTTTATCGTCCATACAGATGCTTCCATGTTCGGGCTGGGAGCCGTCCTCAGCCAAGTAGGCGAAGATGGAGGGGAGCATCCAGTTGCCTACATCAGCCGGAAGCTCCTGCCCCGCGAAGTCAGCTATGCAGCGGTCGAAAAGGAGTGTTTGGCTTTGGTGTGGGCATTAAAGAAATTGACTCCCTATTTATATGGTCAGGAGTTCACTCTGGTCACCGACCATAACCCGTTGGTGTGGCTGAACCGGGTCTCTGGAGATAACGGCAGGCTATTACGTTGGAGCTTATCGTTGCAACCCTTCAATTTCACCATTACTTACAGACCTGGGAAACAGAATGGCAACGCCGACGGGTTGTCCAGACAAACCGACCTCAGCCCCGCATAATCAGCGGTCTGGACAGCCTTAGTCTGCCCCGAAAAGGGGTCAGACCGTGTCTGCCAGAGTGTTCCACAGAAAGGGAGCACTGTTACAGAAGCATTAGTTATTTTGTTGTGAAGAGCTTATTTCCCAGCAGCAATGCCTGAACAAGCAAGCCAGCGCCTAAGAAGGGCTCCAAGAAAAACGGAACAAGTATCATTTCATAAAGAGTTAACTCTTTTTTTTCAGCTTTTAGAAACTATTGTCTAATCACCTCTGGAGCCAGACTGCTAATTGATAAGATGAACTTGTAAACTTGTTATCTTAAGTACTGTAATCCTATTGTGGCCTGTCAAAGGACAGTGCTCTCTATCTAAATGTGTGATGGGGGATTTTGTGCTTCCCCCCCTCTCCCCCTGGGAGTGCCCTGTGTGCATGTAACCTTAATAAAAAGCAGGCTGGGCATCCCAGTCCTGAGTTCTTGTTTGACCCTCAATCGCAGCGTTGACTCGTTTTTGTGGGCAGAAGGGTATCCTAGCGGTACTGCAGCTAAGGGAGATTATTCTATATTTGCGAGACTCATATAGAATACTATGGAAAGCAGCTTCTCCCCTCTTTAGCAATAGGGATCCAGGCTACTAAGCGGTCCATCTCTCAGCGAGACTAAGGGTAACCGTAACATCTCCTTTTCTGATTTTTCATCAGGATAAGGCGGTGTTGCGAACTTCTTTTGAATTTTTACCTAAGGTTGTGAATTCCAACAACATTAGTAGAGAAATTGTGGTTCCTTCATTATGTCCTAATCCTAAGAATTCTAAGGAGAAATCGTTGCATTCTTTGGATGTTGTTAGAGCTTTGAAATATTATGTTGAAGCTACTAAGTCTTTCCGAAAGACTTCTAGTTTATTTGTTATCTTTTCCGGTTCTAGAAAAGGCCAGAAAGCTTCTGCCATTTCTTTGGCATCTTGGTTGAAATCTTTAATTCATCTTGCCTATGTTGAGTCGGGTAAAACTCCGCCTCAGAGGATTACAGCTCATTCTACTAGGTCAGTTTCTACTTCCTGGGCGTTTAGGAATGAAGCTTTGATTGATCAGATTTGCAAAGCAGCAACTTGGTCCTCTTTGCATACTTTTACTAAATTCTACCATTTTGATGTATTTTCTTCTTCTGAAGCAGTTTTTGGTAGAAAAGTACTTCAGGCAGCGGTTTCAGTTTGAATCTTCTGCTTATGTTTTTCATTAAACTTTATTTTGGGTGTGGATTATTTTCAGCAGGAATTGGCTGTCTTTATTTTATCCCTCCCTCTCTAGTGACTCTTGTGTGGAAAGATCCACATCTTCGGTAATCATTATCCCATACGTCACTAGCTCATGGACTCTTGCTAATTACATGAAAGAAAACATAATTTATGTAAGAACTTACCTGATAAATTCATTTCTTTCATATTAGCAAGAGTCCATGAGGCCCGCCCTTTTTTTGTGGTGGTTATGATTTTTGTATAAAGCACAATTATTCCAATTCCTTATTTTATATGCTTTCGCACTTTTTTGAATTTATCAGGTAAGTTCTTACATAAATTATGTTTTTTTAATGATGGATGAATTTATCCACCAATCAGCAAGGACAACCCAGTTTGTTCACCAAAAATGGGCCGGCATCTAAACTTACATTCTTTCATTTCAAATAAAGATACCAAGAGAATGAAGAAAATTTGATAATAGGAGTAAATTATAAAGTTGCTTAAAATTTCATGCTTAATCAGATTCACGAATGAATTTTTTTGGGTACAGTGTCCCTTTAAGCACAGTTCTAGCACCTTTGTTTTTTATCATTTGAATGCTACACAGAGTTGAGCTTCATATTCTTGGATCTTTCTTGTGATTCAACTGGCTGAGGAACACCTGGCGAGATGGTGAGCTGATACACCCTGAGACATCAGCACGTCACTACCAGCACATTGGTGTGCTATTGCCAAATGTGAGTACCCATTTTTGGATTTTGGTTGCATCATTTCATGCTCACTTTTTGGTTGATCTGCACATGTCTCACCTCTGCTCGGTTATACGTAAACTTTAGAGTAGGTGGGAGGAGCTAAAGCTCTGTGAGGGTTCTTGACCACCTCCTGAAAGGCTGGAATATATCCAACATGTTATGAAGCTTCGTTCTCATCAGCCCGAAGAAAATAATTTATCTTTAAGAATAAATTCTGTTGTGTTTTTTTTTTTTTTTATTCCAGCAAGTAGGATGGTGAAACTTAAAGTGCTGATCTTCACATCATTTGAAAGGGCTTATTAAACTGATGTGAGATCCGATATCCCCTCAGAGAGCTAAGAATAGGACGGGGGGTGTTAAATAGTAAATCCCCTGCAGGTGTTTGTCACTTGTCTGCCACAGGTATCTGAGACTGATCCTGCAGCCTCCTGTGCATACTACACAAGATATGCTCTTCTATTGGAAGCAGGTCCCCTGCAGATTTATAAGTATGGTAGTGAGTGTTGACTGGTAACTAGGTACTTGCATTCTCATAGCCCCACAGGTTATTGGCATCAAAATGTACACACGGTTCACATATACTGGGGACATAGTCACATGCAGGTTTTTTGGCTTTTTTTATACACTTAGTGTAAAATTGAGGTACTGTCTCTTTAAATTTGTTTCTGGGACATATCGGAGCTCTGTTCCTTACAGGGAGTGCAGAATTATTAGGCAAATGAGTATTTTGACCACATCATCCTCTTTATGCATGTTGTCTTACTCCAAGCTGTATAGGCTCGAAAGCCTACTACCAATTAAGCATATTAGGTGATGTGCATCTCTGTAATGAGAAGGGGTGTGGTCTAATGACATCAACACCTTATATCAGGTGTGCATAATTATTAGGCAACTTCCTTTCCTTTGGCAAAATGGGTCAAAAGAAGGACTTGACAGGCTCAGAAAAGTAAAAAATAGTGATATATCTTGCAGAGGGATGCAGCACTCTTAAAATTGCAAAGCTTCTGAAGCGTGATCATCGAACAATCAAGCGTTTCATTCAAAATAGTCAACAGGGTCGCAAGAAGCGTGTGGAAAAACCAAGGCACAAAATAACTGCCCATGAACTGAGAAAAGTCAAGCGTGCAGCTGCCAAGATGCCACTTGCCACCAGTTTGGCCATATTTCAGAGCTGCAACATCACTGGAGTGCCCAAAAGCACAAGGTGTGCAATACTCAGTGTTACAGAAGCATTAGTTATTTTGTTATAAAGAGCTTATTTCCCAGCAGCAATGCCTGAACCAGCAAGCCAGTGCCTAAGAAGGGCTCCAAGAAAACCGTAACAAGTATCATTTCATAAAGAGTTAACTCTTTTTTTTTCAGCTTTTAGAAACTATTGCCTAAATACACGTTTGTCTAATCACCTCTGGAGCCAGACTGCTAATTGATAAGATGAACTTGTAAACTTGTTATCTTAAGTACTGTAATCCTATTGTGGCCTGTCAAAGGACAGTGCTCTCTATCTAAATGTGTGATGGGGGATTTTGTGCTTCCCCCCTCTCCCCCTGGGAGTGCCCTGTGTGCATAAACCTTAATAAAAAGCAGGCTGGGCATCCCAGTCCTGAGTTCTTGTTTGACCCTCAATCGCAGCGTTGACTCGTTTTTGTGGGCAGAAGGGTATCCTAGCTGTACTGCAGCTAAGGGAGATTATTCTATATTTGCGAGACTCATATAGAATACTATGGAAAGCAGCTTCTCCCCTCTTTAGCAATAGGGATCCAGGCTACTAAGCGGTCCATCTCTCAGCTAGACTAAGGGTAACCGTAACATTTGGTGGCAGCGGTGGGATTTTCCTGGATTTCCTAGGAGAGGTACAGAACGGATGGAGAGCGCTTACGAAAAATTGAAGCGTACAACGCTAAAGGATTTACTTGAAAGCAGAGGGGGGTACGCCAGCAACCGGCCGAGGAGAGAGCTGATCGCAGAATTGACCGAACTGGATCAGAGCTTCACAATGGCGGAAACACCGACCACGATTAGTGACGAAAAAACCAGGATTGTTCGGGAAAGGCTCTCATTATACGGGCCGAACCCCTCCATGAAATTGGTACAGCAGTTGATGGCGGAGGTGGACAAGGATATACGAGAGACTCGAGCCCACGAACTCAACCTAGCGAACGCACACCGCAATGCTGAAGCCCCGCAGCTAATCATCCCTGTCGAGAATGCTGGGAGGCCCAAGATACCCTATGCGGCATTTCGACCCTTCCTAGTGAGCGAGACAGGGATTGATGAATATTTGGCGGACTTCGAAAGGCAATGTGCCCTGCACCAGATTCCCAACAGAGAGTGGCCCACGATATTGTCTGGGAAACTATCTGGGCGAGCCCTGGAAGCCTTTCGTACTCTGGGTGCTGAGGAAGTGACACAGTATGAGCTAGTTAAGGAGACACTGTTGCGACGGTACGCTGTAACTCCGGACACGTATCGCCGACAGTTTCGGGGCACGGAAAAGAAGCCTAAAGATACCCATATGGAATGGGCGCACCGAATGCGGAGAGCGGCAAATCACTGGCTGAGCGGAAGTAAAGCGGTGACTGGGGAGGAAATTTTACAATTGTTTCTCTTAGAACATTTTTATAATGGCATGGAACAGCAAGGGAAGGAATGGCTGCGAGACAGGCGGCCTTCTACCTTAGAAGAAGCAGCCAAATTGGCCGATGAACATTATGACTCCCGTCTTCACGAACCCATGAACTACCGAGCTCCAGCACGGGTCGAACCGAGAGAGGTTTACCGTGCACCCCCTCGTGCTGAATTCCGAGCCCCGGTGCCCACAGGGCCCGTCCGACACTCAGGACCACCCAATAACAGCTCTGAGCGTCCCAGACCGACTTGCCACCGATGCAAGCAACCAGGGCATTTCATGGCTAGCTGCCCCCTTAATACGCACCAGACACCCAGGAATTACAATTACCCCTCTGGGTCCTATTGTCCGGCCCGGGCCCTCTGTGTTAACCAAGAGGCCCCTATGGAGGGATATGTGGGGCCGCTTCACGAGGCAGACCCTGTACATGCTGCCTCAGATAACCGCCAGCACCATCGGCAGAGGGTATGGCTCGAGGGGCGATCTACCGAGGGATTGCAAGACACAGGGGCTACTATCACGCTGGTACAGAGTCATTTGGTGCCAGAGCACAAGCGATCCGGACAGACTGTGGCCGTTAGAGTGGCGGGGGGGGATGTGTACAAAATTCCAACAGCTAAAGTGCATCTTGATTGGGGAGCGGGAAAGGGGGCTGTGAACATGGGCCTAATGGATAATTTACCTGCCGAAGTACTACTGGGCAACGATTTGGGCCCCATGACTTCTGCCTATGCTCCAGTATGCAACAACGAGGCGGACCCAGTGACTACACGGGCCCAAGCCCGGACGGAGCGAGAGCTCTCACCAGTGCGGGAGACACAGGTAAGACCTACCCCGACCTTGCCTGACAGGTTAGGCCCCATACCCTGGGACACCCCAGATGCTTTCGAGGCAGAGTCTAAGACTGACCCGACCTTACAAAAGTACCGGGAACGAGCAGAGACCAGAGGGGGCGGGGCAGATAACGAAACATTCTTATGGGAAAAAGGGAAACTATACCGCTGGACAGAGAAAAGGGGACAGCGTAGGCGACAGCTGGTAGTGCCCCACAAATACCGTCAAGAAATCCTCAAAATAGGCCACGACATCCCCTTAGCAGGCCACCTAGCCGTAACCCGTACCCTACACCGCATTACTCACACGTTCTTTTGGCCAGGGGTGCACGCTGACGTTAGAACTTACTGTAACACCTGCGATGTGTGTCAACGAGTAGGAAGGCGAGGCGATCACCCTAAAGCCCATCTAGTAAATATGCCCATTGTAGAGGAACCCTTCAGCCGGGTTGCTATTGACCTAGTGGGACCACTGGCTACCCCTAGTCCCTCCGGTAAGCGCTACATTCTTACCGTAGTGGACTACGCTACCAGGTACCCAGAGGCTGTCGCCCTATCCAACATACAAGCGGATACGGTAGCGAATGCACTAGTACAGGTCTTCTCCCGGGTAGGATTTCCAAAAGAAATCCTATCCGACCGAGGCACCCAATTTACGGCTGAATTGACCCAACAACTCTGGCAGGTTTGCAAAATTAAGTCCCTCCTGAGCTCCCCATACCACCCCCAGACGAACGGGCTGTGTGAGAGGTTCAATGGGACCCTCAAGCAAATGCTCAAGACGTTCACTCAGGAATACCGAGACTGGGAACGCTTCCTGCCGCACCTCCTATTTGCTTATCGGGAGGTGCCCCAGGAAACAACAGGGTTCTCTCCCTTCGAGTTGCTCTACGGAAGAAAGGTACGGGGACCCCTAAACCTGATCCGGGAGCACTGGGAGGGAGAGATGGAGGCTGACGGTGTCCCCATTGTGCCATACGTGCTGGAACTCAGGGACCGAATGGAGCAATTAGCCAAATCCGTGCGGGCTAATCTCCAGTTGGCCCAGAGAAGACAGAAAGTATGGTACGATCGGGGGGCCCGAAAGAGAATCTTCACCATAGGACAAAAGGTGTTAGTACTTAAGCCGGTGAAGACAGACAAATTGCAGGCGTCCTGGCAGGGTCCCTACCAGATCGTAGAGAAAAGAGGAGACACCACTTATGTGATAGCTAGCTGCCATGACAACAATCTTAGAAAGACATTCCATGTAAACATGCTCAAGGAATATTTTGAGCGACCAGAGAACGTGACGGCCGTATGTTGTTCCCCTCAGGAAGACCCCGACAGTTTACCCATTCCAGACCTATTAGAAAAGAGTCTCCCCACAGGTATAGTGGCGCAGGTTCAGATAGGGGACCGACTTAGCCCCACTGAAAGGGAGCAGCTCAACCAACTCCTCCAGTCCAAACACCTCACCTTCTCCCCGAAGCCAGGGTACACTACTTTAACCACCCACCAGGTAGATACTCCGGGACAAGCTCCCTTGCGCCAGGCTCCGTACCGAATCCCCGAAGCAGTTAGGACAGGAATGAAGAAGGAGATCGATGAGATGCTCCAGCTCAGGGTAATTGAGCCCTCCGATAGTCCCTGGGCCTCCCCAGTTGTCTTGGTGCCCAAGAAAGATGGGACCACCCGGTTCTGCGTAGACTATCGGAGGCTCAATGAAAATACCGTGACGGACGCTTACCCTATGCCCAGGGTAGACAAGCTACTCGATCGTATAGCCAGGGGAAATTACCTGACCACTATTGACCTCTGCAAAGGTTACTGGCAGATTCCCCTGGCCCCGGAGGCTATCCCCAAGTCGGCATTCGTCACCCCATTCGGCTTATATCAGTTTAGGGTAATGCCGTTTGGGATGAAGAATGCCCCAGCTACATTCCAGCGCTTGGTGGATAGGCTCCTGGATGGCTTCCAGAGTTTTGCTTGCGCCTACCTGGACGACATAGCGATCCACAGTGAGTCCTGGGAGGACCACTTAGCTCATGTGGGAATGGTTCTGGATCAGATCCGGGCTGCTGGCCTGACTCTGAAGCCAGAAAAATGCCACTTTGGGATGGCCGAGGTACAGTACCTGGGTCACCGGGTGGGGTGTGGAAAGCAGCGACCAGAGCCGGCCAAAATAGAAGCTGTCGCCAATTGGCCCACCCCCATCACTAAGACTCAGGTCCTAGCCTTCCTGGGCACGGCAGGGTACTATAGACGGTTCGTACCAGACTACAGCACACTTGCCAAACCCCTGACTGACTTGACCAAGAAGAACTTACCTCGACAGGTCCTGTGGTCTCCCCACTGTGAAACGGCTTTCCAGGCTCTCAAAAATGCTCTAATTAACGCTCCTGTCTTGGCGGCCCCAGCCCTTAACAAACGTTTTATCGTCCATACAGATGCTTCCATGTTTGGGCTGGGAGCCGTCCTCAGCCAAGTAGGCGAAGATGGAGGGGAGCATCCAGTTGCCTACATCAGCCGGAAGCTCCTGCCCCGCGAAGTCAGCTATGCAGCGGTCGAAAAGGAGTGTTTGGCTTTGGTGTGGGCATTAAAGAAATTGACTCCCTATTTATATGGTCAGGAGTTCACTCTGGTCACTGACCATAACCCGTTGGTGTGGCTGAACCGGGTCTCTGGAGATAACGGCAGGCTATTACGTTGGAGCTTATCGTTGCAACCCTTCAATTTCACCATTACTTACAGACCTGGGAAACAGAATGGCAACGCCGACGGGTTGTCCAGACAAACCGACCTCAGCCCCGCATAACCAGCGGTCTGGACAGCCTTAGTCTGCCCCGAAAAGGGGTCAGACCGTGTCTGCCAGAGTGTTCCACAGAAAGGGAGCACTGTTACAGAAGCATTAGTTATTTTGTTATAAAGAGCTTATTTCCCAGCAGCAATGCCTGAACCAGCAAGCCAGTGCCTAAGAAGGGCTCCAAGAAAACCGTAACAAGTATCATTTCATAAAGAGTTAACTCTTTTTTTTTCAGCTTTTAGAAACTATTGCCTAAATACACGTTTGTCTAATCACCTCTGGAGCCAGACTGCTAATTGATAAGATGAACTTGTAAACTTGTTATCTTAAGTACTGTAATCCTATTGCGGCCTGTCAAAGGACAGTGCTCTCTATCTAAATGTGTGATGGGGGATTTTGTGCTTCCCCCCTCTCCCCCTGGGAGTGCCCTGTGTGCATAAACCTTAATAAAAAGCAGGCTGGGCATCCCAGTCCTGAGTTCTTGTTTGACCCTCAATCGCAGCGTTGACTCGTTTTTGTGGGCAGAAGGGTATCCTAGCTGTACTGCAGCTAAGGGAGATTATTCTATATTTGCGAGACTCATATAGAATACTATGGAAAGCAGCTTCTCCCCTCTTTAGCAATAGGGATCCAGGCTACTAAGCGGTCCATCTCTCAGCGAGACTAAGGGTAACCGTAACACTCAGAGACATGGCCAAGGTAAGAAAGGCTGAAAGACGACCACCACTGAACAAGACACACAAGCTGAAACGTCAAGACTGGGCCAAGAAATATCTCAAGACTGATTTTTCTAAGGTTTTATGGACTGATGAAATGAGAGTGAGTCTTGATGGGCCAGATGGATGGGCCCGTGGCTGGATTGGTAAAGGGCAGAGAGCTCCAGTCCGACTCAGACGCCAGCAAGGTGGAGGTGGAGTACTGGTTTGGGCTGGTATCATCAAAGATGAGCTTGTGGGGCCTTTTCGGGTTGAGGATGGAGTCAAGCTCAACTCCCAGTCCTACTGCCAGTTTCTGGAAGACACCTTCTTCAAGCAGTGGTACAGGAAGAAGTCTGCATCCTTCAAGAAAAACAGGATTTTCATGCAGGACAATGCTCCATTACACGCGTCCAAGTACTCCACAGCGTGGCTGGCAAAAAAGGGTATAAAAGAAGAAAATCTAATGACATGGCCTCCTTGTTCACCTGATCTGAACCCCATTGAGAACCTGTGGTCCATCATCAAATGTGAGATTTACAAGGAGGGAAAACAGTACACCTCTCTGAACAGTGTCTGGGAGGCTGTGGTTGCTGCTGCACGCAATGTTGATGGTGAACAGATCAAAACACTGACAGAATCCATGGATGGCAGGCTTTTGAGTGTCCTTGCAAAGAAAGGTGGCTATATTGGTCACTGATTTGTTTTTGTTTTGTTTTTGAATGTCAGAAATGTATATTTGTGAATGTTGAGATGTTATATTGGTTTCACTGGTAAAAATAAATAATTGAAATGGGTATATATTTGTTTTTTGTTAAGTTGCCTAATAATTATGCACAGTAATAGTCACCTGCACACACAGATATCCCCCTAATATAGCTATAACTAAAAACAAACTAAAAACTACTTCCAAAACTATTCAGCTTTGATATTAATGAGTTTTTTGGGTTCATTGAGAACATGGTTGTTGTTCAATAATAAAATTAATCCTCAAAAATACAACTTGCCTAATAATTCTGCACTCCCTGTATTCTCAGCAGGCACTGATGATCAGGATTTTTTACAAATATTTGGAGCTCATTTTCAGAAGTTTTAGCGTCCTTCTGTGCAGTGCTCATGGAGTTCACTTTTACTGACAAAACTGTGCTCTGTTTTCTCCTTTCCTCAGACAGGGACACACTGCAATTTCTGCTCAGACCCTTAGTGGTAATCACCCTTACATTTTATGTTTAACTCTGATTCACGTTTTTTTTTTTTTAATAAGTTGTTGTTTTTTTTTATTCTATTGTGAATATCAAATAGGAGTAAAATATCAGAATTGCTTAAAATAATACAAATGTATAAATGAGTAGAGAAATATCTTTTCTTTCATGTAATTGGCAAGAGTCCATGAGCTAGTGACGAATGGGATATACAATCCTACCAGGAGGGGCAAAGTTTCCCAAACCTCAAATGCCTATAAATACACCCCTCACCACACCCACAAACTTTGCCTCCTATGGAGGTGGTGAAGTAAAGTTTGTGCTAAGATTTCTACGTTGATATGCGCTTCTCAGCATTTTGAAGCCAGATTCCTCTGAGTACAGCGAATGTCAGAGGGATGTGAAGGGAGTATCACCTATTGAACGCAATGGTTTTCCTCACGGGGATCTATTTCATAGGTTCTCTGTTATCGGTCATAGAGATTCATCTCCTACCTCCCTTTTCAGATCGACAATATACTCTCATATACCATTACCTCTACTGATAACCGTTTCAGTACTGGTTTGGCTATCTGCTATCTGTGGATGGCTGTCATTCGGTAAGTATGTTTTTATTACTTAAGACACCCCAGCTATGGTTTGGCACTTTATGCATTTATATAAAGTTCTAAATATATGTATTGTACTTATATTTGCCATGAGTCAGGTTCATGTATTTCCTTATGCAGACTGTCAGTTTCATATTTAGGGAAAATTAACATATTAAGAAATATTTTTCTTACCTGGGGTTTAGTCTTTTTTTCAATTGACTACTTTTTTTTCTTGCAAATTGCGGGCAGTACTAGGCACGTGGGTGCGCCAAATGCTAGACTTTATTGTGTCATTTTTGACGCGAGAATTTTTTGGCGCGAAAAGCACGTCATTTCCGGCGTCATAGTTGACGCTGAAGCCTTACACACGGTTGCGTCGTTAGTGATGGAAGTGTGTCATTTCCGGATATTGTTGGCGCCAAAATATTTTCAGTTACGTTGTGCGTCATACTTGGCACCAAATTTTTTCATTAATTTAATACCCCATTGCTATTTGCCTCTTGCCTTTTTCTATGTCAGAGGGCTATTTGCATTTTTTTTCCCATTCCTGAAACTGTCATATAAGGAAATTGACAAATTTTGCTTTATATGTTGTTTTTTATTTTACATTTTGCAAGATGTCTCAATCTGATCCTGCCTCAGAAGTATCTGTTGGAACTTTGCTGCCTGATGTCGGTTCTACTAAAGCGAAGTGCATTATATTTGCGAATGTCGTATTGGTTATTATGATAAACTTTTACATGCAGATATTGTGTCCATCAGTAAATAGTACATTTCCTGTTGTTGTTCCTTCAACTTTTAATGTACATGTTATACCTATGAAATTTAAAGAATTTGTTACTGATTCTATTCAGAAGGCTTTGTCTGCTATTCTGCTTTCTAATTAATATAAAGGTCTTTTAAAACTTCTCAGAAGGTTGCTGAAATTTCAAATGACCGACAACATTATGAATTATACTTTTCTGATGAGGATCCATCTGATTCAGAAGATCTTTCCTCAGATATTGACACTAACAAATCTACTTATTTAAAATTAAGTATTTTCGTTCTTTGTTAAAGAAGTTAATTATTTTGGATATTGTGGAAACTAGTCCTCTTGATATTAGAACTAGTAAATTATGTTTTTAAACCTCCTGTGGCTACTCCAGAGGTTTTTCCTGTTTCTGATGCTATTTCTGTTATGATTTCTAAGGAATGGAATTAGCCGGTTACTTCTTTTATTCCTTCTTCAAGGTTTAAAAAATTGTATCCTTTTACCAGCAATTTCTATAGAGTTTTGGGAAAAGATCCTCAAAGTTGATGGGGCTATTTCTACTCTTGCTGAACGTACCTCTATTCCTATGGAAGATAGTACTTAAGTTCCTTTAGATAGGAAAATTGAATCTTATCTAAGGAAAGCTTATTATATTCGGGTCGTCTCAGGCCTGCAATTTCTTTGGCTGATGTTGCAGCTGCATCAACTTTTTTGTTGGAGATTTAGCGCAACAAGAATTGGATTCTGATTTATCTAGTATTGTTCGCTTACTGCAACATACTAATCAGTTCTGATGCCAGTTTTTGATATCATCAAGATTGATGTTAGATCTATGTCTTTAGCTAGAAGAGTTTTGAGGCATAAATCTTGGAATGCTGATATGACTTTTTAAGTCTAGATTGCTATCTTTCTTTCAAAGGTAATACGAGACCTAAGGGTAAATATAAAGCTTCTAATCGTTTTCGTTCTTTTTGTCAAATAAGGAACAAAAACCTAATCCTTCCCTATTGAATCTGTTTTCAATTAGAAACCTTCATTAAATGGAATAAATCCAACCCATTTAAGAAACCAAAAGCCAGCCCCTAAGTCCGCATGAAGGTGCGACTCTCATTCCAGCTCAGCTGGTAGGGGGCAGATTAAGGTTTTTTTCAAGAATGTTTGGATAAATTCGGTCCAAAATTAATGGTTAGAGTATTGTCTCTCAGGGGTTTCGAATACGATTCTGAGTAAATCCTCCTGTGAGATTTTTTTCTCACACATCCCAGCAAATCCAGTTTAAGCTCAGGCTTTCCTGAAGTGTGTTTCAGGGGTAGTCATGCCAGTTCCTTTTCAGGAACAAGGTCTGGGGTTTTATTCAAATCTATTCATCGTCCCAAAAAAGGAAATTTCATTCAGACCAATTCTGGATCTGAAAATTTTGAATCGTTATGTAAGAGTACCAATTTTCAAATGGTGACTTTAAGGACTGTTCTGCCTTTTTATTCAGCAAGGACATTTTAGGTCCACAATGGATTGCAGGATGTATACCTTCATATTCAGATTCATTCAGATCATTATCAGTTTCTGAGATTCTCTTTTTCTAGACAAGCGTTACCAATTCGTTGCTTTTCCATTTGGACTAGCAACCGCTCAAAGATTCTTTTTTAAAGGTTCTAGGTGCCCTGCTTTATGGAAACCAGAGAGCAGGGTATTGCAGTGTTTCCTTATTTGGACTATATCTTGGTACTAGCTCAGTCTTTCCGTTCTGCAGAATCTCACACGAATCAACTAGTGTTTTTTCTTCAAAAAACATGGTTGGAGGATCAATTTACCAAAAAGTTTCTTGATTCCTCAGACAAGGGTTACCTTTTTAGGTTTCCAGATAGATTCAGTGTCCATGAATCTGTCTCTAACATACAAGAGATGTTTGAAAGTGGTTGCTGCCTGTCGGCACCTTCAGTCTCAGTCATTCCCTTCAGTGGTTGTGTGCATGGAAAATTTAGGTCTCATGACTGCAGCATCGGACGTGATTCCCTCACATGAGATCTCTCCAGCTTTGTTTGCTGAATCCATGGTGCAGGGATTATACAAAGATATCACAATTAATATCCTTAAATCCCAATGTTTGACACACTCTGACGTGGTGGTAAATCACCAGCGTTTAGTTTAAGGGGCCTCTTTGTTCGGCTAACCTGGACTATGATCACTACAGATGCAAGTTATTCAGGTTGGGGAGCTGTTTGGGGATCTCTGACAGCACAAGGGGTTTGGAAATCTCAAGAGGCGAGATTACCAATCTATATTTTAGAACTCTGTGCAATTCTCAGAGCTCTTCAGTTTTGGCCTCTGTTGAAGAGAGAACTGTTCATTTATTTTCAGACAATATCACATATATCAATATCAAAGTGGCATTTGTCAATCAGCAGGGTGAGACTCTCAGTCCACAAGCAATGAAAGAAGTATCTCGGATACTTGCTTGGGTGGAATCCAGCTCCTGTCTAATTTCTGCGGTGCATTTCCCAGGTATAGACATTGGGAGGCGGATTATCTCAGCCGTCAGACTTTACATCCTGGGGAGTGGTCCCTCCATCCAGATGTGTTTTCTCAGATTGTTCAGATATGGGGTCTTCTACATATAGATCTGATGGCCTCTCATCTAAACAAGAGACTTCCCAGATGCCTGTCCAGGTTCAGGGATTTTCAGGCGGAAGCAGTGGGTACACTGACACTTCCTTGGTTTTATCAACCTGCTTATATTTTCCCGCCTTTAGTTCTTCTTCCAAGAGTGATCTCAAGAATCATCATGGAACAATTGTTTGTGTTGCTGGTGGCTCCAGCATGGCATCACAGGTTTTTGTATGCGGGTCTTGTTCGGATGTCCAGCCGCCAACCTTGGCCACTTCTGCTAAGGCCAGACCTACTGTCTCAAGGTCCTTTTTTTTTTCATCAGATTTTCAAATCATTAAATTTGAAGGTATGGAAATTGAACGCCTAGTGCTTAGTCATAGAGGTTTCTCATACTCGGTGATTAATACTATGTTACAAGCTCGTAAATCTGTCTCTTGAAAGATTTATTATCGAGTTTGGAAGACTTACATTTCTCTTGTAAGATGTATCGAGTCCACGGATTCATCCTTACTTGTGGGATATTCTCCTCCCCTACAGGAAGCGACAAAGAGAGCACCCACAGCAGAGCTGCCTATATAGCTCCCCCCTTAGCTCCACCCCCCAGTCATTCTCTTTGCCTACTCTAAGTAACTAGGGAGTGCAGAGCGAGTGTGGTGACAAAAATGTTAGTTTTTTATTTCTCAAGCAAAAGTTTGTTATTTTAAATGGTGCCGGTGTGTACTATTTACTCTTTGGCATAAAAATAGATGAAGATTTCTGCAAGGAGGATTATGATCTTAGCACTTTGTAACTAAGATCCACTGCTGTTCTCACAGGGCTGAAGAGTACAGGAAAACTTCAGTTGGGGGAACGGTTTGCATGCTAAGCTGCATATGAGGTATGTTCAGTCTGTTTTTCTAGACAGACTGTGTTTATTCTAGAAAAGGCTGGCAATATCCCCATGGGGAAAGGGTAAGTTGTATTCAGACACTTGAATAGGAATTTCAGCTTGCTTGAAGGGCTCATTTGTTACTGGTGACACTGTTAGGAAAAAACGTTTTTTGTTTGTTCAGTAAATTATGCAATTATGTTTTTTGAAGGGACTAAAGGGGTCATTGTGGCTTGTGTTAGGGTTTTTTAACCCACATGGTTAATTAAGAGACACTCAGGTGTTTTTCTAATAGGCCTCAAAACATCGAGTGAGGTGGGAGGGGCCTATTTTTGCGCCTCAGTTGCGCAGTTTCTTTTCCTTAAGAGTCATCCAACTGCTTTTCTAGAAGTTCCTGCTGTGTTTGAGGGCTGTAAAGGAGGTTTTTCCCCCACAAATCGTTCGGAAGGGCAGGTAGGTGCTACAGCAGAGCTGTGGCAAGGTGCTGGAAGTCTTTTTTTTTTTTTTTACCGGTTTTGACGTTTTTTCAATCCGGTTTTGCCATTAAGGGGTTAATTGTTTATTTGCATAGTTGTGGAAAGTTACTAAGGCTCGAAGATACTACTGTAAAAATTTCGTTAAGTTTACTGCTTTTTTACACTGTTTTGCAGAACTTGTTCAGCTTTTTTTCTCTTAAAGGCACAGTACTGTTTTATTTCTAAGTGTTATTTACTTTGATTACAGTGTTTTCCAAGCTTGCTTGTTACATTACTAGCCTGTTGAACATGTCTGATACCAAGGAAAATCCTTGTTCAATATATTTGGAAGCCATTGTGGAACCCCCTCTTAGAATGTGTCCCAAATGTACTGATATGTCTATAAATTATAAAGAACATATATTAGCAATTAAAAATAGAGCAATATATGATTCTCAGTCAGAAGTAAATGAGGGTTCGCCATCTAGCTCTCCCCAAGTGTCACAACCAGTAACGCCCGCACAAGTGTCGCCAAGTACCTCTAGTGCGTCACATTCATTTACTTTACAAGACATGGCCACAGTTATGAATACAACCCTCACTGAGGTTTTATCCAAACTGCCTGTTTTACAAGGAAAGCGGGACAGCTCTGGGTTAAGGGAAAATGCTGAGCCGTCTCACGCTTTAGTAGCCGTTTCTGAAATGCCCTCACAATGCTCTGAAGGGGCGAGGGATTTGTTATCTGAGGGAGAAATTTCTGATTCAGGAAAGACGCTTCCTCAGACAGATTATGATATGACGGCCTTTAAATTTAAGCTTGAACACCTCTGCTTATTGCTTAGGGAGGTATTAGCAACTCTAGATGATTGTGACCCTATAGTGGTCCCAGAGAAATTGTGTAAAATGGATAGATACTTAAAGGGACAGTACACAGTAAAATTGATTTTCCATAAATGTATTTTAAATGACTTGTTATACCAACTGCAGAGTATAAAATATTTGAGAAATTGCATTTTCGGGTTTATTTGTGTATCTGAAGTAGCTGGTTTTGTGCTTTTAAACCACAGCCTATTACAATGGGTTGAGCTTCAGGTAATATCAGATCTCATTATGTTATCACTTTCATGTACACAGACTTGCTTCCTTATCTTATATTTGTCTGGAACACCAAAGCTCAATACATAGAGAGAACAATAGAAAATTATCATTTTATTACTTAACTATCATGCCCCCACTGAGGGTGTAATCTCTTCTGCTGGCTGTGTTTACTTAGGCTTGTCAATAGCATATACGCCAGTATCAAAACTTTCAGTATAGGTTGGGAAACCACAAGCTAAATCAGCTATTTCAAATGCTGAAATATGAGTAAAGGAGCTACTTGCAACAAATTTAATACACTCTAGCAGGTAAAAAGGATCATTGGGAATAATTTAAAGGGGAGAAAGTTTTTGGGTGAACTGTCCCTTTAAAGGTTCCTGTTTACACTGATGTTTTTCCAGTCCCTAAGAGGATTGTGAATATTATTGCTAAGGAGTGGGATAGACCAGGTATTCCGTTCTCTTCCCCTCCTGTTTTTAAGAAAATGTTTCCCTTATCTGATACCATAAGGGACTCATGGTAGACAGTTCCTAAGGTGGAGGGAGCTATTTCTACTCTGTCTAAGCATACAACTATACCTATCGAGGACAGTTGTGCTTTCAAAGATCCTATAGATAAAAAAATTAGAGGGTCTCCTGAAGAAAATTTTTGTTGTTCAAGGTTTTTCTCTCCAACCTATTGCGTGCATTGTTTCTGTAACGACTGCAGCTTTTTTCTGGTTTGAGGCTCTAGAAGAGGCTCTTCAAATGGAGACTCCATTAGAGGAAATTATGGACAGAATTAAGGCACTTAAGTTGGCTAATTCTTTTATTACAGATGCCGCTTTTCAACTGGCTAAATTAGCAGCAAAGAATTCAGGTTTTGCCATTTTAGCACGCAGGGCATTATGGCTTAAGTCCTGGTCTGCTGATGTGTCATCTAAATCTAAACTTTTGAACATTCCTTTCAAAGGTAAGACCCTATTCGGGCCTGAACTGAAGGAGATTATTTCAGACACCACTGGAGGGAAAGGTCATGCCTTCCCTCAGGATAGATCAAATAAGATGAGGGCCAAACAAAATAATTTTCGTTCCTTTCGGAACTTTAAGAGTGGTCCCGCTTCAGCTTCCTCTGCTACAAATCAAGAGGGGAATTTTGCCCAATCCAAGTCAGTCTGGAGACCTAACCAGGCTTGGAACAAGGGTAAACAGGCCAAGAAGCCTACAGCTGCCTCTAAGACAGCATGAAGGGGTAGCCCCCGATCCGGGACCGGATCTAGTAGGGGGCAGACTCTCTATCTTTGCTCAGGCTTGGGCGAGAGATGTTCAGGATCCCTGGGCTTTAGAAATTGTGTTCCAGGGATATCTTCTGGAATTCAAGGGCTCCCTTCCAAGGGGGAGATTTCACATTTCTCGATTTGTCTGTAAACCAGACAAAAAGAGGCGTTCTTACGCTGTGTAGAAGACCTACATACCATGGGGGTGATTCGCCCAGTTCCAAAGGAGGAACAGGGGCTAGGGTTTTATTCAAACCGGTTTGTGGTTCCCAAGAAAGAGGGAACTTTCAAACCAATCTTGGATCTCAAAATTCTAAACAAGTTCCTCAAAGTTCCATCATTCAAGATGGAGACTATTCGGACTATTCTACCTCTGATCCAGGAGGGTCAATATAGGACTACCGTGGACTTAAAGGATGTGTATCTACACATCCCTATTCACAGAGATCATCATCAATTCCTCAGATTCGCCTTTCTAAACAGGCATTACCAGTTTGTGGCCGTTCCTTTCGGGTTGGCCACGGCTCCCAGAATTTTCACAAAGGTGCTAGGGTCCCTTCTGGCGGTTCTACGACCACGGGGCATAGCAGTGGTGCCTTATCTAGACGACATCTTAATTCAGGCATCGACTGTCCAGCTAGCCAAGTCTCACACAGACATTGTGTTGTCTTTTCTGACATCTCACGGGTGGAAGGTGAACAAAAGAGTTCTCTCTTCCCTCTTACAAGAGTTTCCTTCCTAGGGACTCTGATAGACTCGGTAGAAATGAAAATATTTCTGACGGAGGTCAGAAAGTTAAAACTCTTATCCACTTGCCGAGCTCTTCATTCCATTCCTCGGCCATCAGTGGCTCAGTGTATGGAGGTAATCGGACTCATGGTAGCGGCAATGGACATAGTTCCTTTTGCCCGTCTACACCTCAGACCACTGCAACTATGCATGCCCAAACAGTGGAATGGGGATTATGCAGACTTATCTCCTCAACTGCATCTGGACCAGGAGACCAGAGATTCTCTTCTCTGGTGGTTGTCTCAGGACCACCTGTCTCAGGACCACCTGTCTCAGGGAATGTGCTTCCGCAGGCCATAGTGGCTCATTGTAACGACAGATGCCAGCCTGCTAGGCTGGAGTGCAGTCTGGAACTCCCTGAAAGCACAGGGCTTATGGTCTCGGGAGGAAGCTCTCCTCTCGATAAACATTTTAGAACTGAGAGTGATTTTCAATGCACTTCAGGCGTGGCTGCAGCTTGCTGTGGCCAAGTTCATCATTTTTCAGTCGGACAACATCACGACTGTAGCTTATATCAATCATCAGGGAGGAACAAGGAGTTCTCTAGCGATGATGGAGGTAACCAAAATAATCCGGTGGGCAGAGGATCACTCTTGCCATC
This sequence comes from Bombina bombina, assembly GCF_027579735.1. Classification (NCBI taxonomy): domain Eukaryota; kingdom Metazoa; phylum Chordata; class Amphibia; order Anura; family Bombinatoridae; genus Bombina; species Bombina bombina. The sequence goes on from NC_069499.1 coordinate 360,203,906, forward strand.
TCTCAGCAATCCACATCCCAGGAGTAGAGAACTGTGAGGCGGATTTTCTAAGTCGTCAGACTCTTCATCCGGGGGAGTGGGAACTCCATCCCGAGGTATTCGCCCAGCTTATTCAGCTATGGGGCACAACAGAATTGGATCTGATGGCGTCTCGTCAGAATGCCAAACTTCCTCGTTACGGGTCCAGGTCCCGGGACCCCAAGGCGGTACTGATAGATGCTTTATCACTGCCTTCACTGCCTTGGTCCTTCAATCTAGCTTATGTATTTCCACCGTTTCCTCTCCTCCCACGTCTGGTTGCCAGAATCAAGTAGGAGAGCTTCGGTAATTCTGATAGCTCCTGCGTGGCCACGCAGGACTTGGTATGCAGACCTAGTGGACATGTCCTCGGTTCCACTGTGGACTCTGCCAATGAGGCAGGACCTTCTAATCCAAGGCCCGTTCACGCATCCAAATCTAATTTCTCTGCGTCTGACTGCTTGGAGATTGAACGCATGATTTTATCAAAGCGTGGTTTCTCTGAATCGGTCATTGATACCCTGATTCAGGCTACAAAGCCTGTCACCAGGAAGATTTATCATAAGATTTGGCACAAATATCTTTATTGGTGTGAATCCAAAGGTTACTCGTGGAGTAAGATTAGGATTCCTAGAATATTGTCTTTTCTCCAAGAAAGTTTGGAGAAGGGATTATCTGCTAGTTCTCTTAAAGGTCAAATATCTGCTTTGTCTATTCTACTTCACAAACGTCTCGCAGATGTCTCGGACGTTAAAGCATTTAGTCAGGCTTTGGTCAGAATCAAGCCTGTATTTAATGCTAAAAATAAATACACAGAGCGCCTCCTAAAAGGCTAAGACACTAGTAGTGACAAGATTATTTAAATAAAAAATATATTGAAATTCTATAGGGGTATATAAAATATTTTATATGCTACTTATAGCTAAAATATACAAACAAGATACAAAAGTGGATCCACTTAAAATTAACAATAAAATATGCATATATCTATATAAAAAAAACAATACAATTGTGGTTAAAAACCACAACAATATACAATCTTAATCACAAAATAAATTACAATAAAACAGCTGTTGATGGTTGGATAAAAAATAAATATAAAAACATCAATTTACTGAGTAGGTGTCCATAAATATGTAGGTCCCAAACTTTAAATTCTTTCCAGAGAGTGAATGTCCAATATGAAGATTCTATTTTAAAACAATTATCCTTATATATCCCTCGATAAACGGTGAAATGATGAAGTGTGTAAAAAAGAAAAACGTAGTGGTTTTCAAATCAAATTTCAAAAATTATTGTGAATATCCAAAAAATCCTGAAAAGATGATGTGATGAAGTGGGCGTGAATAATCAAAAATGTGTGTACACAAAAATGAAAAAGGAAAAAATGTAAAAAAATAATCCAAATGAATATTTAGGATGTGTTAAAGTGAATAACACACTTATAAAGTGACCCTTATGTGAATACAAGATGTGAAGAGATGCTCCTAAAAAGTTATTCCTGTGTGTAAACGATGAAAAAATACAGAAATGGATCCTATGTCTCAGGGATCAATTCATTCAAAGATATACCTGTAATAAAACAAATATAACATAGTGCAAAACTGCTATTCAAACTTAGTCAGTAATTGAAAAGAAGCTTACCATATATGTCAACGCGTTTCGGCCCTAAGAACTGGGCCTTTATCAAGACTATAGATGGATTAGCATGGTAGCTCCTTTTATAGCTATTACTGGCCAATAAGTGCCAGTGTTGTTTTGGCGCCAAAAAATAACCTCTACTTCCTTTTCCTGTTGACCTGGAAGTAAAAAAATATAACCTCTACTTCCTGTTCCTGATGACCTGGAAGTACTATTGAGTTTATTCTATTTTTGTATATATGTTCCTAGTTTCATGGTAAATTCATGCTATGTTTCAAATAAAGTACATGTTCATTTTTATTTGTTTCATTAATATTTGAAAGATAATATTTGCCTAAAATCGGCAAACCGGAAGTGTGTGTTCAGTCATTTATCACCATGGAAACCAATATAAGAGTGAATGAATAGAACAATTTTCAGTCATATATTTAGATTTACCATGCCTGTTCTGAAAATAGGCTTAATCTATCCTAAGGTAACTAGCTATTTTTGAAAATTGTAAGGCTGCTTGTTAGGCCCTTCTTTGACAGAAAAGACGAGTGAATGAAAAATGTATTCTACTTAGGGAAGACATCAAAGTAATAAATATTATAGTGGATATGACACTATTAAGGAATACAATAAAATAAAATAGAAGATTCTTATTTAAAAAATATAACAATCTAAAAGGGTCCTAAAATGTAAGCAATAATTTCACTGTCCCTATAGAGATATCTATTTAGGAAAAGCGTATAGAATGTCTTCTGGAACGTCATAAAAAAATCATATATTTTTTTGATATATAGAAATATCAAGAAACCTATTAAGATAAACATTGTCATATAGCCTCCTATATGGAGACGACCTGGGTAGAATACATTTTTCATTCACTCGTCTTTTCTGTCAAAGAAGGGCCTAACAAGCAGCCTTACAATTTTCAAAAATAGCTAGTTACCTTAGGATAGATTAAGCCTATTCAGATCAGGCATGGTAAATCTAAATATATGACTGAAAATTGTTCTATTCATTCACTCTTATATTGGTTTCCATGGTGATAAATGACTGAACACACACTTCCGGTTTGCCGATTTTAGGCAAATATTATCTTTCAAATATTAATGAAACAAATAAAAATGAACATGTACTTTATTTGAAACATAGCATGAATTTACCATGAAACTAGGAACATATATACAAAAATAGAATAAACTCAATAGTACTTCCAGGTCATCAGGAACAGGAAGTAGAGGTTATATTTTTTTACTTCCAGGTCAACAGGAAAAGGAAGTAGAGGTTATTTTTTTACTTCCAGGTCAACAGGAACAGGAAGTAGAGGTTATTTTTTGGCGCCAAAACAACACTGGCACTTATTGGCCAGTAATAGCTATAAAAGGAGCTACCATGCTAATCCATCTATAGTCTTGATAAAGGCCCAGTTCTTAGGGCCGAAACGCGTTGACATATATGGTAAGCTTCTTTTCAATTACTGACTAAGTTTGAATAGCAGTTTTGCACTATGTTATATTTGTTTTATTACAGGTATATCTTTGAATGAATTGATCCCTGAGACATAGGATCCATTTCTGTATTTTTTCATCGTTTACACACAGGAATAACTTTTTAGGAGCATCTCTTCACATCTTGTATTCATATAAGGGTCACTTTATAAGTGTGTTATTCACTTTAACACATCCTAAATATTCATTTGGATTATTTTTTTACATTTTTTCCTTTTTCATTTTTGATTATTCACGCCCACTTCATCACATCATCTTTTCAGGATTTTTTGGATATTCACAATAATTTTTGAAATTTGATTTGAAAACCACTACGTTTTTCTTTTTTACACACTTCATCATTTCACCGTTTATCGAGGGATATATAAGGATTACTGTTTTAAAATAGAATCTTCATATTGGACATTCACTCTCTGGAAAGAATTTAAAGTTTGGGACCTACATATTTATGGACACCTACTCAGTAAATTGATGTTTTTATATTTATTTTTTATCCAACCATCAACAGCTGTTTTATTGTAATTTATTTTGTGATTAAGATTGTATATTGTTGTGGTTTTTAACCACAATTGTATTGTTTTTTATATAGATATATGCATATTTTATTGTTAATTTTAAGTGGATCCACTTTTGTATCTTGTTTGTATATTTTAGCTATAAGTAGCTTATAAAATATTTTATATACCGCTATAGAATTTCAATATATTTTTTATTTAAATAATCTTGTCACTACTAGTGTCTTAGCCTTTTAGAAGGCGATCTGTGTATTTATTTTTAGCACTACATTCACCTTTTTGGGGGCGCTGGTACCCACAATACTAGGAGCTACAGACATAAGGTTGAGCGCTGTCAGATTTTAACAGATTTTTATCAAGCCTGTATTTAAACCTGTTGCTCCGCCATGGAGCCTAAACTTAGTTCTTAAAGTTCTTCAAGGGGTTCCGTTTGAACCTATGCATTCCATAGATATTAATGGGACACTGAACCCAATTTTTTTCTTTTGTGTTTCAGATAGAGCATGCAATTTTAAACCACTTTCTAATTTACTCCTATTATCAATTTTTCTTTGTTCTCTTGCTATCTTTATTTGAAATAAAAGCCATCTAAGCTTTTTTGGGTTAGAACTCTGGACAGCACTTTTTGATTGGTGGATGGATTGTTTCCACCAATCAGCAAGGACAACCCAGGTTGTTCACCAAAATGGGCCGGCATCTAAACTTAGATTCTTGCATTTCAAATAAAGAGAATAAAGAAAATTTGATAATAGGAGTAAATTAGAAATTTGCTTAAAAATTCATGCTCTATCTGAATCACAAAAGAAAAATTTTGGGTTCAGTGTCCCTTTAAGCTTCTATCTTGGAAAGTTTTGTTTTTAGTAGCTATCTCTTCGGCTCAAAGAGTTTCTGAGCTATCTGCTTTGCAATGTGATTCCCCTTACCTTGTTTTCCATGCAGATAAGGTGGTTTTACGTACCAAACCTGGGTTTCTTCCCAAGGTTGTTTCTAATAAGAATATCAATCGAGATTGTGGTTCCTCCTTTGTGTCTTAATCCGTCAAACATCTTCTTTGTTTGTTGTTTATTCTGGTAAACGGAGAGGCCAAAGGGCTATGGCTACCTCTTTCCTTTTGGCTGAAAAGAATCATCCGTTTGGCCTATGAGACTCCTGAAAGGATTACTGCTCATTCTACTAGAGCTGTGGCTTCCACATGGGCTTTTAAAAATGAGGCTTCTGTTGAACAGATTTGTAAGGCGGCGACTTAGTCTTCGCTTCATACTTTTTCCAAATTTTACAAATTCGATACTTTTGCTTCTTCTGAGGCTATTTTTGGGAGAAAGGTTCTACAAGCAGTGGTGCCTTCCATTTAAGGTCCCTGTCTTGTCCCTTCCTTCATCCGTGTCCTAAAGCTTTGGTATTGGTATCCCACAAGTAAGTATGAATCCGTGGACTCGATACATCTTACAAGAGAAAACATAATTTATGCTTACCTGATAAATGTATTTCTCTTGTGATGTATCGAGTCCACGGCCCGCCCTGTTTTTTAAGACAGGCATATATTTTTTTATTTTTAAACTTTCAGTCACCACTGCACCCTATGGTTTCTCTTTTTTCTTCCTAGCCTTCGGTCGAATGACTGGGGGGGTGGAGCTAAGGGGGAGCTATATAGGCAGCTCTGCTGTGGGTGCTCTCTTTGCCACTTCCTGTAGGGGAGGAGAATATCCCACAAGTAAGGATGAATCCGTGGACTCGATACATCACAAGATAAATAAATTTATCAGGTAAGCATAAATTATGTTTTCATGGTGTTCTTCTCATTAATTCTCTTGGCATTCTTTTAGGGTTGCAAGAATTTCACAGTTTCTTCAGGATGGTTTGGATAAGGTTTTGTCTGCAAGTTCCTTGAAGGGACAAATCTCTGCTCTTTCTGTCTTATTCACAGAAAGATTGCTAAACTTCCTGATATTCACTGTTTTGTACAGGCTTTAGTTCGTATTAAGCCTGTCATTAAATCAATCTCTCCTCCTTGGAGTCTTAATTTGGTTTGGAGGGCTTTAGTCTCCTCCATTTTGAGCCTATGCATTCTTTGGACTTTTAACTACTTTCTTGGAAAGTATTGTTCCTTTTGGCCATCTCTTCTGCTAGAAGAGTTTCTGAGCTATCTGCTCTTTCTTGTGAATCTCCTTTTCTGATTTTTCCTTAGGATAAGGCGGTTTTGCAGACTTCATTTACATTTTTTCCTAAGGTTGTGAATTCTAACAACATTAGTAGAGAAATTGTTGTCCCTTTCTTGTGTCCTAATCCAAAGAATTCTTTAGAAAGATCCTTACATTCTTTGGATGTGGTGAGAGCTTTGAAATATTATATTGAAGCTACTAAAGTTTTCAGAAAGACTTATAGTCTATTTGTTATATTTTCTGGTCCTAGGAAAGGTCAGAAAGCTTCTGCTATTTCCTTGGTTTCTTGGTTAAAGCTTTTGATTCTTCAAGCTTATTAGAGTCTGGTCAGGCCCCGTCTCAGAGAATTACAGCTCATTCTACTAGATCAGTCTCCACTTTGTGGGCTTTTAAGAATGAAGCTTCAGTTGATCAGATTTGCAAAGCGGCAACTTGGTCCTCTTTGCATACATTTACTAAATTCTACCGTTTTGATGTATTTGCTTCTTCAGAAGCAGTTTTTGGTAGAAAAGTTCTTCAGGCAGCTGTTTCAGTTTGATTCTTCTGCTTTTGATTTAAGTTTTTTTTTCTTTCATTTATGAGAATAAACTTATTTTTTTGGTTTGTGGATTAATTTTTTCAGCGGAAAATAGCTGTTTTTATTTTTATCCCTCCCTCTCTACTGACTCTTGCGTGGAGTTCCACATCTTGGGTATTGCTATCCCATATGTCACTAGCTCATGGACTCTTGCCAATTACATGAAAGAAAACATAATTTATGTAAGAACTTACCTGATAAATTCATTTATTTCATATTGGCAAGAGTCCATGAGGCCCACCCTTTTTTATGGTGGTTATGATTTTTTGTATAAAGCACAATTATTTCCAAATTTCTTTTGTTGATGCTTTCTACTCCTTTCTTTATCACTCCACTGCTTGGCTATTCATTAAACTGAATTGTCAGGGGTGTATTTATAGGCATTTTGAGGTTTCGGAAACTTTGCCCCTCCTGGTAGGATTGTATATCCCATACGTCACTAGCTCATGGACTCTTGCCAATATGAAAGAAATGAAATTATCAGGTAAGTTCTTACATAAATTATGTTTTTATTGCCATAGGGGAGCAACACCATCCTGTCCCTGAAGTTACTATAGGAACTGAGCCACCTGAACACCTTTCTGCCAAAGCTTCTTCTTTCTTCCGGCTCCATCTTCATCCCGCCGACATGGAACATCCATCCTGGCCGACGATTTCCCGACGAATGATGGTTCCTTTAAGGGACGTCAACCAAGATGGCGTCCCTCGAATTCCAATTGGCTGATAGGATTCTGATCGGAACAGCCAATAGAATGCGAGCTCAATCTGATTGGCTGATAGAATCCTATCAGCCCATCGGAGTTCGAAGGACGCCATCTTGGATGACGTCCCTTAAAGGAACCGTCATTCGTCAGGAAGTCGTCGGCCAGGATGGATGTTCCGTGTCGGCGGGATGAAGATGGAGCCGGAAGAAAGAAGATTGAAGATGCCGCTTGATAGAAGACTTCAGCCGGATGATGGACTTCTTCAGCCCCCGCTTGGATCAAGACTTCAGCCGGATGATGGACCTCTTCAGCCCCCGCTTGGGCTTGGATGAAGACTTCGGACCCTCTTCTGGACGGATCGGTGATACCTGGCGTGGTGAAGACAAGGTAGGGAGATCTTCAGGGGCTTAGTGTTAGGTTTATTTAAGGGGGGTTGGGTAAGATTAGGGGTATGTGGGTGCTGGGTTGTAATGTTGGGGGGGGTATTGTATGTTTTTTTTTTACAGGTAAAAGAGCAGAATTCTTTGGGGCATGCCCCGCAAAAGGCCCTTTTAAGTGCTGGTAAGGTAAAAGAGCTTTTCAATTTTTATTTTAGAATAGGGTAGGGCATTTTTTTATTTTGGGGGCTTTATTTTATTAGGGGGCTTAGAGTAGGTGTAATTAGCTTAAAATTGTTGTAATATTTTTGTTTGTAAATTATTTTTTTATTTTTTGTAACTTAGTTCTTTTTTTATTTTTTTGTACTTTAGTTTATTTAATTGTATTTATTTGTAGGTATTTGTATGTAATTAATTTATTGATAGTGTAGTGTTAGGTTTAATTGTAACTTGGGTTAGGATTTATTTTACAGGTAATTTTGTAATTATTTTAACTAGGTAGCTATTAAATAGTTATTAACTATTTAATAGCTATTGTACCTGGTTAAAATAAGTACAAAGTTGCCTGTAAAATAAATATTAATCCTAAAATAGCTACAATATAATTATTATTTATATTGTAGCTATATTAGGGTTTATTTTACAGGTAAGTATTTAGCTTTAAATAGGAATAAGTTATTTAATAAGACATCATTTATTTAGTTAGATAAAAATTATATTTAACTTAGGGGGGTGTTAGGGTTAGACTTAGCTTTAGGGGTTAATACATTTATTAGAGTAGCGGCGAGGTCCGGTCGGCAGATTAGGGGTTAATACTTGAAGTTAGGTGTCGGTGATAGGGAGGGCAGATTAGGGGTTAATACTATTTATTATAGGGTTTTTGAGGTGGGAGTGTGAGGCGGATTAGGGGTTAATAACTTTATTATAGTAGCGGTGAGGTCCGGTCGGCAGATTAGGGGTTAATAATTGTAGGTAGGTGGCGGTGACGTTGGGGGCGGCAGATTAGGGATTAATAAATATAATATAGGGGTCGGCGGTGTTAGGGGCAGCAGATTAGGGGTACATAGGGATAACGTAGGTTGCGGCGGTGTACGGAGCGGCAGATTAGGGGTTAATAATAATATGCAGGGGTCAGCGATAGCGGGGTTGGCAGATTAGGGGTTAATAAGTGTAAGGTTAGGGCTGTTTAGACTCGGGGTACATGTTAGGGTGTTAGGTGCAGACTTTGGAAGTGTTTCCCCATAGGAAACAATGGGGCTGCGTTAGGAGCTGAACGCTGCTTTTTTGCAGGTGTTAGGTTTTTTTTCAGCTCAAACTGCCCCATTGTTTCCTATGGGGGAATCGTGCACGAGCACGTTTTTTAAGCTGGCCGCGTCCGTAAGCACCGCTGGTATTTAGAGTTGCAGTGGCGGTAAATTATGCTATACGCTCCCTTTTTGGAGCCTAACCCAGCCCTTCAGAGAACTCTAAATACCAGCGGTTTTTAAAAGGTGCGGGGGGGAAAAAGCACGCGTAGCTAACGCACCCCTTTGGCGGCAGAACTCTAAATCTAGGCGAAAGTATTTTCTAATGATGATTCCTTTAATTCTGAGGCTCCCTCATCAGAGACAGAACCTGATAACTCCTTCTTTTTAAAATTTAGCATATTTGTTCTCTTTTTAAGGAAGTCTTAGTCACTTTAGGGATTAAAGAAGCTAAACCTTCTGATAATAAACCCTGTAATTTGTTTAAATTCAGTTTATAAAACGGTTGTCCATCTCCCTGAGATTTTCCCTATAACGGACGTTGTCTCTGATATGATTGCTAAAGAAAAGTCTAAACTAGGTACCTCTTTTAATCCTCCAAGGTTTAGAAAATTATATCCTCTACCTGCTTCTAATTTAGAGTTATGGGAAACGGTCCCAAAATCGATGGGGCCATTTCCACTCTAGCTTAACGTACTACTATTACTTTGCAAGACAGTATTTCTTTTTAAAGACCCTTTATATAGAAAACTTGAATCTTATCTAAGAAGATCATATTTACATACTGGCTATATTCTTAGACCAGGTATATCTATTGCTGATGTAGCTGCTGCCTATACTTTCTGGTTATCCAGACAGTTATCTTCTGACCCTGAATGTTCCAACTTTAACATGCAAATAATTTTATTTGCAATGCAGTATTTGATATCATGAAAATCAACATTAAAACTGTCTTTAGCTAGTCTTACCCGAAGAGCTTTATGGCTTAAATCATGGAATGCTGATATGGTATCGAAGGCCAGATTACTATCTCTTTCATTCCAAGGAAAGAATCTATTTGAATCTCAACTGAATTATTTTATTTCTACTATTACTGGAGGTAAGACAAAAAGTCTAAGGGAAAATGTAAGGCTCCCAACGGTTTCCTTTCGTGAGAACAGAAAACTGCCCCACCCCTAAAACCCCTGGCTAAGCCTGAAGACCTTCTTCAAATTGGAATAAATCCAAACAATTTAAGAAACCTAATCCAGCCCCTAAGACCTCAGGAAGATGCGGCCCTCAATCCAGTACTTCTGGTAGGGGGCAGTCTAAAACTTTTTCAAGAATTTTGGTTAGAATCTGTCCAAAATTCCTGAATTCAGAACATTTCTCAGGGTTATTTTTTTCTCACCCATTTTCCAAAACATCCTATTAAGTCCCAGGCCTTTCTGAAATCTGTTTCAGACCTGGAAAATATGGGAGTTATTGTCTACAGGAAAGGGATGGGTTTTTCTTAAATGGAAAGAATCCACAGCAGCATTAATTACTTTTGGGAAATTAAGAACCTGGCCAAAGGCTTAAATACTCCTCCCAATCCCCTCATCCCCCAGTCATTCTTTGCCTTTCGTCCCAGGAGGTTGGCAGAGACGTGTTAGAATTTTAAATTTCTTTCATGTAATTGGCAAGAGTCCATGAGCTAGTGACATATGGGATATACAATCCTACCAGGTGGGGCAAAGTTTCCCAAACCTCAAAATGCCTATAAATACACCCCTCACCACACCCACAATTCAGTTTTACAAAATTTGCCTCCTATGGAGGTGGTGAAGTAAGTTTGTGCTAAGATTTCTACGTTGACATGCGCTTCTCAGCATTTTGAAGCCCGAGTCCTCTCAGAGTACAGTGAATGTCAGAGGGATGTGAAGGGAGTATCACCTATTGAATATAATGGTCATCCTAACAGGGATCTATTTCATAGGTTCTCTGTTATCGGTCGTAGAGATTCATCTCCTACCTCCCTTTTCAGATCGACAATATACTCTTATATACCATTACCTCTACTGATTCTCGTTTCAGTACTGTTTTGGCTATCTGCTATATGTGGATGAGTGTCTTTTGGTAAGTATGTTTCATTTATTTAAGACACTCTCAGCTATGTTTGGCACTTTGTATATAAAGTTCTAAATATATGTTTATACTTATATTTGCCATGATTCAGGTTTATCAGTATATTTCCTTTTTTGCAAACTGTCAGTTTCATATTTGGGAAATGCATTAAAAAAAAAAATTTTTACCTGAGGTTTTCAAATTGATTCTTTTTTTCTAAATTGCGGGCTGTATTAGGCTCGCGTGAGCACAAAATGCTATAATTTATTGCGTCATTCTTGGCGCAAGACTTTTTTGGTGCGAGAATTACGTTTGTTCGTTGACGCAGTGTCTTTTCACGAGGTTGCGTCATCTGTGACGCTTATGTTTGTTGCGGATGTTTTTGTCACCAAGAAATATTTTCAGTTGTGGGCGTTATACTTGGCGCCAAACTGTTTGTCATTATTTAAGACTTCATTTCCTGTTGCCTCTGGTCCTTTTTTTCTTTGTCAGAGGCCTATTCTTTTTGCATTTTTTTCCCATTCCTGAAACTGTCATATAAGGAAATAGATAATTTTGCTTTATATGTTGTTTTTTCTCTTACATATTGCAAGATTTCTCAATCTGATCCTGTTTCAGAATCTACTACTGGAATCCTGCTGCCTGATATCGTTTTACCAAAGCTACGTGCATTTGTTGTAAACTTGTAGTAACTGTTCCTCCGGCTGTAGTTTGTATAGTTGTCATGATAAACTTTTACATGCAGAGAATATTTCCATCAGTAGTGTTGCATTACCTGTTGCTGGTCCATCAACATCTAATGTTCAGGATATTCCTGTCAATTTGAGAGAATTTATTTCTGATTCCATTCAGAAGGCTTTGTCTGCCATTCCGCCTTCTAACAAACGTAAAAAGGTCTTTTAAAACTTCTCATACAGTTGATGAATTTTCAAATGACCGACAACATACCAATTTATCTATCTCTGATGAGGATCTGTCTGATTCAGAGAATCCTGCCTCAGATATTGACACTGACAAATTTTCGTATTTATTTAAAATGGAGTATATTCGTTCTTTATTGAAGGAAGTGTTGATTGCATTAGATATAGAGGAGTCTAGTCCTCTTGATACTAAAACTAGTAAAATTTTAAATTCGGTTTATAAGCCTCATGTTATTCCAGAGGTTTTTCCAGTTCCTGATGCTATTTCAGATATGATTTCAAAGCAATGGAATAGACTGGGTACTTCTTTTAAAAAATTGTATCCTTTGCCTACTGATAGGTTGGAGTTTTGGGAAAAGATCCCCAAAGTTGATGGGGCCATCTCTACTCTTGCTAAGCGTACTACTATTCCTACGGAAGACAGTACTTCTTTTAAAGATCCTTTAGATAGGAAACTTGAATCCTATCTAAGGAAGGCTTATTTATGTTCAGGTCATCTTCTTAGGCCTGCTATTTCTTTGGCTGATGTTGCAGCTGCTTCAACTTTTTGGTTGAAAACTTTAGCGCAACAAGTATCAGACCATAATATGTATAGCATTGTTAAGTTAATTCAACATGCTAATAATTTTGTTTGTGATGCCATTTTTTGATATCATCAGAATTGATGTTAGATATGTCTTTAGCTATTTTAGCTAGAAGAGCTTTATGACTTAAATATTGGAATGCTGATATGACTTCTAAATCTACGTTGCTATCTCTTTCTTTCCAAGGTAATAAATGATTTGGTTCTCAGTTGGATTCTATAATTTCAACTGTTACTGGGGGAAGGGGGCTTTTTTACCTCAGGATAAAAAAATCTAAGGGGAAATTTAAAGCTTCTAACCGTTTTTGTTCCTTTCGACAGAATAAGGAACAGAAACCTAATCCTTCCCCTAAGGAATCTGTTTCCAATTGGAAGCCTTCCTCAGTCTGGAATAAATCAAAGCCATTTAAGAGATCTAAACCAGCCCCCAAATCCGCATGAAGGTGCGGCCCTCATTCCAGCTCAGTTGGTAGGGGACAGACTAAATTTTTTCAAGGATGTTTGGAAAAATACAGTCCAAAATCATTTTATTCAGAACATTGTCTCTCAGGGGTACAGAATAGGTTTCAGAATAAGACCACCTGTGAGAAGTTTCTTTCTCTCATGCATTCCAGTGAACCCCAAGAAAGCACAGGCTTTCCTGAAGTGTGTTTCAGACCTGGAGTCTTCTGGGGTAATCGTGCAGGTTCCTTTTCAGGAACAGGGTCTGGGGTTTTATTCAAATCTGTTCATTGTCCCAAAGAAAGAAAATTCATTCAGACCAGTTCTGGATCTAAAAATCTTGAATCGTTATGTAAGAATACCAACATTCAAAATGGTGACTATAAGGACTATTCTGCCTTTTGTTCAGCAAGGGCATTATATATCCACAATAGACTTACAGGATGCATATCTTCATATTCCGATTCATCCAGATCACTATCGGTTCCTGAGATTCTCTTTTCTAGACAAGCATTACCAATTTGTTGCTCTTCCTTTTGGCCTAGCAACAGCTCCAAGGATCTTTTCAAAGATTCTTGGTGCCCTTCTCTCTGTATTCAGAGAGCGGGGTATTGCGGTGTTTCCTTATTTGGACGATATCTTGGTACTTGCTCAGTCTTTACGTTCTGCAGAATCTCACACAAATCAACTAGTGTTGTTTCTTCAAAGACATGGTTGGAGGATCAATTTACCAAAAAGTTATTTGATTCCTCAGACAAGGGTAACCTTTTTAGGTTTCCAGATAGATTCAGTATCCATGACTTTGTCTCTAACAGACAAGAGACGTTTGAAGTTGGTTGCAGCCTGTCAGAACCTTCAGTCTGTCATTCCCTTCAGTAGCTATGTGTATGGAGGTTTTAGGTCTCATGACTGCAGCATCGGACGCATTCCCCTTTGCTCATTTTCACATGAGACCTCTTAAGCTTTGTATGCTGAACCAATGGTGCAGGGATTATACAAGGATATCATAATTAATATCCTTAAATCCCAATGTTCGACTAATTCTGACCTTGTGGTTAGATCACCATGGTATAGTTCAAGGGGCCTCTTTTGTTCGTCCAACCTGGACCGTGATCACAACAGATGTGAGTCTTTCAGGTTGGGATCTCTGACAGCACAAGGGGTTTGGAAATCTCAAGAGGCGAGTTTTCCAATCAATATTTTGGAACTCTCTTGAAGAGAGAACCGTTCATTTGTTTTCAGACAGACAATATCACAACTGTGGCATATGTCAATCATCACAGTCCCCAAGCTATGAAAGAAGTATCTTGGATGAAAGAAGTATCTTGAATACTTGCCTGGGCAGAATCCAGCTCCTGCGGTCCATATCCCAGGTATAGACAATTGGGAAGCGGATTATCTTAGTCGTCAAACTTTACATCCGGGAAAGTGGTCTCTTCTCCCAGATGTGTTTTTTCAAATTGTTCAGATGTGGGGGTTTCCAGAAATACATCTGATGGCATCTCATCTAAACAAGAAACTTCCCAGGTACCTGTCCAGGTCCAGGGATCATCAGGCGGAGGCAGTGGATGCATTGACACTTCCTTGGAGTTATCAACCTGCCTATATTTTTCCGCCTCTAGTTCCTTTCCCAAGAGTGATTTCCAAAATCATCATGGAGCAATAGTTTGTGCTGCTGGTGGCTCCAGCATGGCCACACAGGTTTTGGTATGCAGATCTTATTTGGATGTCCAATTGCCAACCTTGGCCACTTCCGTTAAGACCAGACCTTCTATCTCAAGGTCCATTTTTCCATCAGGATCTGAAATCATTAAATTTGAAGGTATGGAAATTGAACACTTAGTGCTTAGTCATAGAGGTTTCTCTGACTCAGTAATTAAAACTATGTTACAGGCTCGTATATCTGTTTCTAGAAAGATTTATTATTTAGTTTGGAAGACTTACATTTCATGGTGTTCTTCTCATAAATTCACTTGGCATTCTTTTAGAATTCCTAGAATTTTACAGTTTCTTCAGGATGGTTTGGATAAGGGTTTGTCTGCAAGTTCATTGAAAGGACAAATTTCTGCTCTTTCTGTCTTATTCCACAGAAAAATTGCTAAACTTCCTGATATTCATTGTTTTGTACAGGCGTTGGTCTGTATCAAGCCTGTCATTAAATCAATCTCTCCTCCCTGGAGTCTTAATTTGGTTTTAAAGGCTTTACAGGCTCCTCCGTTTGAGCCTATGCATTCTTTGGACATTAAATTGCTTTCTTGGAAGGTGTTTTTCCTTTTGGCCATCTCTTCTGCTAGAAGAGTTTCTGAATTATCTGCTCTTTCTTGTGAGTCCCCTTTTCTGATTTTTCATCAGGATAAGGCGGTTTTGCGGACTTCATTTAAATTCCTACCTAAAGTTGTGAATTCCAACAATATTAGTAGAGAAATTGTTGTCCCTTCCTTGTGTCCTAATCCTAAGAATTCTTTGGAAAGATCCTTACATTCTTTGGATGTGGTGAGAGCTTTGAAATATTATGTTGATGCTACTAAAGATTTCAGGAAGACTTCTAGTCTATTTGTTATCTTTTCTGGTTCTAGGAAAGGTCAGAAGGCTTCTGCTGTTTCCTTGGCTTCATGGTTAAAGCTTTTGATTCATCACGCTTATTTGGAGTCGGGTAAATCCCCACCTCAGAGGATTACGGCTCATTCTACTAGGTCTTTTTCCACTTCCTGGGCTTTTAAGAATGAAGCTTCAGTTGATTAGATTTGCAAAGCAGCAACTTGGTCTTCTTTGCATACATTTACTAAATTCTACCATTTTGATGTTTTTTCTTCTTCAGAAGCAGTTTTTGGTAGAAAAGTTCTTCAGGCAGCTGTTTCAGTTTGATTCTTCTGCTTATAATTTCAGTTTTTTTCTTTTTCTTTATAAGATTAAAATTTATGATTTGGGTTGTGGATTAATTTTTTTTCAGTGGAATTGGCTGTCTTTATTTTTATCCCTCCCTCTCTAGTGACTCTTGAGTGGAGTTCCACATCTTGGGTATTTGCTATCCCATATGTCACTAGCTCATGGACTCTTGCCAATTACATGAAAGAAAACATAATTTATGTAAGAATTTACCTGATAAATTCATTTCTTTCATATTGGCAAGAGTCCATGAGGCCAACCCTTTTTATGGTGGTTATGATTTTTTTGTATAAAGCACAATTATTCCAATTCCTTTGTTGATGCTTTTTTACTCCTTTCTTTATCACCCCACTACTTGGCTATTCGTTAAACTGAATTGTGGGTGTGGTGAGGGGTGTATTTATAGGCATTTTGATGTTTGGGAAACTTTTCCCCTCCTGGTAGGATTGTATATCCCATACGTCACCAGCTCATGGACTCTTGCCAATATGAAAGAAATTAATTTATCAGGTAAATTCTTACATAAATTATGTTTTTTGTTTTTGTCTCTTATGGAGGGTAGTACTCTTTGGCATGGGACAGGACTTTTAAGTAATCCTGTTAGTCTCTGAGGGCTTGGATGAAAGTTAGAGTCCGGAGATGCAGGAAGTTTCTTTCTGCGAAACCATCCAGACTCCGATTAACAGCTCCTTAAACAATCAGCGTTGTCTAAATTCGCTTTGCTGCCTGCTTTCTTCTCTCAAGTCCATGGCGGAGGCGAAGCTACTATTCGTCACACTTGAAAGGCTGTGTTCCTGTTCCACGGTGTAGATTCCGGTAATTTTACTTTATGCAATGTACTGTAACAGGATGTTTCCCGTGAGGCTAGAGTTCCTTGCGGGTTTAACTTTTAACACAAGGGTCTCAGTCTCTGTTAGATCTTGGAATCTAGGGTTACTATCTCCTGAGGGAGGTTATTGGACAGGGGGTTTATAATCATGTTTGTTATGTGATTCAACCTGCTTAGGTGTGAGGTTTATGGGCTTGTGGTTTGGAACTTCAAGGCTTTTGGAAGTGACGCAGCCTTTTGGGCTAGGCACGCTTTTTGGACTATATGGTTCACCCTTTGTCTGGGCGTGGTTACGTTCTGTTCCCATTTTCGCATTCCCAACCATTTGGTGACTGAGATATTCTAGTCCGCAGGGGTCTGTTCATAGGAGGTGGAGAGTGCCCCAGCCAAGAGTCCATGAGCTAGTGACGTATGGGATATACATTCCTACCAGGAGGGGCAAAGTTTCCCAAACCTTAAAATGCCTATAAATACACCCCTCACCACACCCACAATTCAGTTTTACAAACTTTGCCTCCTATGGAGGTGGTGAAGTAAGTTTGTGCTAGATTCTACGTTGATATGCGCTCCGCAGCAGGTTGGAGCCCGGTTTTCCTCTCAGCGTGCAGTGAATGTCAGAGGGATGTGAGGAGAGTATTGCCTGTTTGAATTCAATGATCTCCTTCTACGGGGTCTATTTCATAGGTTCTCTGTTATCGGTCGTAGAGATTCATCTCTTACCTCCCTTTTCAGATCGACGATATACTCTTATAAATATACCATTACCTCTGCTGATTTTCGTTTCAGTACTGGTTTGGCTTTCTACAAACATGTAGATGAGTGTCCTGGGGTAAGTAAGTCTTATTTTCTGTGACACTCTAAGCTATGGCTGGGCACTTTTTTAATAAAGTTCTAAATATATGTATTCAAACATTTATTTGCCTTGACTCAGGATGTTCAACATTCCTTATTTTCAGACAGTCAGTTTCATATTTGGGATAATGCATTTGAATCAAATATTTTTCTTACCTTAAAGATTTGACTTTTTTCCCTGTGGGCTGTTAGGCTCGCGGGGGCTGAAAATGCTTCATTTTATTGCGTCATTCTTGGCGCGGACTTTTTTGGCGCAAAAAGAAGTTGCGTCATTTTTTATGTTCTTTTGCGCCAAAAAATGTCGGCGTTCGGACGTGGCGTCATTTTTTGGCGCCAAAAGCATTTAGGCGCCAAATAATGTGGGCGTCTTATTTGGCGCTAAAAAAATATGGGCGTCGCTTTTGTCTCCACATTATTTAAGTCTCATTATTTATTGCTTCTGGTTGCTAGAAGCTTGTTCACTGGCATTTTTTCCCATTCCTGAAACTGTCATTTAAGGAATTTGATCAATTTTGCTTTATATGTTGTTTTTTCTCTTACATATTGCAAGATGTCTCACGTTGCATCTGAGTCAGAAGATACTTCAGGAAAATCGCTGTCTGGTGCTGGAACTACCAAAGCTAAGTGTATCTGCTGTAAACTTTTGGTAGCTATTCCTCCAGCTGTTGTTTGTATTAATTGTCATGACAAACTTGTTAATGCAGATAATATTTCCTTTAGTAATGTACCATTACCTGTTGCAGTTCCATCAACATCTAATGTTCAGAATGTTCCTGATAACATAAGAGATTTTGTTTCTGAATCCATCAAGAAGGCTATGTCTGTTATTCCTCCTTCTAGTAAACATAAAAAATCTTTTAAAACTTCTCTTTATACAGATGAATTTTTAAATGAACATCATCATTCTGATTCTAATGACTCTTCTGGTTCAGAGGATTCTGTCTCAGAGATTGATGCTGATAAATCTTCATATTTATTTAAAATGGAATTTATTCGTTCTTTATTTAAAGAAGTACTAATTGCTTTAGAAATTGAGGATTCTGGTCCTCTTGATACTAAATCTAAACGTTTAGATAAGGTCTTTAAATCTCCTGTGGTTATTCCAGAAGTTTTTCCTGTTCCTGGTGCTATTTCTGAAGTAATTTCCAGAGAATGGAATAATTTGGGTAATTCATTTACTCCTTCTAAACGTTTTAAGCAATTATATCCTGTGCCGTCTGACAGATTAGAATTTTGGGACAAAATCCCTAAAGTTGATGGGGCTATTTCTACCCTTGCTAAACGTACTACTATTCCTACGTCAGATGGTACTTCGTTTAAGGATCCTTTAGATAGGAAAATTGAATCCTTTCTAAGAAAAGCTTATCTGTGTTCAGGTAATCTTCTTAGACCTGCTATATCATTGGCTGATGTTGCTGCAGCTTCAACTTTTTGGTTGGAAACTTTAGCGCAACAAGTAACAGATCATGATTCTCATAATATTATTATTATTCTTCAACATGCTAATAATTTTATCTGTGATGCCATTTTTGATATTATCAGAGTTGATGTCAGGTTTATGTCTCTAGCTATTTTAGCTAGAAGAGCTTTATGGCTTAAAACTTGGAATACTGATATGTCTTCTAAATCAACTCTACTTTCCATTTCTTTCCAGGGTAACAAATTATTTGGTTCTCAGTTGGATTCTATTATCTCAACTGTTACTGGTGGGAAAGGAACTTTTTTTACCACAGGATAAAAAATCTAAGGGTAAAAACAGGGCTAATAATCGTTTTCGTTCCTTTCGTTTCAACAAAGAACAAAAGCCTGATCCTTCATCCTCAGGAGCATTTTCAGTTTGGAAACCATCTCCAGGGAATAAATCCAAGCCTTCTAGAAAAGCAAAGCAAGCTTCTAAGTCCACATGAAGGTGCGGCCCTCATTCCAGCTCATCTGGTAGGGGGCAGGTTACGTTTTTTCAAAGAAATTTGGATCAATTCTGTTCACAATCTTTGGATCAATTCTGTTCACAATCTTTGGATTCAGAACATTGTTTCAGAAGGGTACAGAATTGGTTTCAAGTTAGACCTCCTGCAAAGAGATTTTTTCTTTCCCGTGTCCCAGTAAATCCAGTGAAAGCTCAAGCATTTCTGAAATGTGTTTCAGATCTAGAGTTGGCTGGAGTAATTATGCCAGTTCCAGTGCTGGAACAGGGGATGGGGTTTTATTCAAATCTCTTCATTGTACCAAAGAAGGAGAATTCCTTCAGACCAGTTCTGGATCTAAAAATATTGAATCGTTATGTAAGGATACCAACGTTCAAAATGGTAACTGTAAGGACTATCTTGCCTTTTGTTCAGCAAGGGCATTATATGTCCACAATAGATTTAAAGGATGCATATCTGCATATTCCGATTCATTTAGATCATTATCAGTTCCTGAGATTCTCTTTTCTGGACAAGCATTAACAGTTTGTGGCTCTGCCGTTTGGCCTAGCTACAGCTCCAAGAATTTTTACAAAGGTTCTCGGTGCCCTTCTGTCTGTAATCAGAGAACAGGGTATTGTGGTATTTCCTTATTTGGACGATATCTTGGTACTTGCTCAGTCTTTACATTTAGCAGAATCTCATACGAATCGACTTGTGTTGTTTCTTCAAGATCATGGTTGGAGGATCAATTCACTAAAAAGTTCATTGATTCCTCAGACAAGGGTAACCTTTCTGGGTTTCCAGATAGATTCAGTGTCCATGACTCTGTCTTTGACAGACAAGAGACGTCTAAAATTGATTTCAGCTTGTCGAAACCTTCAGTCACAATCATTCCCTTCGGTAGCCTTATGCATGGAAATTCTAGGTCTTATGACTGCTGCATCGGACGCGATCCCCTTTGCTCGTTTTCACATGCGACCTCTTCAGCTCTGTATGCTGAATTAATGGTGCAGGGATTACACAAAGATATCTCAATTAATATCTTTAAAACCGATTGTACGACACTCTCTAACGTGGTGGACAGATCACCATCGTTTAATTCAGGGGGCTTCTTTTGTTCTTCCGACCTGGACTGTAATTTCAACAGATGCAAGTCTCTCAGGTTGGGGAGCTGTGTGGGGATCTCTGACGGCACAAGGAGTTTGGGAATCTCAGGAGGTGAGATTACCGATCAATATTTTGGAACTCCGTGCAATTTTCAGAGCTCTTCAGTCTTGGCCTCTTCTGAAGAGAGAATCGTTCATTTGTTTTCAGACAGACAATGTCACAACTGTGGCATACATCAGTCATCAAGGAGGGACTCACAGTCCTCTGGCTATGAAAGAAGTATCTCGAATTCTGGTTTGGGCGGAATCCAGCTCCTGTCTAATCTCTGCGGTTCATATCCCAGGTATAGACAATTGGGAAGCGGATTATCTCAGTCGCCAAACGTTGCATCCGGGCGAATGGTCTCTTCACCCAGAGGTATTTCTTCAGATTGTTCAAATGTGGGAGCTTCCAGAAATAGATCTGATGGCGTCTCATCTAAACAAGAAACTTCCCAGGTATCTGTCCAGATCCCGGGATCCTCAGGCGGAAGCAGTGGATGCATTATCACTTCCTTGGAAGTATCATCCTGCCTATATCTTTCCACCTCTAGTTCTTCTTCCAAGAGTAATCTCCAAGATTCTGAAGGAATGCTAGTTTGTTCTGCTGGTAGCTCCGGCATGGCCTCACAGGTTTTGGTATGCGGATCTTGTCCGGATGGCCTCTTGCCATCCGTGGACTCTTCCGCTAAGACCAGACCTTCTGTCGCAAGGTCCTTTTTTCCATCAGGATCTCAAATCCTTAAATTTAAAGGTATGGAGATTGAACGCTTGATTCTTGGTCAAAGAGGTTTCTCTGACTCTGTGATTAATACTATGTTACAGGCTCGTAAATCTGTATCCAGAGAGATATATTATAGAGTCTGGAAGACTTATATTTCTTGGTGTCTTTCTCATCATTTTTCTTATCATTTTTCTTGGCATTCTTTTAGAATTCCGAGAATTTTACAGTTTCTTCAGGATGGTTTAGATAAAGGTTTATCCGCAAGTTCTTTGAAAGGACAAATCTCTGCTCTTTCTGTTCTTTTTCACAGAAAGATTGCTAATCTTCCTGATATTCATTGTTTTGTACAAGCTTTGGTTCGTATAAAACCTGTCATTAAGTCAATTTCTCTTCCTTGGAGTTTGAATTTGGTTCTGGGGGCTCTTCAAGCTCCTCCGTTTGAACCTATGCATTCATTGGACATTAAATTACTTTCTTCGAAAGTTTTGTTCCTTTTGGCGATCTCTTCTGCTAGAAGAGTCTCTGAATTATCTGCTCTTTCTTGTGAGTCTCCTTTTCTGATTTTTCATCAGGATAAGGCGGTGTTGCGAACTTCTTTTGAATTTTTACCTAAGGTTGTGAATTCCAACAACATTAGTAGAGAAATTGTGGTTCCTTCATTATGTCCTAATCCTAAGAATTCTAAGGAGAAATCGTTGCATTCTTTGGATGTTGTTAGAGCTTTAAAATATTATGTTGAAGCTACTAAGTCTTTCCGAAAGACTTCTAGTCTATTTGTTATCTTTTCCGGTTCTAGAAAAGGCCAGAAAGCTTCTGCCATTTCTTTGGCATCTTGGTTGAAATCTTTAATTCATCATGCCTATGTCGAGTCGGGTAAAACTCCGCCTCAAAGGATTACAGCTCATTCTACTAGGTCAGTTTCTACTTCCTGGGCGTTTAGGAATAAAGCTTCGGTTGATCAGATTTGCAAAGCAGCAACTTGGTCCTCTTTGCATACTTTTACTAAATTCTACCATTTTGATGTATTTTCTTCTTCTGAAGCAGTTTTTGGTAGAAAAGTACTTCAGGCAGCGGTTTCAGTTTGAATCTTCTGTTTATGTTTTTCATTAAACTTTATTTTGGGTGTGGATTATTTTCAGCAGGAATTGGCTGTCTTTATTTTATCCCTCCCTCTCTAGTGACTCTTGCGTGGAAAGATCCACATCTTGTGTAGTCATTATCCCATACGTCACTAGCTCATGGACTCTTGCTAATTACATGAAAGAAAACATAATTTATGTAAGAACTTACCTGATAAATTCATTTCTTTCATATTAGCAAGAGTCCATGAGGCCCGCCCTTTTTTGTGGTGGTTATGATTTTTTTGTATAAAGCACAATTATTCCAATTCCTTATTTTATATGCTTTCGCACCCCACTTCTTGGCTATTCGTTAAACTGAATTGTGGGTGTGGTGAGGGGTGTATTTATAGGCATTTTAAGGTTTGGGAAACTTTGCCCCTCCTGGTAGGAATGTATATCCCATACGTCACTAGCTCATGGACTCTTGCTAATATGAAAGAAATGAATTTATCAGGTAAGTTCTTACATAAATTATGTTTCTTTCATGTAATTAGCAAGAGTCCATGAGCTAGTGACGTATGGGATATACATTCCTACCAGGAGGGGCAAAGTTTCCCAAACCTTAAAATGCCTATAAATACACCCCTCACCACACCCACAATTCAGTTTTACAAACTTTGCCTCCGATGGAGGTGGTGAAGTAAGTTTGTGCTAGATTCTACGTTGATATGCGCTCCGCAGCAAGTTGGAGCCCGGTTTTCCTCTCAGCGTGCAGTGAATGTCAGAGGGATGTGAGGAGAGTATTGCCTATTTGAATGCAGTGATCTCCTTCTAAGGGGTCTATTTCATAGGTTCTCTGTTATCGGTCGTAGAGATTCATCTCTTACCTCCCTTTTCAGATCGACGATATACTCTTATATATACCATTACCTCTGCTGATTCTCGTTTCAGTACTGGTTTGGCTATCTGCTATATGTAGATGAGTGTCCTGGGGTAAGTAAGTCTTATTTTCTGTGACACTCCTAGCTATGGTTGGGCACTTTGTTTATAAAGTTCTAAATATATGTATTCAAACATTTATTTGCCTTGACTCAGAATGTTCAACTTTCCTTATTTTTCAGACAGTCAGTTTCATATTTGGGATAATGCATTTTAATTTAACATTTTTTACCTTAAAATTTGACTTTTTCCCTGTGGGCTGTTAGGCTCGCGGGGGCTGAAAATGCTTCATTTTATTGCGTCATTCTTGGTGCGGACTTTTTTGGCGCAAAAATTCTATTTCCGTTTCCGGCGTCATACGTGTCGCCGGAAGTTGCGTCATTCTTTGACGTTATTTTGCGCCAAAGATGTCGGCGTTCCGGATGTGGCGTCATTTTTGGCGCCAAAAAGCATTTAGGCGCCAAATAATGTGGGCGTCTTATTTGGCGCGAAAAAATATGGGCGTCACTTTTGTCTCCACATTATTTAAGTCTCATTTTTTATTGCTTCTGGTTGCTAGAAGCTTGTTCTTTGGCATTTTTTCCCATTCCTGAAACTGTCATTTAAGGAATTTGATCAATTTTGCTTTATATGTTGTTTTTTTCTTTTACATATTGCAAGATGTTCCACGTTGCAACTGAGTCAGAAGATACTTCAGGAAAATCACTGCACAGTGCTGGAGCTACCAAGCTAAGTGTATCTGCGATAAACTTTTGGTATCTGTTTCTCCAGCTGTTATTTGTATTGCATGTCATGTCAAACTTATTAATGCAGATAAAATTTCCTTTAGTACTGTTACATTACCTGTTGCTGTTCCGTCAACATCTAATTTTCAGAGTGTTCCTGATAACATAAGAGATTTTATTTTTTAAATCCATTTAGAAGGCTATGTCTGTTATTTCTCCTTCTAGTATACATAAAAGTCTTTTAAAACTTCTCTTTTTTCAGATGAATTTTTAAATGAACATCATCTTTCTGATACTGATAATGGTTCTTCTGGTTCAGAGGTTTCTGTCTCAGAGGTTGATGCTGATAAATTTTTGTATTTTGTTCAAGATGGAATTTATTCGTTCTTTACTTAAAGAAGTGTTATTTGCATTAGAAATAGAGGATTCTGGTCCTCTTGATACTAAATGTAAACGTTTAAATAAGGTTTTTAAATCTCCTGTAGTTATTCCAGAAGTGTTTTATCTCCCTGATGCTATTTCTGAAGTAATTTCCAGGGAATGGAATAATTTGGGTAATTTATTTACTCCTTCTAGACGTTTAAGCAAATTATATCCTGTGCCATCTGACAGATTAGAGTTTTTTGGGACAAAAATCCCTAAGGTTATGGGGCTGTCTCTACTCCTGCTAATGTACTACTATTCCTACGGCAGATAGTACTTCATTTAAGGATCCTTTAGATAGGAAAATTGAATCCTTTCTAAGAAAAGCTTACTTATGTTCAGGTAATCTTCTTAGACCTGCTATATTTTTAGCGGATGTTGCTGCAGCTTCAACTTTTTGGTTAGAAGCTTTAGCGCAACAAGTAACAGATCATAATTTTATAGCATTATTATTATTCTATAACATGCTAATAATTTTATTGGTGATACCATCTTTTGATATCATTAGAGTTGATGTCAGGTATATGTCTCTAGCTATTTTAGCTAGAAAAGCTTTATGGATTAAACTTGGAATGCTGACATGTCTTCTAAGTCAACTTTGCTTTCCCTTTCTTTCCAGGGTAAATAATCATTTTCGTTCCTTTCCTCACAAGGAACAAAAGCCTGATCCTTCATCCTCAGGAGCGGTATCAGTTTGGAAACTATTTCCAGTTTGGAATATATCCAAGCCTTATAGAAACCTATAGCCAGCTCCTAAGTACCTATGAAGATGCGGCCCTTATTGCAGCTCAGCTGGTATGGGGCAGATTACGTTTACTTCAAAGAAATTTGGATCAATTCCGTTCTTAATCTCTGGTTTCAGAAACATTGTTTCAGAAAGGTACAGAATTGGCTTCAAGTTAAGGCCTCCTGCTAAGAGATTCTTTTCTTTCCCGTGTCCCAGTTAACACAGCAAAGGCTCAGCATTTCTGAAATGTGTTTCAGATCTAGAGTTGGCTGGAGTATTTATGCCAGTTCCAGTTCTGGAAAAGGGGCTGGGGTTTTATTTTATCTCTTCATTGTACCAAAGAAGGTCAATTCCTTCAGACCAGTTCCGGATCTATCATTATTGAATCGTTATGTTAGGATACCAACATTCAAGATGGTTACTGTAGGACTATCCTGCCTTTTGTTTAGCAAGGGCATTATATGTCTACAATAGATTTACAGGATGTGTATCTGCATATTCCGATTCATCCAGATCACTTTTAGTGTCTGAGTTTCTCTTTTTAGACAAGCATTACCAGTTTTGTGGCTCTACCGTTTGGCCTAGCCTCAGTTCCAAGAATTTTTTTCAAAGGTTCTCGGTGCCCTTCTTTCTGTAATCAGAAAATAGGGTTTTGGTATTTCCTTATTTGGATGATATCTTGGTACTTGCTCAGTCTTCTCATTTTCGAAGAATCTCATACGAATCGACTTGTGTTGTTTCTTCAAGTTCATGGTTGGAGGATCAATTTACCAATCAGTTCATTGATTCCTCAGACAAGGGTAACCTTTTTAGGTTTCTAGATAAATTCAGTGTCTATGACTCTGTCCTTGTCAGACAAGAGAAGTTTAACATTGATATCAGCTTGTCAAAACCTTCAGTCACATTCATTCCCTTTGGTAGCCTTATGCATGGAAATGTTGGGTCTTAGGACTGCCGCATCAGATGCGATCTCCTTTGCTCATTTTCACATGCGACCTCTTCAGCTCTGTATGCTGAACCAATGGTGCAGGGATTACTCAAAGATATCTCAATATCTTTAAACCGATTTTACAACACTCTCTGACATGGTGGACAGATCACCATCGTTTAGTTCAGGGGGCTTCTTTGTTCTTCCGACCTGGACTATAATCTCAACAGATGCAAGTCTTACAGGTTGGGGAGCTGTGTGGGGGTATCTGACGGCACAAGGGGTTTGGGAATCTCAGGAGGTGAGATTTCCGATCAATATTTTGGAACTCCGTGCAATTTTCAGAGCTCTTCAGTCTTGGCCTCTTCTGAAGAGAGAGTTGTTCATTTGTTTTCAGATAGACAATGTCACAACTGTGGCATACATCAATCATCAAGGAGGGACTCACAGTTCTCTGGCTATGAAAGAAGTATCTCGAATTTTGGTTTGGGCGGAATCCAGCTCCTGTCTAATCTCTGCGGTTCATATCCCAGGTATGGACAATTGGAAAGCGGATTATCTCAGTCGCCAAACGTTGCATCCGGGCGAATGGTCTCTTCACCCAGAGGTATTTCTTCAGATTGTTCAAATATGGGAACTTCCAGAAATAGATCTGATGGCTTCTCATCTAAACAAGAAACTCCCCAGGTATCTGTCCAGATCCCGGGATCCTCAGGCGGAGGCAGTGGATGCATTATCACTTCCTTGGAAGTATCATCCTGCCTATATCTTTCCGCCTCTAGTTCTTCTTCCAAGAGTAATCTCCAAGATTCTGAAGGAATGCTCGTTTGTTCTGCTGGTAGCTCCGGCATGGCCTCACAGGTTTTGGTATGCGGATCTTGTCCGGATGGCCTCTTGCCAACCGTGGACTCTTCCGTTAAGACCAGACCTTTTGTCTCAAGGTCCTTTTTTCCATCAGGATCTGAAATCCTTAAATTTAAAGGTATGGAGATTGAACGCTTGATTCTTGGTCAAAGAGGTTTCTCTGACTCTGTGATTAATACTATGTTACAGGCTCGTAAATCTGTATCCAGAGAGATATATTATAGAGTCTGGAAGACTTATATTTCTTGGTGTCTTTCTCATAATTTTTCTTGGCATTCTTTTAGAATACCGAGAATATTACAGTTTCTTCAGGATGGTTTAGATAAGGGTTTGTCCGCAAGTTCCTTGAAAGGTCAAATCTCTGCTCTTTCTGTTCTTTTTCACAGAAAGATTGCTATTCTTCCTGATATTCATTGTTTTGTACAAGCTTTGGTTCGTATAAAGCCTGTCATTAAGTCAATTTCTCCTCCTTGGAGTTTGAATTTGGTTCTGGGGGCTCTTCAAGCTCCTCCATTTGAACCTATGCATTCATTGGATATTAAATTACTTTCTTGGAAAGTTTTGTTCCTTTTGGCCATCTCTTCTGCCAGAAGAGTTTCTGAATTATCTGCTCTTTCTTGTGAGTCTCCTTTTCTGATTTTTCATCAGGATAAGGCGGTGTTGCGAACTTCTTTTGAATTTTTACCTAAGTTGTGAATTCCAACAACATTAGTAGAGACATTGTGGTTCCTTCATTATGTCTTAATCCTAAGAATTCTAAGGAGAAATCGTTGCATTCTTTGGATGTTATTAGAGCTTTGAAATATTATGTTGAAGCTACTAAGTCTTTCCGAAAGACTTCTAGTTTATTTGTTATCTTTTCCGGTTTTAGAAAGGCCAGAAAACTTCTGCCATTTCTTTGGCATCTTGGTTGAAATCTTTAATTCATCTTGCCTATGTTGAGTAGGGTAAGACTCCGCCTCATAGGATTACAGCTCATTCTACTAGGTCAGTTTCTACTCCCTAGGCGTTTAGGAATGAAGCTTCGGTTGATCAGATTTGCAAAGCGGCAACTTGGTCCTCTTTGCATACTTTTACCAAATTCTACCATTTTGTTGTATTTTCTTCTTCTGAAGCAGTTTTTGGTAGAAAAGTACTTCAGGCAGCGGTTTCAGTTTGAATCTTCGGCTTATGTTTTTCATTAAACTTTATTTTGGGTGTGGATTATTTTCAGCAGGAATTGGCTGTCTTTATTTTATCCCTCCCTCTCTAGTGACTCTTGTGTGGAAAGATCCACATCTTGGGTAGTCATTATCCCATACGTCACTAGCTCATGGACTCTTGCTAATTACATGAAAGAAAACATAATTTATGTAAGAACTTACCTGATAAATTCATTTCTTTCATATTAGCAAGAGTCCATGAGGCCCGCCCTTTTTTTGTGGTGGTTATGATTTTTTTGTATAAAGCACAATTATTCCAATTCCTTATTTTATATGCTTTCGCACTTTTTTCTTATCACCCCACTTCTTGGCTATTCGTTAAACTGAATTGTGGGTGTGGTGAGGGGTGTATTTATAGGCATTTTAAGGTTTGGGAAACTTTGCCCCTCCTGGTAGGAATGTATATCCCATACGTCACTAGCTCATGGACTCTTGCTAATATGAAAGAAATGAATTTATCAGGTAAGTTCTTACATAAATTATGTTTTTTTGTTCTTACTATGCAGTCCATATTGCTATCCCCTCTTCACAGCTATGAGGAATTCTGATGCTGAGCCTGTAATCATTTCAGATTCAGTTACGGAGGATTCGGATACCGACACGATTGTAATATCAGATTCGGTGTCAGGTGACAAATCCGATTTAGCCTCGTTGACTTCTGTCAACCGTCCTTGTTCCATATGCCATATGAGAACAACCGGTTCCTCAGGCTCGGGGAATCGGGGATCTGCTGAGCCATCCGCCTCTGGGGGTCCTGTCTCCCAGGGAGCGAGTTCCCTACCGAATGTTCCTCTCACACATGCGGGTAACCCAGTTTATAGTTCTTCCACATGGGGTGGTGTGTTCTCCCTGGAACTTGCAGCACGCTTTCGCTTTCAGATAATGTTGGCGATGGCTCGTCTGCTAGATGTTTCTTTGAGAATGTGCTTGTGCCCTATTGTCCTGGGTATCTCGCCTTGGGG
This sequence comes from Bombina bombina, assembly GCF_027579735.1. Classification (NCBI taxonomy): domain Eukaryota; kingdom Metazoa; phylum Chordata; class Amphibia; order Anura; family Bombinatoridae; genus Bombina; species Bombina bombina. The sequence goes on from NC_069499.1 coordinate 360,232,840, forward strand.
TGGGCCTCCACAGTATCCTGAGGGTTCTGTTCCGGAGTGTTGTGCATTTCGGTACCGGATTGTGTGCCTTCGCTGTTTGAGTCTCTGAATGATCCTATAGTACATAGATATGGAAATTTTCAGTCTGATAATCCGAATGGTACAAAACATTAGACAGGTGGGGATGAGGTAATCTTCTATTGTCTTTATTTTGAGTTTTCTTTTCCCAGTTATGTGAGATTGGGCTCCGTTTGGCTGGTCCTTGTCTTTTTGGGGTGTTAACCTTCGGGTTGCCTTATATTTTATTTATATCCAATTGATGTTTTTTATTTGTTTTTTTGTTTACTTCAGGAACCATCTGGAATTGATACTCTTTGTTACTTCTGCAGAAGTTGTTTGGACAGGTTAGTCCTATGTTTAAAAGTGTCTGTTTCCTTTTCCCCTTCGAGGAAGAGTTTATGCAGCTTGCCGGTTAGGACCCATGGTACAGGCTGGCCCTGTTGGGTTCATTCGGTCTTGCTGCTGTTCAGACACATGGCACTGTTTCAGCTGGTTCGGTAGCAGCGCTGAGTGCTCAGGTTATCATTGTTTCATGTTCTATTAAAGCATTTGAGAAGAACCCGAGGGTTCATGAGGCGGGAAGGATTGTTTCAGTCCTTATAGCTCCCAGTTATAGACGAGTATTCCTCTATGCTAGCTGGAAGCTAGCTCAGAATACTAATGCACTGTGGCTACTCTGCACTGTAGCAAACCGAGGGTTGCAAGTTCGCTCCTCGGCGAGGACTCCTCAGCCTTTCCAGGTTGATAAAATGAGCAGCGCCTTGAGCCCTTAAGGGGGGATTAGCCACGCTTTACAACTATGCTCATGTTTTAAGGGTCACTCTATCTGACATCTGATTTTGTCAGAGCCTTGTGTGCCTCCTCCAGGTGGGGGAGGGTTCACGGGCTTAGGTCCCATTGCGCGTTTGAGTAATTTGGCCTTCAGTTTTAGGCCTCAGGATGGTCCTGTTAGGACTGGATCCTACAGCTTTAAGGAAGCTGTCCAGCATGCGGAAGGTTTTTGGAGGCCTGTTGCAGTTTTTGACACCTTAAAGGGTGTGTTTAAGCTGATTCTAGTGTCTCTAGATACAGCTTTTACTCTTGGACGTGTATGGTCTTTCTGAGTGATGAGACCTTTAGGTCTCCTTCCATATTTCCAGGTGAGTCAGATATTCTTTTGGGGATCTGCATCCCGGATGATGGTTGATCCCTGTGGGGACTTTGTTTAGCTCGGGGTGCCCCGGAGCTTGGAAGGTTTTACACCTTCATCTACCCTGTGTCTTCTGCCTGTGTAGAGATGATGGGGAGTCTAGCCCTGCTAGTGAGGTTTTGTGGACTTCAAGGTTCCCTTCTGTTGTCCAGAAGCTTGAGAGGTCCTTTCATATGACTTCTAGCCTGGCTCCTTGGAGCGTTGGACTTTGGCTAGGGATGGTTCCTTCCTTGGGTTGGGGCTTTCGAGTTTTCCTTGCTATCTGAATTCTCTGGATATGTGTCCATTCCCTTTTTGTCTGGCTTTTGGCCAGTTGGGGTATTTAGTTCTAGGGTAAGATTGCCTGAACTATTAGAAGCCCGGACCTATTTTTCCACCTGAGATTTCTGCTTCTCTGGGTCTTCGCTCCATTTTCCTGACCTAGTTTTGGGTTGTTTTGGGTTCCTGGATCTCAGGGTTGGTCGGGGTGTCCACGTTAGTGGGAACTTAGACTGTGTCCTTGCTCTATTTACCTGACCGGGTCAGGTTTGGCCTGGTTTTCAGTATAATTATTGCTCCTTAGCGGAGTATCCCATGTCATCTAGGGGTTTCCTGGGTGGCTTGCGCCTTTTGTGTGTGGGTTCTTACCCAGCTGCTGGCGTTGGGTTTCCAAATTTTGGTGCACCTTAGAGCTGCATTCCCCTGGTCGGTTGCCAGTGTACCCGTGGATTCTATTGGCACATTGGAGTGCCGTTACAGAATGTGAGTACCTTGCACTTGTTTGGACTCTTCCCTTTCTGGTTATCGATTCACACATACGGCGCCTCTTTCCTTGTTTTGTTTTCAGAACCAGTGGATTGTCTGCTCAGCAGGTAAATGGGTTGGCTGTGCATCTGTTTGGCATGCGACTTGTAAGGGGGGTCTTCTTCTAGGATATTTGCATTGAGGTTTTTATACCCACTTAGCCAGTGGCTTCAAACCTTCAGGGCATTTGTTGTCCTTTCCGGTTTCTTCCCTTTTCATAGGGACTTTTCTTCGTCCTATGGAGATGGTCCTTTTTTTCTTAGGACTTCTCTGGGTCGGGAGGCATAGGGTGGATGTAGTCCACCTGGGGCTTTCCTGGTTCCAAGCAGATTGTGGGCTTGTTTTGATATTCTTATTGGTCTATGGCCTTATCTGTGATCAGAGTCTGGTTGTACTTGTACTCTGGTGGGATGGTTATTCTATCTCTTTGCTCTTTCCTGTATCTGTTTCAGGATTCTTTTTGTTCCTGTACTGGATCTTTGTGGCTGGGTTGGCCCAGCTAGGTATGGGTCTGCAGGTTGGACTCTCCGAGCGGTCTAAGGATCGTGGTATCCCTTGTCTGTGAGAGCTTGATAGCTCAAGTCGGCTGGGAGATGGTTTCTCCTTTCTCCTTGTTCCTTCACAGGAGATGTTTTACTCTACCTTCGGGTTCTAAGGGTATACTCCCCTTCTTGGGAGGCCTTGATGGAGACTTGTGTTCCCTTTTTAGGGGCATGTGTGCAGGTCAGGCGGCTGTGAAAGTGCCCTCTGTTGAGGGACTGTTTTTATGCGGTCCACTTTCTGAGGACTGCTTATTTTCCTTGCAAGCTTATTTGGTGTAGTCCTGTCCTGGGATTCTGTGTTCTTGATCTTGAGGTTTTTCCCTGGGTCTATTACACACTTCATGGTTGAATACTTTGGTATTCTATGGGCGGGCGCAGGGAGGACTTTGCATCTTCTGTTACGTCCATGCTTGCAGGATGGTGGATACATGTCTGGATTATTCTGGTTTTCGCTTCACCTCATACTCTGTTTGGATCCATTTTGGTCTCCGTGAGCTGGGCCCTCAAACACTTGAGGTGTTTCTGTCATACTTAAGGAACCTTTTGGTTTCCTTGGTTCCTTTGTCTTGTCCCCTTGGGGCTTTGGGTTGTTTTCACCTTCATCTGAGGGGTGATTGGAGGAACCGTTTGTCAAGGCGACGGTGTCTCTTGGAGGACTGTTGACTTAGTAGAGTCCGTTTACGGTCTCTTGTTTGGCTCTGGACTGGCTGCAAGTCAGTGTCAACGGGGATTTCTTCAAATTATTCTCGGCTTCGTTGAAGCGAGATTTTTTATTGGATTGTGGTTCAGGTCTGGTGCCCTCAGTTTGGGCCGCCTATGTACCCTCCCGTCTTGGCATTCAGTGTCCTCTTTAGCTTGGGTATTGATTTCCCAAAAGTAATGAATGCTGCTGTGGACTCTTTCCATTTAAGAAGAAACAAAAAGTCGAAGAGGAACCCTTAATACTGTAACAGCAATCCTGTAAGCAAATTAAAGTAAGGTAAAGTCCAGTATGTGTGAGACCGTTAGTGTGTATAAGCAATGCAAAAGAATTATGTGTAATTAGTATTCCAGAAACAGTCACACGTAGCTGCGCACAGCAGGCAACTGTAAGAAAGTCAATAAGCTAACAGCTATTCGTGCACACTAGAACCATCGATATACTTCACTCACCAGTGTACCATGGAGTGGGGGTTCTTCCGGCAGTCTCAATGTCTATACCTCTGAAGGGGCTCCATAAACGAAAAATCTCACTCTGTGGAAAGAAGGAAAGAAACGCCAGGACGAAGCGGTGAACTTCTCACCCGCCTCAACTTATCCCAGCCAATGTCCTCCTTCGTCTTGAAATTACTCCTCCCCTCTGCTCCGCTCCGTAACACTGTGAGACTTGGGGGTGCTTCTGCTAGCCGCTAGCTGCGAATTGCAAAATACAAACGATCATCACACATGCTCCAAAAAACCCACAGACAGCATAGATGCAGCCGGTTAACTGGAAGGTAGAAATATTCAAAGAAAACAATCCCAGCTGCATTAAAACGTTCCTTTAATGATTCTTGGTTAAAAAATGGTGATACACAGCAAGACAGTGTGGAAGGTGCTGAGGGCGCAGCACTGTACGGCTTACATGTTTCGGAAATGATCCGTAGTCATAGCCTACAGTGCTGTGCCCCACACCTGTTTAAAACAGATTCAAACAAATGTGATTCGCTAAAAATAAAACACGCCCTCAGACTAAACCTTAACACACCTGTTGATTACATTGTATGTCTCTACGTGACGTATCCGGAAAAAGAATTAGAACCGAATAGAAGATGCAATGTGTATAATTTTCAAACACTATATGAAAGATTACCAAACAGACAAAAACATTAGATTGCAACATGAATGTATATTGACCCACTCTTAGTCCGCTTACAGGATGGGGGGCAATTATCAAACACCTGTGTATATAATATTGAGAGTAGCACCATACTGCGCTCATCTAATTAAAGGGACAGTATCCTAAGTGGTGATACACATAAATGAATGAACCTCTGTAAACTAAAAAATAGAGCGCAATTTGAAGAACACCTATGTTGTGATGTAAAGAAGGCAAATTCCTGCACTATTCAATTAAAGGGGCAGTATCCTCGAATGTTTGTACACGAATATAGATAAGTACCTGTAGACTAAATGCCGAAGCATTAATATACACACTGTAAATAATGTAAACAATTAATAATAAATAAAATAATAATAATGAAAGGGGGGAGTAAACTTAGCATGTGATTTCAACATACATCCCAAATTGGGATTACATAGCCTTGTGTTGTAACTATAAACTATAGTTCCTAATTGACATGATGTAAGACCTGGGCTCAATTAGTTATTAAACTGCCATTGCTAGGTATAACTTACTTATATTATAGGGGTAAGGAACTTAGTAAAAAAAACCCTTTGATCTAGTTAAGCCTAGTATTTGGTGTATTGTCCCAAGGTAAGTAATATGTGTACCATAAAAAAACCTAATCGATGTAAAATTTATACCAAGGAAAAAAGCAAAATCCTGACTGAAAACCAAATAGAGCTTAAAATAAATGCATGTATAACAAAATTGGAATGGAACCCAATATTATTAAATAAGTATGAAAAAATGATTAATTGATAATTAAGTGAACGATTGTTAGGTGTAACAAATCGTATGTTGTTCTGCCTATGGGTAACAGTGAATGAATGTTTACTAATCAGTGTACAAGAGTTTATTTATAAGTGCCTTTATTCTCACAAGAGTAAATAAATGTGTGTCCTTGACTATGTATAAGTGGAATTGTATCTGGAGGAATAAGTTGAAAAAGATTATAATGATGGTAATAATGAAACTACATGGGAGTATCTGGGAGGTGGAAGGCTAAAACCTTGTTAGGATCATTGGAGGAGAAATGTTACTATATAAAATATATATAGTATAGTGTACTCTGCAATTATCTCTCCGAAAGTGGTAATCACTCCCAGAGATTTAAGACATCATATCTGGAGTTTAATCCATATGGCACCCTGGTGCCCATTGTAAAAATCCAGAAAGCTTCGCGTCTGGCGAGAAGTGTATCAACATCTCCACCTCTAGGAGGTCTATTCACCTTTTCAATCGCACACCAGGTAAAACCTTGAAGATTGTTGTCATGAAAGACCCCAAAGTGTTGAACTATAGGAGTTGATGCTCTCTTCGTATTGAATGAAGACAAATGTTCTCTTATCCTAGTATTCAGGTCACGAGAGGTGAGTCCTATATACTGGATTCTGCACAAAGTGCACTCTATCAAATAGACCACTGACTCCGTCTTGCAATTCATACAAGATCTGATCAGATATTGTTTTTTTGTCTTCTCACTCGTAAACTCCCTTGTGATGTTCACAAACTCACAGGGTTTGCACTTCCGATGCCCACACTTGTACATGCCAGTATGTTGTAACCATGAACTTTGTTTGGGTTTATCAGACTTAAGTAGTGTAGGTGAAAGGATCGAGCCTAACGTAGGGCTCTTTCTATAAGCACATCTCAATCCAGTTTTCACAGTTTCCACCAATTTGTCCTCTGCCAACAGCAATGGAAAATGTTTGCGAACAATATCACATACCTGGGGATATTGGACACTGTGTGTGGTTACAAATGTTACTCCCTGTCTGGCTTGTCTTGTGCGCTGTTTGGTTCCCAAAAGTTTCTCCCTGGGAATGGTTAGAACCTGTTCCCTAGCTTTTTTAATGGCCTTAAGGGGATAGTTTCTATCCCTTAGTCTCCTTTCCAGGGCCTTAGATTCATTAAGAAAATCAGTCTGCAGAGTACAATTTCTCTTAAGCCTGGTATATTCACCTTTTGCTATGGCAAAGGGAACATGTTTCGGATGGCAGCTGGTGCCCAAAAGTAGGGAGTTGCCCGAAATGGGCTTCCTGTAAATCGTAGATTTAACTGTGCCCATAGAGGTGGCCTCCAATGTAAGGTCTAGATAGTTGATAGACCTGTCGCTAAGTTCAAAAGTGAACTTCAGGCCAATCTCATTAGCGTTAAGATAATCCATGAACTTTGGAATGCTAGTTTGGTCACCAGTCCACACAAATAGGAGGTCATCAATGTACCTCCTATAAAAAGAGATACAATCTTTATAGGGATTACTATCCCCAAAGATGTGGTAAAATTCCCACCACCCAAGAAATAAATTGGCAAATGACGGAGCAAATTTTGCTCCCATGGCGGTCCCACATCTTTGGAGATAGTAGACCTCCTCAAACTTAAAAAAATTGTGTGTAAGTAAAAAAGTGGTGACTCTTAAGATGTACTCAGTGAAAATATCACCATACTTAAACTCCTGTTCAAGGAAAAACGCTATGGCTTGTATTCCTACTTGATGCGGGATGCTGGAGTATAGTGAAACAGCATCGACAGTAAGCCATTTGGACCCTTCAGTCCATTCAATCCTCTCAATCAAATTCAGAATGTGTTTTGTGTCTTTCACATATGAATGGAGAGACATTACAATTGGTTGAAGAATGGAGTCTAACCATTCTGAGAGATTGCCTAAGAGGGAATCAATCCCACTCACGATAGGTCGCCCCTGAACGTTAATTAGGGTTTTGTGGGTCTTAGGTAGGTGGTGGAAATATGGGGTCTTAGGGAAGTCCACTGACAAAAATTCTGAAGTGGTCCTATCCAGAATACCCAATTCAACACCATCATCAAGAAGCTGTTTGAGTTCCTTTTGGAACTCAAAGGTAGGATCCTTACTTAAGACAAAGTAATCCGTCTCTTTTTGTAATTGTCTCAGACCCTCCTGGATATAGTGTTCCCTATCCATCACCACTACCATGCCACCTTTGTCAGAGTTTTTAATGACAAGGGAGCTATTGTCTCTCAATGTCACCATCGCTTCTTTTTCAGAGAGAGATAGATTAAATGAGTGTTTGGGTTGATTATTTTTCAGAGTCAAGAGATCTCTCTCTACTCTATTATAGAAAGTTTCTATAACATTGCCTCTGTTATGGATTGGATAGAATTTGGATCTCTTTCTGAAACTAGGACCCCTGTTAGCTCCCTCAGTTGCTCCAGGTGTGTCAAACTGGAGCTGTTGAAGCGAGACCACATCACATATGTGTTTAAAGTCATGGTTCTCCAGACTAGTATCGCCAACCTGGGTCAAAGTTTGAGTCTGAGTCAATGATACTTCATTATTACCATCATTAGAAAAATGTTTTTTCAATGTTAAATTCCGTACAAGTTTATTGACATCAAGAATTGTTTTAAAAAGGTCAAAGTCATTAGATGGTGCAAAGTTTAGACCTCTGTTCAGTACTTTGTATTGTGCTTCATTAAGAATTTGTGTAGACAAATTCACAACATTCCCTACTATCCTTATGTCATCTATTTGTAGCGAGTTTGTGGCCTGGGCTCCCTGAGTTGGTACCTGTCCTGTCCCTGATTGTAATGTGTGCCAGGTTGAGTGGTCCGTCTCCCTCCCCCCTTGGGTGCATCCCGTTCCTGGGGAAAAACCTGGTTCAGGGTGTAGGGGTCAGCCTGGTTTCGTGCATGCATAGCAGGGACTGATTCCAGATAGACACCTTGTGTTGTATTCACTCCCTGGACTGCACCACCATCCCTATTGCCTGTAGGCAAGATATCAATGTGTGGGGCCTGCGTTAAGGTATAGACATTAGTCTGGGTGGTATTAGGCATTGTGGGTGTTGTAATACTGAGTGATTCTCCCTCACTAGACCCATCTGATTCACTCCCTGAGAATGTAACATTTTTGGAAGTGTTCCCTTTGTTATCATTATTCCTACTCCTATTTCTGTTTCGGTTGCCCCTCCTTCTCCTTCCAAACCTAGGTTGGTTTGATCTAAAATTACCCCTGTTGGTTTTATTCCAAATATATACAGAGTTACTTGAATAATCAAATTTATCTCTAATGAACTTGGTATGCTTAGTTTCCATTATATTGGATCTACCCTTGGCTACCAACTCCCTAAGGGTTTTGTCAAATCTGGCAAAATCAGCGTTACTGCTCCTCCTATTCATTTCAACTTGCAAATCATCAATATCCTTTCTAATACTCTCCAACATCTTATTTTTATATTGTATGAGCAAACTCATAAGTCTCATAGAGCAATCTGTGAGTACAGCATTCCAGGCTTCAACAAAGTCCTTATCCTGAGTGTCCACTTCAAAGGTGGGAAACTTATATAGTCTCAGGCCTCTTGGTATCATATTCAAGCTCAGATACTTCTCCAATGTCCATATATCCCACTGGGTTTTGGACTCCTTTAGTAATAGATTCTCCATTTGCTCAAATAGGGTACCTAATGTGAGTACTCCTTTGTCTTCTGAAAAAATTAATTCACAGTCAGTGGAGGTAGTTGTACGTGCAGTCACTGACATCAATGAATAAAAGGTAGGCTGTGTTTCTTCCATATTTATGCTGTGTGGTAGGAGACTAAAGGTTGCCGTGTTACATATAAGGGTGTTAGTATATTCCAGTATATACCCAAATGCACAAACATTGAGAGACAATAGCTCCCTTGTCATTAAAAACTCTGACAAAGGTGGCATGGTAGTGGTGATGGATAGGGAACACTATATCCAGGAGGGTCTGAGACAATTACAAAAAGAGACGGATTACTTTGTCTTAAGTAAGGATCCTACCTTTGAGTTCCAAAAGGAACTCAAACAGCTTCTTGATGATGGTGTTGAATTGGGTATTCTGGATAGGACCACTTCAGAATTTTTGTCAGTGGACTTCCCTAAGACCCCATATTTCCACCACCTACCTAAGACCCACAAAACCCTAATTAACGTTCAGGGGCGACCTATCGTGAGTGGGATTGATTCCCTCTTAGGCAATCTCTCAGAATGGTTAGACTCCATTCTTCAACCAATTGTAATGTCTCTCCATTCATATGTGAAAGACACAAAACACATTCTGAATTTGATTGAGAGGATTGAATGGACTGAAGGGTCCAAATGGCTTACTGTCGATGCTGTTTCACTATACTCCAGCATCCCGCATCAAGTAGGAATACAAGCCATAGCGTTTTTCCTTGAACAGGAGTTTAAGTATGGTGATATTTTCACTGAGTACATCTTAAGAGTCACCACTTTTTTACTTACACACAATTTTTTTAAGTTTGAGGAGGTCTACTATCTCCAAAGATGTGGGACCGCCATGGGAGCAAAATTTGCTCCGTCATTTGCCAATTTATTTCTTGGGTGGTGGGAATTTTACCACATCTTTGGGGATAGTAATCCCTATAAAGATTGTATCTCTTTTTATAGGAGGTACATTGATGACCTCCTATTTGTGTGGACTGGTGACCAAACTAGCATTCCAAAGTTCATGGATTATCTTAACGCTAATGAGATTGGCCTGAAGTTCACTTTTGAACTTAGCGACAGGTCTATCAACTATCTAGACCTTACATTGGAGGCCACCTCTATGGGCACAGTTAAATCTACGATTTACAGGAAGCCCATTTCGGGCAACTCCCTACTTTTGGGCACCAGCTGCCATCCGAAACATGTTCCCTTTGCCATAGCAAAAGGTGAATATACCAGGCTTAAGAGAAATTGTACTCTGCAGACTGATTTTCTTAATGAATCTAAGGCCCTGGAAAGGAGACTAAGGGATAGAAACTATCCCCTTAAGGCCATTAAAAAAGCTAGGGAACAGGTTCTAACCATTCCCAGGGAGAAACTTTTGGGAACCAAACAGCGCACAAGACAAGCCAGACAGGGAGTAACATTTGTAACCACACACAGTGTCCAATATCCCCAGGTATGTGATATTGTTCGCAAACATTTTCCATTGCTGTTGGCAGAGGACAAATTGGTGGAAACTGTGAAAACTGGATTGAGATGTGCTTATAGAAAGAGCCCTACGTTAGGCTCGATCCTTTCACCTACACTACTTAAGTCTGATAAACCCAAACAAAGTTCATGGTTACAACATACTGGCATGTACAAGTGTGGGCATCGGAAGTGCAAACCCTGTGAGTTTGTGAACATCACAAGGGAGTTTACGAGTGAGAAGACAAAAAAACAATATCTGATCAGATCTTGTATGAATTGCAAGACGGAGTCAGTGGTCTATTTGATAGAGTGCACTTTGTGCAGAATCTAGTATATAGGACTCACCTCTCGTGACCTGAATACTAGGATAAGAGAACATTTGTCTTCATTCAATACGAAGAGAGCATCAACTCCTATAGTTCAACACTTTGGGGTCTTTCATGACAACAATCTTCAAGGTTTTACCTGGTGTGCGATTGAAAAGGTGAATAGACCTCCTAGAGGTGGAGATGTTGATACACTTCTCGCCAGACGCGAAGCTTTCTGGATTTTTACAATGGGCACCAGGGTGCCATATGGATTAAACTCCAGATATGATGTCTTAAATCTCTGGGAGTGATTACCACTTTCGGAGAGATAATTGCAGAGTACACTATACTATATATATTTTATATAGTAACATTTCTCCTCCAATGATCCTAACAAGGTTTTAGCCTTCCACCTCCCAGATACTCCCATGTAGTTTCATTATTACCATCATTATAATCTTTTTCAACTTATTCCTCCAGATACAATTCCACTTATACATAGTCAAGGACACACATTTATTTACTCTTGTGAGAATAAAGGCACTTATAAATAAACTCTTGTACACTGATTAGTAAACATTCATTCACTGTTACCCATAGGCAGAACAACATACGATTTGTTACACCTAACAATCGTTCACTTAATTATCAATTAATCATTTTTTCATACTTATTTAATAATATTGGGTTCCATTCCAATTTTGTTATACATGCATTTATTTTAAGCTCTATTTGGTTTTCAGTCAGGATTTTGCTTTTTTCCTTGGTATAAATTTTACATCGATTAGGTTTTTTTATGGTACACATATTACTTACCTTGGGACAATACACCAAATACTAGGCTTAACTAGATCAAAGGGTTTTTTTACTAAGTTCCTTACCCCTATAATATAAGTAAGTTATACCTAGCAATGGCAGTTTAATAACTAATTGAGCCCAGGTCTTACATCATGTCAATTAGGAACTATAGTTTATAGTTACAACACAAGGCTATGTAATCCCAATTTGGGATGTATGTTGAAATCACATGCTAAGTTTACTCCCCCCTTTCATTATTATTATTTTATTTATTATTAATTGTTTACATTATTTACAGTGTGTATATTAATGCTTCGGCATTTAGTCTACAGGTACTTATCTATATTCGTGTACAAACATTCGAGGATACTGCCCCTTTAATTGAATAGTGCAGGAATTTGCCTTCTTTACATCACAACATAGGTGTTCTTCAAATTGCGCTCTATTTTTTAGTTTACAGAGGTTCATTCATTTATGTGTATCACCACTTAGGATACTGTCCCTTTAATTAGATGAGCGCAGTATGGTGCTACTCTCAATATTATATACACAGGTGTTTGATAATTGCCCCCCATCCTGTAAGCGGACTAAGAGTGGGTCAATATACATTCATGTTGCAATCTAATGTTTTTGTCTGTTTGGTAATCTTTCATATAGTGTTTGAAAATTATACACATTGCATCTTCTATTCGGTTCTAATTCTTTTTCCGGATACGTCACGTAGAGACATACAATGTAATCAACAGGTGTGTTAAGGTTTAGTCTGAGGGCGTGTTTTATTTTTAGCGAATCACATTTGTTTGAATCTGTTTTAAACAGGTGTGGGGCACAGCACTGTAGGCTATGACTACGGATCATTTCCGAAACATGTAAGCCGTACAGTGCTGCGCCCTCAGCACCTTCCACACTGTCTTGCTGTGTATCACCATTTTTTAACCAAGAATCATTAAAGGAACGTTTTAATGCAGCTGGGATTGTTTTCTTTGAACATTTAAGAAGAAAAACATAAATTATGCTTACCTGATAATTTCATTTTATTCTGATGGAAAGAGTCCACAGCACCCCCATCTGTAATTCTCTGTGGGGCGTCCTTCTATTCTTTCTTTTCCCCCCTATTTCTTCTACTGTTCCTTGGCAGAATGACTGGGGGATGAGGGGAGTGGGAGAGTATTTTAAGCCTTTGGCTTGGGTGTCTTTGCCTCCTCCTAGTGGTCAGGTTCTTAATTTCCCAAAAGTAATTAATGCTGCTGTGGACTCTTTCCATCAGAAGAAAAGGAAATTATCAGGTAAGCATAATTTATGTTTTTATTTGTCTCTTCATTGTACTGAAAAAATTAAAATTCCTTCAGACCAATTCTGGATCTGAAAACTCTAAGAAAGTTTGTAAGAATTCCAACTTTAAAAATGGAATCTATAAGGACTATTCTGCCCTTTGTTCAGCAAGGTCCACTTTATGTCCACAATAGATTTACAATACGCTTACCTTCGCATCCCAATCCACCCAGAACTTTATCAATTTCTGAGATTCTCTTTTCTGGAAAAGCATTACCAGTTTGTTGCTCTCCCGTTTGGCCTAGCAACAGCTCCAAGAATATTTTCAAAGGTTCTCAGTCCCTTTTTACCTGTAATCAGAGTGCAGGATATTAAGGTGTTTCCTTATTTGGATAATATCTTGGTACTAGCTTAATCTATTCATTTAGCAGAATCTCACACAAATCAACTGTTGTTGTTTCTTCAAAGACATGGTTGAAGGATCAATTTACCAAAGAGTTCCTTGATTCCTCAGACAAAGATCACCTTTTTAGGTTTCCAGATAGATTCAGTGTCCATGACTCTTTCCTCAACAGAAAAGAGATGAATAAAATTGATTTCAGCTTGTCTAAACCTTCAGTATTTCATTCCCTTCAGTGACTGTGTATGGAAGTACTAGGCCTCATGATTGCAGATAAAAACCCATTTGCTTATTTATATATGAGAACTCTTCAGCTTTGTATGCTACGCCAATGGTGTAAGGATTATACCCAAATATCACAACAGATATACTTAGATCCCAATATATGCACCTTTTTCTGACTTGGTGGTTAAATTACCACTCTATTCTTCAGAAGGCTACTTTGCTCATCCTACCTGGTCTGTGATAACTACGGATGCAAGTCTTTCAGGTTGGGGAGCAGTTTGGGGGTCTCTGACAAAACAAGGAGTATAGAATCCTTAGGAGGCAAGGTTACCAATCAATATTTTTTAACTCTGTGCTCTCTGCAGAGCCCTTCAGGCATGGCCCCTATTGAAGAAAGAACCTTATCTCCATTTTAAGACAGACAATATCACAACAGTGGCCTATGTCAATCATCAAGGGGGAATTCAAAGTTCCCTAGCCATGATGAAGTTATCTCAAACCCTTTCTTGGGCAGAAATCAACTCCTGCCTTATCACTGCGATTCACATCCCAGGTGTAGACATCTGGGAGGCAGATTACCTCAGTCATCAGTCCCAACATGAGGGAGTGGACTCTCCACCAAGATGTGTTCTATCTGATTGTACAACTTTGGGGCCTACCAGAAATAGTTCTGATGGCCTCTTGTTTGAACAAGAAACTTCCCAATTACTATGCGAGGTCCAGGGATCCTAAAAATAGAACAGTCATCTGTAATCCTGGTCTCTCAGGATTTGGTTTGCGAAAATTGCTAATCTTCCTGATATTCATTGTTTTGTTCAGGATCTAAATCAGATAAAACCTATTAGGCCCATTTCTTCTCCTTGCAGTCTTAATCTAGTATTAAAGGTCTTACAGGCTCCCTTTTGAGCCTATGCATACATTGGACATTAAACTACTTTCTTGGAAAGTGTTATTCCATTTTGTTATCTATTCTTTTAGAAGTTTCTGAATTGTCGGCTCTCTTGTGAGTCTCCTTATCTGATTTTTCATCAGAATAAAGTTGTTTTGCAAACCACTTTTCCATTTTTACCTAAAGTTGTTAACTCGCACAACATTAAAAGGAAAATTATCATTCCCTCCTTGTGTCCTAATCCGAAAAATGCTGCTGAAAAAGCTTTGCATTCTTTGGATGTTGTTAGAGCATTTAAATATTATGTTAATTCTACTAAGGATTTCAGACAGACTTCTAGTTTTTATTTTTTTCTGGTCCTAAGAAAGGCCAGAAGGCTTCTGCTATTTCTTTCGCCTCTTGGTTGAAACTTTTGTTTCACAAAGCTTATTTGGAGGCAGGTCATTCTACTAGATCGGCTGCCACATCTTGTGGTTTCAAGAATGAGACTTCATTTGATCAAATTTGCAAAGCGGCCACTTGGTCTTCTCTGCATTTCCTTTACAAAATGTTACCATTTTGATGTTTTTACCTCATCAGAAGCAGCTTTTGGTAGAAATGTCTAAAATAGATTTAAAGGCTTACCTTCATATTTCAATTTACTCAGTTCATTACCCATTTCTGAGGTTTGTTTTTCTGGACTAGTATTACTAGTTTATTGCTCTTCCATTTGGTCTGGCTACAGCTCCAAAAATATTTACCAAGGTTCTGGGTGCCCTTTTGTCTGTAAGCAGAGCTCAGGGTATAGCAGTGTTTCCTTACCTAGACGATATCTTGGTACATCTATTTTCATTTAGCAGAATTTCACACAAATCTACTGTTTTTGTTTCTTCAAAAATATGGTTGGAGGATCAATTTGCCAAAGAGTTCTTTGATTCCTCAGATGAAGGTTACTTTTCTAGGTTTCCAAATAGTCTGTGTCCATGAGTCTTTTTCTAACAGAGCAGAGACGGATGAAATTAGTATCAGCTTGTCTGTGTATGGAAGTACTAGGTCTCATTATTGCAGCTTCAGATGCAATTCCATTTGCTCAATTTCACATGAGGCCTCTTCAGCTTTTTCATGCTTCGCCAATAGTGCAGGGATTATACTCATCTATCTCAAAAGATATTCTTAGACACCAGTACAAATCAGTCTCTGACTTGCTGACTAAATTATCAGTTTATTATTCAGGCAGCTTCTTTTGCTTGTCCTACCTAGTCTGTGATCACCACAAATGCAAGTCCTTCAGGTTGGGGAGCTGTTTGGGGGTCTCTGACAGTGTTAGGGGTTTTGGATCCTCGGGATGATCAATTTCAGAGCCCTTCAAGCTTGTCCTCTGTTAAAATGGGAGACATCTCCGTTTCCAAACAGATGTCACAGCTTATGTCAACTATCAGGGCGGAACTCATAGTTCCCTGGCTATGATGGAGGTATCTCAAATTCTCTCTTGGGCAGAAGTCAATTATTTCCTAATTTCTGCGATTCACATCCCAGGAATGAACAATTGGGAAGGCAGACTTCCTCTGTTGTCAGTCTGCATCCAGGGGAGTGGTCTTTTTATCAGGATGTGTTCAATCTTATTGTGTATCTTTAGGGTCTATCAGAAATATATCTGATGACCTCTCGTTTCAACAACAAACTTCCCAGTACTTTGCAAGGTCCAGGGATCCTAAGGCAAAGGTAATGGACGCTATAGTAGTTCCTTGGTCATTTAAGCCTGCTTATCAGTTTCCTCCTCCATTTCTTCTTTCCAGAATGATTTCCAAGATAAAGCTAGAGAAGTAATTTGTAATCCTGATTGCCCCAGCGTGGCCTTGCAGGATTTGGTATGCGGATCTGGTTCAAATGTCCAGTTGTCCTCCTTGGCCTCTTCCTCTGCAGTCAGACCTTCTGTTTCAAGGTTCTTTCTTCCATCTGGATATGTCTGTAAACGTGATGGCATGGAAATTAAACACTTAGTTCTAAAACATAGGTGTTGATTTAACATTTGTTATAGCGAATCATGTCTGCTTGACATAGCTAAATGCAGACAGCATATGCGGTCTGCATTTATCATTGCAGAAGGATTTCTGGTGAAATGTTTGTGCAATGCTGTCGCTGCTCACTGGCGGCCAGACGACCACTAGCACGGGCTCTCAATCATCATCCTCCTCAGATTGGGATTACTTCAATCCACCACCTATGAATGCTGCTTCTTAACTTCCATGATAAATGGAGCCCATAGAGGTTTCTCTGATTCTATTATTTAAACTCTGATTCAGGCTCTTAGGACTGTTTCTAGGCAGATTCTTTTAGAATTTCTAGGATTCTTCGGTTTTTGCAGGATGGTTTAGATAAGGGTTTATCTGCCAGTTCATTGAAAGGGCAGATTTCTGCTCTTTGTTTTGTTTCACAGAAAGATTGCTGTTCATTGTTTTTGTCCGAAATAAACCTATCAAGACTATTTCTCCTCCTTGGAATCTTAACCTAGTGTTAAGGGTTTTACAGGCTCCTCCTTTTGAGCCTATGCATACATTTACCATTAAACTGCTTTCATGGACAGTGTTTTGTTTCTTCTGGCCATATCTTCTGTTAGAAGAGTTTCTGCATTATCTGTTCTTTCTTGTTAGCCTCCTTATTTGATTTTTCATCAGGATAAGGCTGTTATATGGACAGCATTTGGTAGAGAGATTGTTCTCTCTGTGTTGTAATCCTAAGAATGCTTCTAAAAGATCTTTGCATTCTCTGGATGATGTTAGGGCATTGAAATATTATGTTGATACTACTAAGGATTTAAACTAAGGAGACACTTCTATTTTTTTTTTCTGTGCCTAGGACAGGCCAGAAGGCCTCTGCGGTTTCTTTAGTGTCTTAGTTGAAACTTTTAATTTACAGAGCTTATTTGGAGGTAGGTTAACCTTCCCCACAGCGGATTTCCGATCATTCTACTAGGTCAGTTACCACTTATTGGGCTTTCAAGAATGAAGCTTCAGTTTTTCAGATTTGCAAGGCAGATACTTGGTCTTCTTTGCATACTTTTATAAAATTTTACCATTTTTATGTTTTTGCTTCCTCTGAAGCAGCCTTTGGTAGAAAGGTCCTTCAGGCAGTTTTCTGTTTGATTAGGTCTGATGTTTTTTTTTAAGTGCATTATTAAAAAAAATAAATCTTTGGAGTTGTGGATTTATTTTCTCAGTGAAAAAAGATGATTACTTTCATATGGGTGGTGAGAGTCCACAAGATGTTGGATATGGGATATACCTGATAATTCCTCCTTTTTATTTAAAATTGAGCATATTCGTTCTTTTTTAATGGAAATCTTAGTCACTTTAGGGATTGAATAAGCTAAACCTTCTGATGATAAACCCTGTAATTTGTTTAATTTCAGTGTAGAAAACTGTTGTCAATCTCCCTGAGATTTTCCCTATACCTGACACTGTCTCTGATATGATACATTCCTACCAGGAGGAGGCAAAGTTTCCCAAACCTCAAAAGTCTATAAATATACCCCTCACACATATCTCAGTTTTAAACTTTGCCTCCTTAGGAGGTGGTTGAAGCATGATGTGCTTGATTTCTTAAGGGAAAGGCGCTTCAGAGCATATTGTATTTATATTGTATATATTGTACTTCAGAGTACAGTTCTTGTCAGAGGGATGTGAAGGGAGTACTGCCTCATGACACCATGTTTTTGCCTCACAGGATTTCTTTTTATGGGCTCTCTGTAAGTTTGGTCGCAGGGATTCATCTTCTGCCTCCCTTTACAGATCAACATTATACTCCTATTCCATTACCTCTGCTGTTATGTTTCAGTACTTGTTTGGCTGTCTATCAGTGGATGAGTGTCTAAAATGTAAGTATAACATTTTATTCCTTTATGTGGACACTCAGCTATGGATTGAGCACTTTTTCTTTAAAAGTTTTTTACTATGTATATATTTATATAGAGCCCAGGGACAGACACTATTTACCTCTAAAAATTATTTATTTTTTCTTAGATCATATAATCATACATATTTAATACAGCAACAGTTAATGGGGGCATTATAATCAAACTTTTTTTAGGAGCTTTTTTAATTAACTTGCTATTTAGAGCGAGCTGAGACAATAGGGCTAGGAGTTTGTTTTTTAACAAGGGCATATTTAGATTGTGCTTATAAAGCCCACAGATAATTCTTACAGCCATCCTGTTATTTTTCTATGTTTAAGAGCACGGCCACCGTGTCGCACCTTTTAAAGAGGTTTAGGATGCGTCATCACATCACATCACACCGCAACGCTCTCTCTACTCAGTGTGCATTTTTTATTTATATGTTGGTGCTGTTTTTCTCTTTAAATGTAACGTCCCCTCTATATCTTTCGCCCTAATGCACGCATTGTAGGGCTATACCAGATGCTTTGTTTTTTTGTTCTCAAGTTGAGCATGTGGCTCATGCTTAGAATTTTTATGTGTACAAATGCACCTACTGTTTCTTCCCTACAGATGGATGCCGATGGCGTACCCCCAGCAATGAAAAAGTTTATTACTACCGCCATTGAGATGGCCCTGACTGCTCTACTGCCTTCAAATAAATGAAAACGGTCAGCTCAGATTTTACCTTCTACTAGTAATTATTATTATTATTCTTTATTTATAAAGCACCAACAGATTCCGCAGCTCTGTCCATGGGTAACAAAGATAAAAGGACAGTACAATATGAGACACCAGACAAAATTTAACAAACAAATACAGGGGGAATTGGGAGCCCTGTTCCTGTTGGAACTTACAATCTATATGGGTAGGAGGGTGAGAAACAGGAGGTGGGGACTGTAAAGGTGGGAATGATGTTAGTGTGGAGTTAGATGAGGGCAACTATTAGGCAAGTGGAATTCATTAGTTACTGATTTGGTGATAGGCTTCCCTGAACAAGGTCTTTAGGGAGTGTTTAAAGAAGGAGAGGTTGGGGGAAAGTGTAACAGCTCGAGGAAGTGCATTCCAGAGGGTTGGTGCCACACGAGAGAAGTCCTGTAGTCTAGCATGGGAGGAGGTGATGGTAGAAGAGGCAAGGAGTAGATCGTTGTTGGATCTTAGGGGACGGGCTGGAGTATATTTGTTGATGAGTAAGGACAGGTAGGGAGTGCTGCATTGATAAGGGCTTTGTAGGTCAGTGTGAGAATTTTGAATTTAATTCTGCTGTTAATTGGGAGCCAGTGAAGGGACTCACAGAGGGGTGCAGCGGATACAGAGCATTGGGAGAGGTGGATTAGGCTAGCAGAGGCATTTAGGATGTCTTGAAGGGGGGAGAGGCGGGAGAGAGGAAGACCAGTTAGTAGGTTGTTACAGTAGTCAAGCCAGGAAATTACTAGGGAATGGATTAGCTGTTTAGTAGTTTCAGCACTCAGAAAAGGTCGAATTTTGGAGATATTGCGTAGGCGGTTGCGACAGGATGAAGCGGGCGATTGGATGTGGGGTATGAAGAACAGATTGGAGTCAAGTGTAACTCCTAGGCAGCGGACTTGGGGTGATGGGGAGATAGTGGTATCACCAACAGTGATAGTAAAATTAGAACCTGGAGTAGAATTAGATGGAGGGATTAGAAGAAGCTCAGTCTTGGACATGTTGATTTTTAGGTGGTGAGAGCCCATCTAGGAAGAAATACCACATAAGCAGTCGCTGATGTGGGAAAGGACAGAAGGAGAGAGTGCAGGGGTGGATAGGGTAGATCTGAGTATCATCAGCATAGAGGTGATAGTTGAAGCCATAGCTAGTGATAAGTTTACCCAGTGAAGAAGTATAGAGAAGAGTAGAGGGCCTAGAACAGAGCCTTGAGATACTCCAACAGACAGAGGCAATAGAGAGGAGTCGCCACCAGCAAATGAGACAGAAAAGGACATATTAGAGAGATAAGAGTGGATCCAGGAGATTGCAATGTCACAGAGCCGAAGGAAGCAGAGACTCCATAAGAGGAGGGGATGGTCAACAGTGTCAAAGGCGGTAGACAGGTTAAGTAAGTTAAGTATAGAATAGTGGCCATTGTTTTTAGCAGAAAGAAGATCGTTAGTAACCTTGGTGAGGGCAGTCTCAGTTGAGTGTTGGGGACAGAAGCCAGATTTCAGAGGGTCAAGCAATGAGTTGAAGGATAGGAAGGGGGTTAGGCGATCGAAAACTATTTTCTCCAGGACTTTTACAGCTAGTTGAAGCAGTTATATGGGGCGGTAGTTTTATATATATATATATATATATATATATATATATATATATATATATATATATATATATATATATATATATATATATATATATACTGACCAACAAAATACTTAGTTTTTTTCTAATGAGGAGAAATCCTCTAATTCTAAGGCTCCCTCATCAGACATAGAACCTGATAATTCCTCCTTTTTATCTAAAATTGAGCATAAAGTCTTAGTCACTTTAGGGTTTGAAGAAGCTAAATCTTCTGATGATAAACCCTGTAATTGTTTAAATTCAGTGTAAAAACAAAACTGTTGTCAATCTCCCTGAGATTTTCCCTATACCTGACGCTGTCTCAGATATGATACATTCCTACCAGGAGAAGGCAAAATTTCCCAAGCTTTAAATGCCTATAAATACCCCGCCCACCTCATAATACCTCAGTTTAAAAACTTTCGGCTAGATTACGAGTTGTGCGTTAGACTTAAAAAGCAGCGTTAGCCGGTCCTAACGCTGCTTTTTAACGCCCGCTGGTATTAAGAGTCTTGCAGGTACAGGTGTACCGCTCACTTTTTTCGCCAGACTTGGAAATCCACTTACGTAAATTGCGTATCCTTTTTTCAATGGAACTTGCATAGCGCCGGTATTACGAGTCTGCCAAAAAGTGAGCGGTAGACCCTCTCCTGTCAAGACTGGTACCGCTTATTAAAGTCAGTAGTTAAGAGTTTTACACTACAATGTCGTAGCATAAAACTCTTAACTAAAGTGCTAAAAAGTACACTAACACCCATAAACTATCTATTAACCCCTAAACCGAGGCCCTCCCACATCGCAAACACTAAAGAAGAAAAATTTTAACCCCTAATCTGCTAAAGTGGACATCGCCGCCACTATAATATATTAACCCCTAAACCGCTGCACTCCCGCCTCGCAAACATTAGTTAAATATTATTAACCCCTAATCTGCCGTCCCTAACATCGCCGCCCCACCTACATTTATTAACCCCTAATCTGCTGCCCCCAATGTCGCCGCCACTATATTAGTTATTAACCCCTAAATCTAAGTCTAACCCTAACCCTAACACCCCCTAACTTAAATATAATTAAAAGAAATCTAACTAAAAATTCCTATCATTAGCTAAATTATTCCTATTTAAAACTAAATACTTACCTGTAAAATAAACCCTAAGATAGCTACAATATAACTAATAGTTACATTGTAGCTAGCTAAGGTTTTATTTTTATTTTATAGGCAAGTTTGTATTTATTTTAACTAGGTAGAATAGTTATGAAATAGCTAGCTAAAATAAATACAAAAGTACCTGTAAAATAAAACCTAACCTAAGTTAGAATTACACCTAACACTACACTATAATTAAATAAATTAACTAAATTAAATACAATTAAATAAATTACATACAATTACCTAAATTAAATTAATTTAGCTAAAGTACAAAAAACCCCCACTAAATTACAGAAAATAATAAACAGATTACAGAAATGTTAAACTAATTACACCTAATCTAATAGCCCTATTAAAATAAAAAAGCCCCCCCAAAATAAAAATAAAAACTACCTTAAAAGGGCCTTTTGCAGGGCATTGCCCCAAAGTAATCAGCTCTTTTACCTGTAAAAATAAATACAAACAACCCCCCCAACAGTAAAACCCACCACCCACACAACCAACCCCCCAAATAAAATACTATCTAAAAAAAACCTAAGCTCCCCATTGCCCTGAAAAGGGCATTTTGATGGGCATTGCCTTTAAAAGGGCAGTTAGCTCTTTTGCAAGCCCAAACCCCTAATATAAAAAATAAACCCACCCAATACACCCTTAAAAAAACCTAACACTAGCCCCCTGAAGATCGACTTACCGAGAGACGTCTTCATCCAATATGGGCAGAAGTCTTCATCCAAGACGGGCAGAAGTGGTCCTCCAGACGGGCAGAAGTCTTCCTCCAGACGGCATCTTCTATCTTCATCCATCCGGCGCGGAGCGGGTCCATCTTCAAGACATCCGACGAGCAGCACCCTCTTCTTCCGACGACTAAAACAGAATGAAGGTACCTTTAAGTGACGTCATCCAAGATGGCGTCCCTCAGATTCCGATTGGCTGATAGGATTTCTTTCATGTAATTAGCAAGAGTCCATGAGCTAGTGACGTATGGGATATACATTCCTACCAGGAGGGGCAAAGTTTCCCAAACCTCAAAATGCCTATAAATACACCCCTCACCACACCCACAATTCAGTTTTACAAACTTTGCCTCCTATGGAGGTGGTGAAGTAAGTTTGTGCTAGATTCTACGTTGATATGCGCTCCGCAGCAAGTTGGAGCCCGGTTTTCCTCTCAGCGTGCAGTGAATGTCAGAGGGATGTGAGGAGAGTATTGCCTATTTGAATGCAGTGATCTCCTTCTACGGGGTCTATTTCATAGGTTCTCTGTTATCGGTCGTAGAGATTCATCTCTTACCTCCCTTTTCAGATCGACGATATACTCTTATTTATATACCATTACCTCTGCTGATTCTCGTTTCAGTACTGGTTTGGCTTTCTACAAACATGTAGATGAGTGTCCTGGGGTAAGTAAATCTTATTTTCTATGACACTCTAAGCTATGGTTGGGCACTTTGTTTATAAAGTTCTAAATATATGTATTCAAACATTTATTTGCCTTGACTCAGAATGTTCAACATTCCTTATTTTCAGACAGTCAGTTTCATATTTGGGATAATGCATTTGATTCAATCATTTTTTCTTACCTTAAAATTTGACTCTTTTTTCCCTGTGGGCTGAAAATGCTTCATTTTATTGCGTCATTCTTGGCGCGGACTTTTTTGGCGCAAAAAAATCTTTTCCGTTTCCGGCGTCATACGTGTCGCCGGAAGTTGCGTCATTTTTTAACGTTCTTTTGCGCCAAAAATGTCGGCGTTCCGGATGTGGTGTCATTTTTGGCGCCAAAAGAATTTAGGCGCCAAATAATGTGGGCGTCTTATTTGGCGCTAAAAAATATGGGCGTCGCTTTTGTCTCCACATTATTTAAGTCTCATTTTTCTTTGCTTCTGGTTGCTAGAAGCTTGTTCTTTGGCATTTTTTCCCATTCCTGAAACTGTCATTTAAGGAATTTGATCAATTTTGCTTTATATGTTGTTTTTTCTCTTACATATTGCAAGATGTCTCACATTGCATCTGAGTCAGAAGATACTTCAGGAAAATCGCTGTCTAGTGCTGGAACTACCAAAGCTAAGTGTATCTGCTTTAAACTTTTGGTAGCTATTCCTCCGGCTGTTGTTTGTATTAATTGTCATGACAAACTTGTTAATGCAGATAATATTTCCTTTAGTAATGTACCATTGCCTGTTGCAGTTCCTTCAACATCTAAGGTGCAGAATGTTCCTGATAACATAAGAGATTTTGTTTCTGAATCCATCAAGAAGGCTATGTCTGTTATTTCTCCTTCTAGTAAACATAAAAAATCTTTTAAAACTTCTCTCTCTACAGATGAATTTTTAAATGAACATCATCATTCTGATGACTCTTCTGGTTCAGAGGATTCTGTCTCAGAGATTGATGCTGATAAATCTTCATATTTATTTAAAATGGAATTTATTCGTTCTTTACTTAAAGAAGTACTAATTGCTTTAGAAATAGAGTATTCTGGTCCTCTTGATACTAATTCTAAACGTTTAGATAAGGTATTTAAATCTCCTGTGGTTATTCCAGAAGTTTTTCCTGTTCCTAATGCTATTTCTGAAGTAATTTCCAAAGAATGGGATAAATTGGGTAATTCATTTACTCCTTCTAAACGTTTTAAGCAATTATATCCTGTGCCGTCTGACAGATTAGAATTTTGGGACAAAATCCCTAGAGTTGATGGGGCTATTTCTACCCTTGCTAAACGTACTACTATTCCTACGTCAGATGGTACTTCGTTTAAGGATCCTTTAGATAGGAAAATTGAATCCTTTCTAAGAAAAGCTTATCTGTGTTCAGGTAATCTTCTTAGACCTGCTATATCATTGGCTGATGTTGCTGCAGCTTCAACTTTTTGGTTGGAAACTTTAGCGCAACAAGTAACAGATCATGATTCTCATAATATTATTATTCTTCTTCAGCATGCTAATAATTTTATCTGTGATGCCATTTTTGATATTATCAGAGTTGATGTCAGGTTTATGTCTCTAGCTATTTTAGCTAGAAGAGCTTTATGGCTTAAGACTTGGAATGCTGATATGGCTTCTAAATCAACTCTACTTTCCATTTCTTTCCAGGGTAACAAATTATTTGGTTCTCAGTTGGATTCTATTATCTCAACTGTTACTGGTGGGAAAGGAACTTTTTTACCACAGGATAAAAAATCTAAGGGTAAAAACAGGGCTAATAATCGTTTTCGTTCCTTTCGTTTCAACAAAGAACAAAAGCCTGATCCTTCATCCTCAGGAGCAGTTTCAGTTTGGAAACCATCTCCAGTCTGGAATAAATCCAAGCCTGCTAGAAAGGCAAAGCCTGCTTCTAAGTCCACATGAAGGTGCGGCCCTCATTCCAGCTCAGCTGGTAGGGGGCAGGTTATGTTTTTTCAAAGAAATTTGGATCAATTTTGTTCACAATCTTTGGATTCAGAACATTGTTTCAGAAGGGTACAGAATTGGTTTCAAGATAAGACCTCCTGCAAAGAGATTTTTTCTTTCCCGTGTCCCAGTAAATCCAGTGAAAGCTCAAGCATTTCTGAATTGTGTTTCAGATCTAGAGTTGGCTGGAGTAATTATGCCAGTTCCAGTTCCGGAACAGGGGATGGGGTTTTATTCAAATCTCTTCATTGTACCAAAGAAGGAGAATTCCTTCAGACCAGTTCTGGATCTAAAAATATTGAATCGTTATGTAAGGATACCAACGTTCAAAATGGTAACTGTAAGGACTATCTTGCCTTTTGTTCAGCAAGGGCATTATATGTCCACAATAGATTTACAGGATGCATATCTGCATATTCCGATTCATCCAGATCATTATCAGTTCCTGAGATTCTCTTTTCTGGACAAGCATTACCAGTTTGTGGCTCTGCCGTTTGGCCTAGCTACAGCTCCAAGAATTTTTACAAAGGTTCTCGGTGCCCTTCTGTCTGTAATCAGAGAACAGGGTATTGTGGTATTTCCTTATTTGGACGATATCTTGGTACTTGCTCAGTCTTTACATTTAGCAGAATCTCATACGAATTGACTTGTGTTGTTTCTTCAAGATCATGGTTGGAGGATCAATTTACCAAAAAGTTCATTGATTCCTCAGACAAGGGTAACCTTTCTGGGTTTCCAGATAGATTCAGTGTCCATGACTCTGTCTTTAACAGACAAGAGACGTCTAAAATTGATTTCAGCTTGTCGAAACCTTCAGTCACAATCATTCCCTTCGGTAGCCTTATGCATGGAAATTCTAGGTCTTATGACTGCTGCATCGGACGCGATCCCCTTTGCTCGTTTTCACATGCGACCTCTTCAGCTCTGTATGCTGAATCAATGGTGCAAGGATTACACAAAGATATCTCAATTAATATCTTTAAAACCGATTGTACGACACTCTCTAACGTGGTGGACAGATCACTTTCGTTTAATTCAGGGGGCTTCTTTTGTGCTTCCGACCTGGACTGTAATTTCAACAGATGCAAGTCTCACAGGTTGGGGAGCTGTGTGGGGATCTCTGACGGCACAAGGAGTTTGGGAATCTCAGGAGGTGAGATTACCGATCAATATTTTGGAACTCCGTGCAATTTTCAGAGCTCTTCAGTTTTGGCCTCTTCTGAAGAGAGAATCGTTCATTTGTTTTCAGACAGACAATGTCACAACTGTGGCATACATCAATCATCAAGGAGGGACTCACAGTCCTCTGGCTATGAAAGAAGTATCTCGAATTTTGGTTTGGGCGGAATCCAGCTCCTGTCTAATCTCTGCGGTTCATATCCCAGGTATAGACAATTGGGAAGCGGATTATCTCAGTCGCCAAACGTTGCATCCGGGCGAATGGTCTCTTCACCCAGAGGTATTTCTTCAGATTGTTCAAATGTGGGAACTTCCAGAAATAGATCTGATGGCGTCTCATCTAAACAAGAAACTTCCCAGGTATCTGTCCAGATCCCGGGATCCTCAGGCGGAGGCAGTGGATGCATTATCACTTCTTTGGAAGTATCATCCTGCCTATATCTTTCCGCCTCTAGTTCTTCTTCCAAGAGTAATCTCCAAGATTCTGAAGGAATGCTCGTTTGTTCTGCTGGTAGCTCCGGCATGGCCTCATAGGTTTTGGTATGCGGATCTTGTCCGGATGGCCTCTTGCCAACCGTGGACTCTTCCGTTAAGACCAGACCTTCTGTCGCAAGGTCCTTTTTTCCATCAGGATCTGAAATCCTTAAATTTAAAGGTATGGAGAACGCTTGATTCTTGGTCAAAGAGGTTTCTCTGACTCTGTGATTAATACTATGTTACAGGCGCGTAAATCTGTATCTAGAGAGATATATTATAGAGTCTGGAAGACTTATATTTCTTGGTGTCTTTCTCATCATTTTTCTTGGCATTCTTTTAGAATACCGAGAATTTTACAGTTTCTTCAGGATGGTTTAGATAAGGGTTTGTCCGCAAGTTCCTTGAAAGGTCAAATCTCTGCTCTTTCTGTTCTTTTTCACAGAAAGATTGCTATTCTTCCTGATATTCTTTGTTTTGTACAAGCTTTGGTTCGTATAAAACCTGTCATTAAGTCTATTTCTCCTCCTTGGAGTTTGAATTTGGTTCTGGGGGCTCTTCAAGCTCCTCCGTTTGAACCTATGCATTCATTGGACATTAAATTACTTTCTTGGAAAGTTTTGTTCCTTTTGGCAATCTCTTCTGCCAGAAGAGTTTCTGAATTATCTGCTCTTTCTTGTGAGTCTCCTTTTCTGATTTTTCATCAGGATAAGGCGGTGTTGCGAACTTCTTTTGAATTTTTACCTAAGGTTGTGAATTCCAACAACATTAGTAGAGAAATTGTGGTTCCTTCATTATGTCCTAATCCTAAGAATTCTAAGGAGAAATCGTTGCATTCTTTGGATGTTGTTAGAGCTTTGAAATATTATGTTGAAGCTACTAAAGTCTTTCCGAAAGACTTCTAGTTTATTTGTTATCTTTTCCGGTTCTAGAAAAGGCCAGAAAGCTTCTGCCATTTCTTTGGCATCTTGGTTGAAATCTTTAATTCATCTTGCCTATGTTGAGTCGGGTAAAACTCCGCCTCAGAGGATTACAGCTCATTCTACTAGGTCAGTTTCTACTTCCTGGGCGTTTAGGAATGAAGCTTCGATTGATCAGATTTGCAAAGCAGCAACTTGGTCCTCTTTGCATACTTTTACTAAATTCTACCATTTTTATGTATTTTCTTCTTCTGAAGCAGTTTTTGGTAGAAAAGTACTTCAGGCAGCAGTTTCAGTTTGAATCTTCTGCTTATGTTTTTCATTAAACTTTATTTTGGGTGTGGATTATTTTCAGCAGGAATTGGCTGTCTTTATTTTATCCCTCCCTCTCTAGTGACTCTTGTGTGGAAAGATCCACATCTTGGGTAATCATTATCCCATACGTCACTAGCTCATGGACTCTTGCTAATTACATGAAAGAAAACATAATTTATGTAAGAACTTACCTGATAAATTCATTTCTTTCATATTAGCAAGAGTCCATGAGGCCCGCCCTTTTTTTGTGGTGGTTATGATTTTTGTATAAAGCACAATTATTCCAATTCCTTATTTTATATGCTTTCGCACTTTTTTATCACCCCACTTCTTGGCTATTCGTTAAACTGAATTGTGGGTGTGGTGAGGGGTGTATTTATAGGCATTTTGAGGTTTGGGAAACTTTGCCCCTCCTGGTAGGAATGTATATCCCATACGTCACTAGCTTATGGACTCTTGCTAATATGAAAGAAATGAATTTATCAGGTAAGTTCTTACATAAATTATGTTTTTTCTTACCTTGAAAATTTTCAATTGACTACTTTTCCCTGCGGGCTGTTAGGCTCGCGGGGGCAGAAAATGCTTCATTTTATTGCGTCATTTTTGGCGCAAAGTTTGGTCATTTCCGGTGCCTTAGTTGATGCCGGAAGTTGTTCGTAGTTACGTCATTTTTTTGACGCATGTGTATTCAGACTTTTTTTGCGCCAAAAAATGTGGGCGTCGGTTTTGGCGTCAGAGGATCAGATTTGGCGCCAAAAGATATGGGCGTTGTATTGGGCCCCAATAATGTGGGTCACATTATTTAAGTCTCAAATTTTTTGCTGCTTCTGGTTGCTAGAGGCTTATTTGTTTTGCATTTTACTCCCATTCCTGAAACTGTCATTTAAGGAATTTGATAATTTTGCTTTATATGTTGTTTTTTTCTATTACATATTGCAAGATATTTTGTATACTGTTCCTGAATCAGAACATGCTAACGGATTCCTGTCGACTGATATCAGTCCTACCAAAGCTAAGTTCATTTATTTTAATGTTATGAATGTTTATCTTTAGCTATGGTTTGTAATAAGTTATCATGATAAACTTTTACATGCAGAATCTATTAGTATTTATGCTTCATATATTGCTATTCTTTTTACATCTTATGTACAAGATATACTTAGAAATTTATAAGAATATTTTTCTGATTCTATGTTAAAGGCTTTGTCTGACAGCGCGCCTTCTAAATAAAAATTTTTAGGTCTTTTTCAAACTTCTTTTTTAGTTGATGAAGTTTCAAATGACCAACAACATACTGAATTATCCTTCTCTGATGATGTTTTTTCTCATTCAGAATTTTCTTCATCGGATATTGTCACTAACAAATCTACTTTTTTATTTTTATTAGAGTACATTTGTTCTTTGTTGAAAAGGTATTGATTATTTTGGATATTGAGGTAACTAGTTCTTTTTCAAGACTAGCTAACATTTTTTTTTTTTTTAATCATTTATTTATTCAGGCCATCAGTGTGGAAAAAGAGAAAAACACAAATTTGACATATGAAAACATTTCAAACACCACGCAGGGCATTGTCATGATAAACACGAAAAACAAGAATAATAAGATACCGTCATGCAAAGCTGTGACCATTTATGTCCCATCTAATCATATTGTCTAAAGTAAATCTGATTATCCACACGTCAAGCCAATTATATTATCACTATATACAGAGCACAGAACAAAAGATAAAGTAGGAGAAAAGAGAAGAAAAGAAAAAAAAAAGGGCCCCTCTACAAAATATGCTAAGTCCTCCTCCTCCTCCCCCCCCTCTCTCCCAGAAAAACCCGACTTAACATCCGAGACTTTTATTTAATAAAAACAAAATTATGCTTATTATATATCTCTGTAGTTCCTAATCCATTCTGCTGGAAAATCACCTGATAGAACTAGATCACAATAACTATCTGAACTCAAAAAGGGATATAAAATGGACTTTTGAATTTCTACCGGATATGTCTTTATTATGGGTAACCATCTAACTAAAAATTTCTTAACTTCTCTTTCACTTGCTTCTTTCAGCTGAAAGGATTCAAAAATTATTTGCATCTGTACCTCTTTCATAAATACTGAGAAACCCGGCATTTTTTTGGCTTTCCAGTTCTTTAAAATAAGTTGTCTAACAAGAAGAATGATTAGATTTAAAATTTTCCTCTGTAAATATACCTCTGAATAACTATAATGAAAAAAAAATATACAATCTGCATCTAACTGCCAGTTAGTTTCATATAAATTATTAAACCAAAAAACGACCTTTTTCCAGAACTGGGCAATCTTTGGGCAAGCTACAAACATGTGTAAGATGTCTACATTTACAAAAAGACAACGTGGACAAAAAATTTTTTGCCGTCGAAAGATTTTAGATAATTTCAACGGTGTGAAGTAATAATTATTAATTAACTTGAAATGACTTTCTTTCAAACTCATTGGTA
This sequence comes from Bombina bombina, assembly GCF_027579735.1. Classification (NCBI taxonomy): domain Eukaryota; kingdom Metazoa; phylum Chordata; class Amphibia; order Anura; family Bombinatoridae; genus Bombina; species Bombina bombina. Next base: position 360,263,171 of record NC_069499.1, read on the forward strand.
TTCTAGCCTTGTTAACAATGTTACAGCTATCTTTTATTTTGCCTTGATCAGGCTCTATCGCCACTAATCCCCATTTTAAGTTCAAATTTTCCAGGAGAGAATCGCTTTGTTTGGCCAACATAATACTATATACAAGTGAGATTGAGGGTACCTTGACTTTAGATATAATAATACACGATTTTAAGACAGACCATGCGATCATCTCACTGCCACTCCACTTCTTAGTCTTTATAAAATGGTGGATTTGAAGATACGCATATAAGCTGATGATCGGTAGGTCAAATTTCCTCCTTAAATTTTTTTTTATTTCTGCTTATTTAATCTTCTGTGTTTTCAGAGTTTTTTTTTTCCAGTTCCTGATTCTAGGGAATGGAATAGGCTGAGAATTTTCTTTTATTCCTTCTTCAAGGCTTTTAAATTATATTCTTTGCCGGCAGTTAATTTCAGCTTTGAGGGTTCCCCAATTTAATGGGGCTATCTCTACTCCTGCTAAATATGCTATTATTTCTATAGCAAAATAGTATTTATTTTCTTTTAGATGGTTGTATCTTATTTAAGGAAAATTATTAATTTTCAGGTTCTTTTTCTTGGACCTGTAATTTATTTGGATGATGTTGCAATTGCTTCATTTTTCTGTTTGGATACTTTAAGATCAAGTATCGGATTATGATTTTTTTTAGCATTGTTAAAGGGACAAAATCTTCTGCTCATTTGAAGTTCAGACTAGGTGCTGTTGCATTGTCTTACTGTCTTGCATTTGTTGATTATGCAAGTCCAGTGTGTTGTCTGGTCCTTTAACTTGATTAACATGCTAATAAATTCATTTGTGTCTTCATTTTATTGAATATTTTCGCAAATGAGGTTTAATCTATGTCTTTAGCTGTTTTAGCTAGAAGAATTTTGTGATTTCTAAAAAATCCATATTTCTTTTTTTTCCAAGATAATCAATTATTTGGTTCATAATTGGATTCAATTCTTAACTGTTACTCTGGGCTTCAAGATTGAGTTCTAAGACTAAAACTTTAAGCTTATATTAGTTTTGTTGTTTTTACTAAGGAACGAAATCCTAAATTCTTACCCAAGTAACATGTTTTTAATTGGAAGTTTTTTAGTTCAAAATCAGCTCCCTAAATTTGCATGTATGTGCCGTATTCCTGCTTGGCTGATAAGGGGCAGGTTAAGACTTTTTTGAAATTTGTTTGGTTCTATTCGGTCCAAATTTCTTAGATTTTGGGTACAGAATAAGATTCAGAGTAAAACCGTCTGTGAGAAGTCTTTTTTTCTCTATTATATTCCAGCTATTCCAGTAAGGCTAACACTTTCCTTAAGTGTGTTTCAGTCCTATATATTTTGGGTTTTGATGAAGCGCGGCTGATCACCCGTTGGGGATTAAGCGCTGCTCAGACCTGGAGTTTTCTGGGGTATTTATTCCAATTTCATTTTTAGGAAATGGGTTTGGGGTTTTATTCAAGACTATTCATTTGTTCTAAAGATAGAAAATATTTCTGAATTGTCATATAAGTATACCATCTTTTAGAATGGTGTTTTATATAGTCTATTTTGCCTTTTTTGGTCAGTGATGCATTATTTGTTTACAATAGATGCATATCTTTTTGAGATTCTCTTTTTTTTACAAGCATTACCAATGTGTTGCTTTTCCTTCTGGTCTAGTGACAGTTCTAAGAATCTTTTCAAGGTTCTCAGTGTTCCTTATTTGAACAGTCTCGTGGTACTGGCTCAGTCTTTTCGTTCTGCGGAATCTCATACGATTCAACTTTGTTTCTTCAAGACATGGTTAGAGGATCTTTTTATCAAACGCTTCTTGATTCCTCACTCAAGGGTCACCTTTTTTAGGTTTCCAGATAGTTTGTGTCAATGTCTTTGTCTCTAACAGACAAGTGACAATTTTATTGGGTTCCGTCTGTCGGAACCTTCAGTCTCTTATTTCCTTCAGTTGCTATATATGCATGGAAGTTTTAGGTCTCATGGCTGCAGCACTGGATTCGATTCCCTTTGCTCATTTTCATAGGAAACCTTTTCAGTTTTTTATGCTGAATAATGGTGCAGGGATTCTAGGATATCACTTTTTATATCTTCGAATCCTAATGTTTAACTATCTTTCATTCGGTGGTTAAGATAACCATCATTTAGTTCTACAGGTCTCTTCGGTTCTTTCAACCTGGACCATGATCTCTACAGATGCAAGTCTTTTAGGTTGGGAGGCTGTCTGAGGATCTCTGTCAGCACAAGGGGTTTGGAAATCTCAGGAGGCGAGATTACCATTTGATATTTTGGAACTCCGTGCATTCTCAGAGTTCTTCAGTTTGGTCTCTTTTTTGAAGAAGAGACGTTTATTGTTTTTTTCCAGACAATGTCACAACTGTGGTGTATGTCAATCATCAGGGTGGGACTATCAGTCCTTAGGCTGTGACAGAAGTATCTCGGATATTTGCTTGGGCTAAATCCAGCTCCTATCTAAATTCTGTGGTCTTTTTCCTAGGTATAGACATTTGGGAAGCGGATTATCTCTGTTAGTCAAGCTTTACATCCGGGAGAATGGTCTCTTTACCCAGATATGTTTTTCAATTTTTCAGATGTGAGAAATAGATCTGTTGGCATCTCATCTAAAACAAGGAACTTCCCAGGGGCCTATTCAGGTCCGGGGATCCTCAGGCGGAAGTAGTGTATGCATTGACACTTCCTTGGAATTATCATTCTGCCTATATTTTTTTCATCTCTGGTTTTTCTTTTAAGAGTGATTTTCAAAATCATCAGAGAGCAATCTTTGGTGTGGCTGGTGGCTCTAGCATGGCCACACAGGTTTTGGTATATGGTTCTTGTTCAGATGTTCAGTTGCCAATCTTGGTTACTTCCATTAAAGCCAGACCTTATATCTTAACATTCGTTTTTTTCATCAGGAATTCAAATTATTAATTTGATGGTATGAAAATTTAACGCTTAGTACATAGTCATAGAAGTTTCTCTGACTCAGTGATTAATACTATATTGCATGCTCGTAAATCTATGTCTAGTTGGATTTATTATCGAGTTTGGAAGATTTACATCTCATGATGCTCTTCTTATGAATTCTCTTGGCATTCTTTTAGAATTCCTAGGATTTTATAGTTTCTTCATAAGTATTTGTCTGCATGTTCCTTGAAAGGACAAATCTCTGCTTTTCCTGTGCTGTTTCACAGTAGAATTGCTAAATCTTTCTGATATTCATTGTTTTGTTCAGGCTTTGGTTTGTATCAAGCCTGTCATTACGCCAATTTCTCCTCCTTGGAGTCTTAATTTGGTTCTGAAGGCTTTACAGGCTCTTCTGTTTGAGCATATGCTTTCTTTGGACATTAATTACTTTCATGGAAAGTATTGTTCTTTTTAGACATCTCTTCAGCTAGAACAGTTTTTGAATTATCTGTTTTTTCTTGTGAATCTTTCTCTGATTTTTCATCAGTATAAGGTGGTTTTTGCTGTCCTCATTTCAATTTTTACCTAAAGTTGTGAATTCTAACATTAGTAGAGGAATTATTGTCCCTTCCTTGTGTCCTAATCCTAAGAATTCTTTGGTAAGATTCTTATATTCTTTGGATGTGGTAAGAGTTTTTGAAATATTATGTTGAAGCTACTCAGATTTCAGACAGACTTCTAGTCTATTTGTTATCTTTTCTGCTCTTAGGAAAGGTCAGAAGGCTTCTGCCATTTCTTTGGCATCTTGGTTAAGCTTTTGATTCATCATGCTTATTTGGAGTCGGGTTAATCCCCGTCTCAGAGGATTATGGCTCATTCTACTAGGTCAGTTTCTACTTCCTGGACTTTTAATAATGAAGCTTCTGTTGGTCAGATTTGCAAAGCAATGACTTGGTCTTCTTTGCATACTTTTACTAAATTCTACCTTTCTCTTGTTAAGTGTATCCAGTCCACGGATCATCCATTACTTGAGGGATATTCTCCTTCCCAACAGGAAGTTGCAAGAGGATCACCCACAGCAGAGCTGCTATATAGCTCCTCCCCTCACTGCCATATCCAGTCATTCTCTTGCAACTCTCAACTAAGATGGAGGTCGTAGGAGGACTGTGGTGTTTTATACTTAGTTTATTTCTTCAATCAAAAGTTTGTTATTTTTAAATGGTACCGGAGTGTACTGTTTATCTCAGGCAGTATTTAGAAGAAGAATCTGCCTGCGTTTTCTATGATCTTAGCAGAAGTAACTAAGATCCTTTGCTGTTCTCACATATTCTGAGTAGTGAGGTAACTTCAGAGGGGGAATAGCGTGCAGGTTTTCCTGTAATAAGGTATGTGCAGTTAAAATATTTTTCTAGGGATGGAATTTGCTAGAAAATGCTGCTGATACCGAAGTAATGTAAGTAAAGCCTTAAATGCAGTGATAGCGACTGGTATCAGGCTTATTAATAGAGATACATACTCTTATAAAAGTGTATTTTAAAACGTTTGCTGGCATTTTTAATCGTTTTTTACATATGTTTGGTGATAAAACTTATTGGGGCCTAGTTTTTTCCACATGGCTGGCTTGAATTTTGCCTAGAAACAGTTCCCTGAGGCTTCCCACTGTTGTAATATGAGTGGGAGGGGCCTATTTTGGCGTTTTTTTTGCACAGCAAAAATTACAGACACAGACATCCAGCTTCTTCCTGCATGATCCAGGACTTCTCTGAAGGGCTCAAAAGGCTTCAAAAGTCGTATTGAGGGAGGTAAAAAGCCACAGTAGAGCTGTGGCAGTTGTTGTGACTGTTTAAAAAACGTTTTTGTCATTTGTTATTCTGTTTTTGGTATTAAGGGGTTAATCATCCATTTGCAAGTGGGTGCAATGCTCTGCTAACTTATTACATACACTGTAAAAATTTTGTTAGTGTAACTGCATTTTTTCACTGTTATTTCAAAATTTGGGAAAATTTGTGTTTCTTAAAGGCGCAGTAACGTTTTTTATATTGCTTGTAAACTTGGTTTAAAGTGTTTTCCAAGCTTGGTAGTCTCATTGCTAGTCTGTTTAAACATGTCTGACACAGAGGAACCTACTTGTTCATTATGTTTGAAAGCCATGGTGGAGCCCCATAGGAGAATGTGTACTAAATGTATTGATTTCACCTTAAACAGTAAAGATCAGTCTTTATCTATAAAAGAATTATCACCAGAGGGTTCTGTCGAGGGGGAAGTTATGCCGACTAACTCTCCCCACGTGTCAGACCCTTCGCCTCCCGCTCAGGGGACGCACGCTAATATGGCGCCAATTACATCAGGGACGCCCATAGCGATTACCTTGCAGGACATGGCTGCAATCATGAATAATACCCTGTCAGAGGTATTATCTAGATTGCCTGAATTAAGAGGCAAGCGCGATAGCTCTGGGGTTAGGAGAGATACAGAGCGCGCAAATGCTGTTAGAGCCATGTCTGATACTGCGTCACAGTATGCAGAACATGAGGACGGAGAGCTTCAGTCTGTGGGTGACATCTCTGACTCGGGGAAACCTGATTCAGAGATTTCTAATTTTAAATTTAAGCTTGAGAACCTCCGTGTATTGCTTGGGGAGGTATTAGCTGCTCTGAATGACTGTAACACAGTTGCAATTCCAGAGAAATTGTGTAGGCTGGATAGATACTATGCGGTGCCGGTGTGTACTGACGTTTTTCCTATACCTAAAAGGCTTACAGAAATTATTAGCAGGGAGTGGGATAGACCCGGTGTGCCCTTTTCCCCACCTCCTATATTTAGAAAAATGTTTCCAATAGACGCCACTACACGGGACTTATGGCAGACGGTCCCTAAGGTGGAGGGAGCAGTTTCTACTTTAGCAAAGCGTACCACTATCCCGGTTGAGGACAGTTGTGCTTTTTCAGATCCAATGGATAAAAAATTGGAGGGTTACCTTAAGAAAATGTTTATTCAACAAGGTTTTATTTTACAGCCCCTTGCATGCATTGCGCCTGTCACTGCTGCGGCGGCATTCTGGTTTGAGGCCCTGGAAGAGGCCATCCAGACAGCTCCATTGAATGAAATTATTGACAAGCTTAGAACGCTTAAGCTAGCTAACTCATTTGTTTCTGATGCCATTGTTCATTTGACTAAACTAACGGCTAAGAATTCCGGATTCGCCATCCAGGCGCATAGGGCGCTATGGCTTAAATCCTGGTCAGCTGACGTGACTTCAAAGTCTAAATTACTCAACATTCCTTTCAAGGGGCAGACCTTATTCGGGCCTGGCTTGAAGGAAATTATTGCTGACATTACTGGAGGCAAGCGTCATACCCTTCCTCAGGACAGGGCCAAATCAAAGGCCAAACAGTCTAATTTTCGTGCCTTTCGAAATTTCAAGGCAGGAGCAGCATCAACTTCCTCCGCTTCAAAACAAGAGGGAACTGTTGCTCATTCCAGACAGGCCTGGAAACCTAACCAGTCCTGGAACAAGGGCAAGCAGGCCAGAAAGCCTGCTGCTGCCCCCAAGACAGCATGAAGGAACGGCCCCCTATCCAGAAACGGATCTAGTGGGGGGCAGACTTTCTCTCTTCGCCCAGGCGTGGGCAAGAGATGTTCAGGATCCCTGGGCGTTGGAGATCATATCTCAGGGATATCTTCTGGACTTCAAAGCTTCTCCTCCACAAGGGAGATTTCATCTTTCAAGGTTATCAGCAAACCAGATAAAGAAAGAGGCATTCCTAAGCTGTGTGCAAGACCTCCTAGTAATGGGAGTGATCCATCCAGTTCCGCGGACGGAACAAGGACAGGGATTTTATTCAAATCTGTTTGTGGTTCCCAAGAAAGCGGGAACCTTCAGACCAATCTTGGATCTAAAGATCTTAAACAAATTCCTCAGAGTTCCATCATTCAAAATGGAAACTATTCGGACCATCCTACCCATGATCCAAGAGGGTCAGTACATGACCACAGTGGACTTAAAGGATGCCTACCTTCACATACCGATTCACAAAGATCATCATCGGTTCCTAAGGTTTGCCTTTCTAGACAGGCATTACCAATTTATAGCTCTTCCCTTCGGGTTGGCCACTGCCCCGAGAATTTTTACAAAGGTTCTGGGCTCACTTCTGGCGGTTCTAAGACCGCGAGGCATAGCGGTGGCTCCGTATCTAGACGACATCCTGATACAGGCGTCAAGCTTTCAAATTGCCAAGTCTCATACAGAGATAGTTCTAGCATTTCTGAGGTCGCATGGGTGGAAAGTGAACGTGGAAAAGAGTTCTCTATCACCACTCACAAGAGTCTCCTTCCTAGGGACTCTTATAGATTCTGTAGAGATGAAAATTTACCTGACAGAGTCCAGGTTATCAAAACTTCTAAATGCTTGCCGTGTCCTTCATTCCATTCCACGCCCGTCAGTGGCTCAGTGCATGGAAGTAATCGGCTTAATGGTAGCGGCAATGGACATAGTGCCATTTGCGCGCCTGCATCTCAGACCGCTGCAATTATGCATGCTAAGTCAGTGGAATGGGGATTACTCAGATTTGTCCCCTCTGCTAAATCTGGATCAAGAGACCAGAGATTCTCTTCTCTGGTGGCTTTCTCGGGTCCATCTGTCCAAGGGTATGACCTTTCGCAGGCCAGATTGGACGATTGTAACAACAGATGCCAGCCTTCTAGGTTGGGGCGCAGTCTGGAACTCCCTGAAGGCTCAGGGATCGTGGACTCAGGAGGAGAAACTCCTCCCAATAAATATTCTGGAGTTAAGAGCAATATTCAATGCTCTTCTAGCTTGGCCTCAGTTAGCAACACTGAGGTTCATCAGATTTCAGTCGGACAACATCACGACTGTGGCTTACATCAACCATCAAGGGGGAACCAGGAGTTCCCTAGCGATGTTAGAAGTCTCAAAGATAATTCGCTGGGCAGAGTCTCACTCTTGCCACCTGTCAGCAATCCACATCCCAGGCGTAGAGAACTGGGAGGCGGATTTTCTAAGTCGTCAGACTTTTCATCCGGGGGAGTGGTAACTCCATCCGGAGGTGTTTGCTCAACTGGTCCATCGTTGGGGCAAACCAGAACTGGATCTCATGGCGTCTCGCCAGAACGCCAAGCTTCCTTGTTACGGATCCAGGTCCAGGGACCCGGGAGCAACGCTGATAGATACTCTAGCAGCTCCTTGGTTCTTCAACCTGGCCTATGTGTTTCCACCGTTTCCTCTGCTCCCTCGACTGATTGCCAAAATCAAACAGGAGAGAGCATTGGTGATTCTGATAGCGCCTGCGTGGCCACGCAGGACCTGGTATGCAGACCTAGTGGACATGTCATCTCTTCCACCATGGACTCTGCCTCTGAGGCAGGACCTTCTAATACAAGGTCCTTTCATTCATCCAAATCTAATTTCTCTGAGACTGACTGCATGGAGATTGAACGCTTGATTCTATCAAGGCGTGGCTTCTCCGAGTCAGTCATTGATACCTTAATACAGGCTCGGAAGCCTGTCACCAGGAAAATCTACCTTAAGATATGGCGTAAATATCTTTATTGGTGTGAATCCAAGAGTTACTCATGGAGTAAGGTTAGGATTCCTAGGATATTGTCCTTTCTCCAAGAGGGTTTGGACAAAGGCTTATCAGCTAGTTCTTTAAAAGGACAGATCTCTGCTCTGTCTATTCTTTTGCACAAGCGTCTGGCAGAAGTTCCAGACGTCCAGGCATTTTGTCAGGCTTTGGTTAGGATTAAGCCTGTGTTTAAAACTAATGCTCCCCCGTGGAGCTTAAACTTGGTTCTTAAAGTTCTTCAGGGAGTTCCGTTTGAACCCCTTCATTCCATTGATATTAAACTTTTATCTTGGAAAGTTCTGTTTTTGATGGCTATTTCCTCGGCTCGAAGAGTCTCTGAGTTATCTGCCTTACATTGTGATTCTCCTTATCTGATTTTTCATTCAGACAAGGTAGTTCTGCGTACCAAACCTGGTTTTTTACCTAAGGTGGCTTCTAACAGGAATATCAATCAAGAGATTGTTCCATCATTGTGTCCTAATCCTTCTTCAAATAAGGAACGTCTTTTGCATAATCTGGATGTAGTCCGTGCCTTGAAGTTTTACTTACAGGCTACTAAAGATTTTCGTCAAACATCTGCCCTGTTTGTCGTTTACTCTTTACAGAGGAGAGGTCAAAAAGCTTCGACAACCTCTCTTTCCTTTTGGCTTCGGAGCATAATACGCTTAGCCTATGAGACTGCTGGACAGCAGCCCCCTGAAAGGATTACAGCTCATTCTACTAGAGCTGTGGCTTCCACCTGGGCCTTTAAAAATGAGGCCTCTGTTGAACAGATTTGCAAGGCTGCGACTTGGTCTTCGCTTCACACCTTTTCAAAATTTTACAAATTTGACACTTTTGCTTCTTCGGAGGCTGTTTTTGGGAGAAAGGTTCTACAGGCAGTGGTTCCTTCCGTTTAAGTTCCTGCCTTGTCCCTCCCATCATCCGTGTACTTTAGCTTTGGTATTGGTATCCCACAAGTAATGGATGATCCGTGGACTGGATACACTTAACAAGAGAAAACATAATTTATGCTTACCTGATAAATTTATTTCTCTTGTAGTGTATCCAGTCCACGGCCCGCCCTGTCCTTTTAAGGCAGGTCTAAATTTTAATTAAACTACAGTCACCACTGCACCCTATGGTTTCTCCTTTCTCGTCTTGTTTCGGTCGAATGACTGGATATGGCAGTGAGGGGAGGAGCTATATAGCAGCTCTGCTGTGGGTGATCCTCTTGCAACTTCCTGTTGGGAAGGAGAATATCCCTCAAGTAATGGATGATCCGTGGACTGGATACACTACAAGAGAAATAAATTTATCAGGTAAGCATAAATTATGTTTTTTGATGTTTTGGTAGAATGGTTCTTCAGGCAGCTGTTTCATTTTGATTCTTCTGCTTATAATTTCAGTTTTTTTCATTATAAATGAAAAATGATTTGGGTAGTGGATTAATTTTTCAGCGGAATTGGCTGTCTTTATTTTATCCCTCCCTCTCTAGTGACTCTTGCATGGAAGTTCCACATCTTGGGTATCTGCTATCCCATACGTCACTAGCTCATGGACTCTTGCTAATTACATGAAAGAAAACATAATTTATGTAAGAACTTACCTGATAAATTAATTTCTTTCATATTAGCAAGAGTCCATGAGGCCCACCCTTTTTTTGTGGTGGTTATGATTTTTTTGTATAAAGCACAATTATTCCAATTCCTTATTTTTGATGCTTTTGCTCCTTCTTATCACCCCACTTCTTGGCTATTCGTTAAACTGGTTTGTGGGTGTGGTGAGGGGTGTATTTATAGGCATTTTAAGGTTTGGGAAACTTTGCCCCTCCTGGTAGGAATGTATATCCCATACGTCACTAGCTCATGGACTCTTGCTAATATGAAAGAAATGAAGTTATCAGGTAAGTTCTTACATAAATTATGTTTTTTTCTACCTTAATTCCGATTGGCTGATAGAATTCTATTAGCTGATGCAATCAGCCAATAGGATTAAAGTTCAATCCTATTGGCCGATCCAATCAGCCAATAGGATTGAGCTCACATTCTATTGGCTGTTCAAATCAGCCAATAGAATGCGAGCTCAATCCTATTGGCTGATAGAATTCAATTGAAGAATTCAATTGATCCTATCAGCCAATCGGAATCTAAAGGGACGCCATCTTGGATGACGTCACTTAAAGGTACCTTCATTCTGTTTTAGTCATCGGAAGAAGAGGATGCTCCGCGTCGGATGTCTTGAAGATGGACCCGCTCCGTACCGGATGGATGAAGATAGAAGATGCCATCTGGATGAAGACTTCTGCCCGTCTGGAGGACCACTTTTGCCGGCTTGGATTAAGAATTCTGCCCATCTGGAGGACCACTTTCCCGGCTTGGATGAAGATGTCTACCGGTAAGTCGATCTTCAGGGGGTTAGTGTTAGGTTTTTTTAAGGGTGTATTGGGTGGGTTTATTTTTTAGATTAGGGGTTTGGGCTTGCAAAAGAGCTAACTGCCCTTTTAAAGGCAATGCCCATCCAAATGCCCTTTTCATGGCAATGGGGAGCTTAGGTTTTTAGCTAGTATTTTATTTGAGGGGTTGGTTGTGTGGGTGGTGGGTTTTACTGTTGGGAGTTTGAAGTGTGCGGTGACCCCAAACCTTTAAGACTCGTAATACCAGCGGGTGTAAAAAAGCAGCGTTAGGACCTCTTAACGCTGCTTTTTTACCTTAATGCACAACTCGTAATCTAGCCGTATGTATTTAGCTATTCTTATTAGAAGACTATTATTTCCACTAATACTTGGGGGTAAGGGAGTTTTTCTTCACCATGACAAGAACATTAAGGGAAAATGTAAAGCTACCAATCGTTTTCATTACTTTCGTCAGAATAGAAAACAGAAAACTGCTCCCTCTCCTAAAGCTCCTGGCTGTAACTGGTAACCTTCCCCGAATTGGAATAGATCTAAACTATTTAAGAAACTATATAAGAAACTAAATCTGCCCCCTAAACCAGCATGAATGTACAGCCTGCAATCCTGTTCTTCTGGTTGGGGGCAGACTAAAACTGTTTCAAGAATCTTGGGTAGACTCTGTCCAAAATCCGTGGATTCAGAATACTATTTCTCAGGGGTAACTAATTGGATTCAGATTAAGACCTACCATGGGAAGATTCTTTCTCACTCATGTCCCAAAACACCCAGAAAAGACCCAAGCATTTCTGAAATGTATTTCAGATCTAGAACTCTTAGGGTTAATTGCCACAGTTCCTCTACAGGAACAGGGGTTGGGTTTTTATTAAAATCTTTTTATTGTCCGAAAAAAAGAAAATTCTTTCAGACCAATTTTGGATCTGAAAACTTTAAATCAATTTGTAAGAGTCCCAACTTTCAAGATGTTGACTATAAGGACTATTCTGCCCTTTGTTCAGCAAGGTCATTTTATGTCCACAATAGACTTACATGATGCTTACCTTCAAATGCCAATCCACCCAGATCATTATTGATTTCTGAGATTCTCTTTTCAAGACGAGCATTACCAAATTGTCGCTCTTCCATTTAGCCTAGAAACAGCACCTAGAATATTTTCAAAGGTTCTCGGTGCCCTTCTATCTGTAATCAGAGAGCAGGGTACTGCTGTGTTTCCTAATTTGGATGATATCTTGGTAGTAGCGCAATCTTTTCATTTAGCTGAATTTCACACAAAACAATGATTAAAGGATCAATTTACCAAAGAGTTTCTTGATTCCTCAGACAAAGGTCACCTTTTTAGGTTTCCAGATAGATTCAGTGTCCATGACTCTATCCCTAACCCAAAGGAGACAATTGAAATTGGTTTCAGCTTGTCTAAACCTTCAGTCTATATCATTCCCTTCAGTGGCCATGTGTATGAAAGTTTTAGGTCTCATGATTGCAGCATCGGACACAATCCCCTTTGCTCATTTTCATATGAGACCTCTACAGCTTTGCATGTTGCACCAAGGATTACACTTGGATATCACAACTGATATTCTTAAATCCCGATAAACAACTCTCTCTGACCACCACTTTATTCTTCAAGGGGCCTCCTTTGTTCATCCTACCTGGTCTGTAACAAAGCACATTAGAGAGGCTCACAACGAGTTAAAAGTTTATTCTATAGAAAACAGTAAAGTGACACATAAGCACTTATATCAATAAAAAATGTATCTAGTGTACCGCTAGCCAAACTCAGGTTAGATCTCAAAAGCTGTGTCCAGACACCCGTTGTCAGTATGTTACTCTCGGTCTGGATGTTCTATCAACCGCACAGAAGTTAGTGTCTGACGTCACAGATGACAAGAATCCAGATCGTCCCCCAGCATACGGGTATCTCAGTCTAATAGTGTGATCGTCTCCAGAGTAGGTCCGTACAACAGTCAAAGCAAACAAACCCTGCGCGTTTTGTCCGGTACCCGGACGGACTTTTTCAAGGGTACTCAACAGTTTGTATAAACAGCTGATAACGGCTGTAATCTCAGTGGGCAATTTATACATTCGTGACAACAGCGCTCCCTATTGATATGGTTACAAAACAACAATCTGATGACAACAGTTCCTAATAACAAAATAACAATGTAACAAAACAGAAATTTAACTCATGACATACAGATGATGATAATAATTAATCAATACTTAAAAAACCTTTTAAATTCATAATAGATAAAAACATATATAAAAACAAATATAATGAAAAAACATATAAACATATAAATATACACTGATAATATAATTTCTATATAGCTGCTAAAAAAAATAAATAATTGATTATTGTACATTTCATTTTTTGTTTTTTACATATACTCTGCTAGGTCCAAATCTACATTTAGACCATTAGGATATAGACATCCTATTTTATATATCCAATATGTTTCTTGTTGTCTAAGGGCCAACAATCTAACCTACCTGGTCTGTGATCACCACAGATGCAAGTCTTACAGGTTGTGGAGCTGGGTGTCTGACAGCACAAGGAGTTTGTAATCCTCAAGAGGAGAGGTTGCCAATCAATATACTGAAACTCTGTGCTCTCTTCAGGCTTGGCCTAAATTGAAGAGAGAACCTTACATTAGTTTTCAGACAGACAATATCACAACAGTGGCATATGTCAATCATCAAGGGGGAACTCAGTCCCCTAGCTATGAAAGAAGTATCTTTAATACTTTATTGGGCCGGATCAAATTCCTGTCTAATCACTTCATAAAACAACTGGGAAGCAAATTATCTTAGCCGTCAATCTCTACATTCGGAGGAATTGTCTCTCCACCCAGATGTGTTCTATCGAATTGTTCAAATGGGGAACCTTCCAGAGATAGATCTGATGGCCTCTCGTCTGAACAAGAAATTTCCCAGGTACATCTCCAGGTCCAGGGATCCTCAGGCGGAAATGTTGAATACTCTAGCAGTACCCTGGTCTTACCAGCCTGCTTACATTTTCCCTCCTCTGGTTCTACTTTCAAGAATGATCTCAAAGATCATAATGAAACAATCTTATGTGTATCTGAGCGTGGCCTCACAAGATTTGGTATGTCGATCTTGTCCAAATGTCCAGTTGCCAGCCTTGGCCTCTTCCTCCAAGACCAGCCCTTCTGTCTCAAAGTCCGATATTCCATCCAGATCTCCAATCTTGATGGCATGGAAATTTAACGTTTAGTCCTCAGTCATAGAGGTTTCTCTGACTCTGTGATTAACACTGATTCAGGCTCTCAAGCCTGTTCCAAGGATAATCTACCACAAGGTTTGGAAAACTTTTATTTCACGGTGTTCTTAACATGATTATTCCTGGCATTCCTTTTGGATTCCTAGGATTCTCCAGTTTCTTCAGGATGGTTTGGCTAAAAGTTTGTCTGCCAATACCTTGAAAGGACAAACCCTCTGCTCTTTCTGTTTTATTTCACAGAAAGATTGTTAACCTTCCTGATATTCACCGTTTTGTTCAGGCTTTAATTCAAATTAAATTAAAAGAGAGAAGCGCTCAACCTGGGAACGAACAATAGCATAATAGCTTGTTCTATGGCTAGTTACCACCCAAGAAGCAGCCTCTTTTTGCTCAACATGTGCCTTTCACAGAGAAGAACTTTCCTAAAGCATATCAGTCTGATCCTGACTTCACAGTACAGTCCAGGCCCGAAATACCAGGCAATCCCTCTCTGAACGAGAGAAACAGCAGGATCAGACTGATATGCTACAGGAAAGTTCTCTGTGAAAGGCACATATTGAGCAAAAAGAGGCTTCTTCTAGGTTGGCAACTAGCCATAGAACAAGCTATTATGCTATTGTTCATTCCCAGGTTGAGCGCTTCTCTCTTTTTATTTATGACACTTAGGGAAGTCTCCCTAAGTGTGATGTGGGAATCCAGATGTTGACCCGTTGCTCAGTGTGCCTAGAGGGATATGGCTGCACTTCACTGACGAGCTCCACAATAGGCCGAAACATATGTCTGGGTTTTGCCGTCTCTCTCGTTCAGAGAGGGATTGCCTGGTTTTTCGGGGCTGGACTGCACTGTTAAGTCAGAATCAGACTGATATGCTACAGGAATGTTCTTCTCTGTGAAAGGCACATGTTGAGCAAAAAGAGGCTGCTTCTAGAGTGGCAACTAGCCATAGAATAAGCTATTATGCTATTGTTCGTTTCCAGGTTGAGCGCTTCTCTCTTTTTATTTATTTAATTCAAATTAAACCTGTCATTAAATCTATTTCACCTCCCTGGAGTCTAAATCTGGTATTAAAGATTCTGCAGGCTTCTCATTTTGAGCCTATGTATTCTTTGGACATTAAACTACTTTCTTGAAAAGTTGTTCCTTTTGGCTATCTCTCCTGCTAGAGTTTCTGAATTGTCTGCTCTCTCTTGTGAATCTCCTTATCTGATTTTCCATCAAGATAATGCAGTTTTGCAGACTTCTTTCACATTTTTACCTAAAGTTGTGAATTCTAACAACATTAATAGGGAAATCATTGTTCCTTCTTTGTGTCCTAATCCTAAGAATAATATTGAAAGATCTTTACACTCTTTGGATGTCGTTAGAGCTTTGAAATACTATGTAGATGCTACTAAGGATTTCAGAGAACTTCTAGTCTGTTTGTTATTTTTCTGGTTAGCATCTTGGTTAAAACTTTTAAATCACAAAGCTTATTCGGAGGCGGGCCAGTCTCTGCCTCAGAGAATTACAGCTCATTTTACAAGATCAGTTGCCACATCTTGGGCTTTCAAGAATGAAGCTTCAGTTGATCAAATTTGCAAAGCGGCCACTTGGTCTTCTTTGCATATCTTTACTAACTTCTACCATTTTGAATTTCTTGCTTCTTCTGAAGCAACTTTTGGTAGAAAGGCTCTTCAGGCAGCTGTCTATTTGATTCTAGTGCCTATGATTTTAGTTTGTTTTTTTTTTATTAAAAAAAAAAAAAAGACTGACACTTGGATTTAATTTCTCAGCGAAAATAGTGTTTTTTTTATTTTATCCCACCCTTTGTTACTTGTGGACTTCCACATATTGGGTATTATATCCCATTAGTAACAGCTCATGGATTCTCACCACCTATATGAAAGAAAACATAATTTATGTAAAAACTTACCTAATAAACTCATTTCTTTCATGGTGGCAAGAGCCCATGAGGCCCACCCAATTTATTTTTTTGTATTATTATTATTATTTTTATAAAACATCTTTTTTCCTGCTCCTCTTTTTTTTTCCAATGCTTTTACTCCTTAAACAACTCACCTTTTGGCTATACGTTAAACTGAGGTATTAGTGAGGTGGGCTGGGCGGGGTATTTATAGGCTTTTGAGGTTTGGGAAACTTTGCCTCCTCCTGGTAGGAATGTATATCCCATTAGTAACAGCTCGTTGACTCTTGCCACCATGAAAGAAATTAATTTATCAGGTACGTTCTTACATAAATTATGTTTTTAACCCTTCAAGGTTTAAAAAATTATATTCTCTACCTAAGCAATGGGAAACAGTCCTCAAAGTTGATGGGGCCATTTCCACTCTAGCTGAATGTACTACTATTCCTTTGGAAGACTGTACTTCTTTTAAAGACCCTTTAGATAAGAAACTTGAATCTTATCTAAGAAGGGCATATTTACATACTGGCTATATTCTTAAACCAGTCAAATCTTTTGCTGACATAGCTGCTGCCTCTACTTTCTGGTTATCCAGCCTTGCTCAGCAGTTATCTTCTGACCCTGAATGTTCCAACATTCTGAATTTACTTCAACATGCAAATCATTTTATTTGTGATGCAGTATTTGATATCATTAAAATCAAGAATAAAACGTCTTTAGCTGTTTTTACCAGAAGAGCTTTATAGCTTTAATCGTGGAATGCCAACATGGTATATAAGACCAGATCACTATTTCTTTAATTTCAGAAAAGACATTTATTTGGATCTCAACTGGATTCTATTATTTCTACTATTACTGGAGGTAAGGGAGTGTTCCTTCCTCAAGACAAAAAGTCTAAGGAGAAATGTAAGGCTCTCAACCATTTTCGTTCCTTTCATCAGAACAGAACACTGCCCCTCCCTTAAAACTCCGGCTCAGTCTGGAAGACCTTCAAAATTGAATAAATCCAAACAATAAAAGCAGCCAAATCCAGGCCCTAAAACCTCATGAAGTTACACCCCCAATCAAGTACTTCTGGTAGGGGGCAGATTAAAACTTTAAGAATTTTGGTTAGAATCTGTCCAAAATCCCTGGATTCAGAAAAGAATTTCTCAAGGATATCGAACTGGATTCAAAATATTACCTCCCATAGAGTGATTTTTTTCTCACACATATTCCAAAACATCCGTAAAGGCCCAAGCATTTCTAAAATCTGTTTCAGACCAGGAAAATATAGGAGTAATTATTCCAATACGTTTACAGAAACAAGGGATGGGTTTTTATTTAAATCTCTTCATTGTGTCAAAAAAGGAATATTCTTTCAGACCAATTCTGGATCTGAAAACTCTAAACAAGTTTGTAAGAATTCCAACTTTCAAAATAAAAACTATTGTGACTACTCTGCCTTTTGTTCAGCAGGGGTTACTTTATGTCCACAATAGATTTACATGATGCTTACCTTCACATACCAATCCATCCAGAACATCACCAGTTTCTGAGATTCTCTTTTCTGGAAAAGCATTACCAGTTTGTTACTCTCCCGTTTGGCCTTGCAAAAGCTCCAAGGATATTTTCAAAGGTTCTCGGTGCCCTTCCATCTGTAATCAGAGCGCAGGGTATTGGACGATATCTTGGTTCTAGCTCAATCTTTAAATGTAGCAGAATCTATGACATGGTTGAAGGATCAATTTACCAAAGAGTTCCTTGATAACCAAAACCAAAGTAAAATGTTTAGGTTTCCAGATAGATTCAGTGTCCATTACTTTTTTCCTGACAGAAAAGAGACAAATGAAATTTGGTTTCAGCTTGTCTAAATGTTCAGTCTCTTTCTTTCCCTTCAGTGGCTGTGTATGGAAGAAGTAGGCCTTATGATTGCAGCATCAGATGCAATCCCCTTTGCTCGTTTTCATATGAGACCTCCCTAACTTTGTATGCTATGCCAATGGTGCAAGGATTATACTCAAATATCACAACTGATATTCTTAGATTATCCCAATACGCACCATTCTCTGACTTGGTGGATAAATCACCACTTTTCTCTTCAGGGGGCTTCCTTTGCTTGTCCTACCTGTTCTGTGATCACCACAGATGCAAGTCTTACAGGTTGGGGAGCTGTCTTGGGGTCTCTGACAGCACAAGGAGTTTGGAATCCTCAGGAGGCGAGGTTGCCATCAATATCTTGGAACTCTGTGCTATTTTCAGAGCCCTTCAGGCTTGGCCCCTATTGAAGAGAGAGCCTTATCTCTGATTTCAGATAGGCAATATCACAACAGTGGCCTATGTCAATCATCAAGGTTGACCTCTAAGTTCCCTGGCCAGGAAAGAGGTATCTCAAATCCTTTCTTGGGCAGAAACAAATTCCTGCCTCATCTCTGCGATTCATTTACCAGGTGTAGACAACTGGGAGGCAGATTATCTCAGTCATCAGTCCCTACATCCAGGAGAGTGTTTTCTCCACCAACATATATTCTATCTGATTGTACAACTATGGGGCCTACCAGAAATAGATCTGATGGCCTCTCGTTTGAAAAACAAACTTCCAGGGATCCTCAGGCAGAGGTGTTGGATGCTCTAGCAGTAACCTGGTCTTTCCAATCTGCTTATATATTCCCCTCTTTAGTCCTGCTTCCCAGAGTGATTTTGAAAATCAAAATGTTACGGTCATCTGTAATCCCGATAGCCCCAGCGTGGCCTCACAGGATTTGGTATGTGGATCTGGTTTAAATGTCCAATTGCCTGCTGTGGCCTCTTCCTCTAAGGCCAGACCTACTGTCTCAAGGTCCCTTCTTTCATCCAGATCTAAAGTCTCTAAACTTAAAAGGATATGATTTTTTTTTTTTCCTTTCATGATTTAGATAGAGCAGGCAATTTTAAGCAACTTTCTAATTTACTCCTATTATTAATTTTTCTTTGTTCTCTTGCTATCTTTATTTGTAAAAGCAGGAATCTAAGCTGAGGAGCTGGCCCATTTTTTGGTTCAGAACCTAGTTTGCGCTTGCTGATTGGTGGCTAAATGTACCCACCAATCAGCAAGCACTATCCAGGGTGCTGAACCAAAAATGGGCAGGCTCCTTAACTTAGATTCCTGCTTTTTTCAAATAATGATAGCAAGAGAACGAAGAAAAATTTATAATAGGAGTAAAATAGAAAATTGCTTAAAGGGACAATAAAGTCAAAATTTTTATGATTCAGATAGAGCATGCATGCAATTTTAAACAACTTTACAATTTACTTCTGTTATTTGCTTCGTTCTCTTGATATCTTTATTGAAGAGTAAAACTAGCTAGGCTCATAAGAGCTCAGGAGTGTGCATGTATCTTTAGTACTCTATAACAGAAGGGTTTTGCAACATTATTTTGTTTTTTTATACAATGTTGCAAGATACTGCTGCGATAGAGTACTAAAGACACGTGCACACTCCTGAGCTTTTATGAGCCTACCTAGTTTTACTCGTCAATAAGATTCCAAGAGAACAAAGCAAATTTGATAACAGAAGTAAATTGGAAAGTTGATTAAAATTGCATGCTCTAGGTAGGAGGCACCTGGTGGAGGAGGAGCAAGGTTCTGATTGCTGAGCTCTCACCTCCAGTCTCATAGCACCTGGCGGTAGGAAATTCGCGCCTCCCCACTACCTGGGGCTGCTACCTGGACAGTTTGTAACAACCTCTCCGGTGCCGTGCAGTGGAAATTCAACCCACTGCTTTGTTGCAGAAACAGACCCATAATCTGCCCTCAGCTATATTAACAAACTACTAATATTACTATAAGTAATTACTCCCCCCTTCGTGGCTACTTTATAAAAAGAAACATAAGGGGAAAAAGAAAGATAAAAACGGACGCCTGAATCCCCCCCTGTTCCAGTCTACGTTACTACAACCTGTTGGAATCAAGGGCTCCCCAGCCCTCCGCACCCGCTTCGTGTTCAAAATTGCATCAGGTATACGCACCTGAAATTCGTGAAGGAAGGAAAGACCGGTAAAGGCACCCCTGCTCTTACGGGACTAAATCTGCCTGTGCTGCCCCTTCCCCCACCGAGGATGCGTGGGAGGAGGCATTGAGAATATCGTTGGACGCCAAGAGCAGTGCGAGGTGAGAGACTAGCCACAGAGGGTCTCCTGTCTTTGCCTCTTCCCCCCCCTCTCCCACCGGTGCTGCGTGAGAGGGGGTGAGGGATACGTCCGCTGCGCAAAGAACTTTCAACACCGGGTTGTCTAGAAGAAGATTTCCTGAGTGCCCGCTCCCTGCTGATACTGCCGCACTCATTCCGGCTCACCAGTCATTACCAAAGGAAGGACCGGGTAGCGGAGGAAAGGGTGAGTCCCAACGTACATCTGATTGTAGACGGGGAAAATATTACCTTAACTGAAAAGAGAACACTGGGGACGGATAGTCATGCTTAAGTATAAGAACACCTCCCCCCCCAATACGAAAATAACTATATTTATAAGTCACACAAGAAGGGGGAAACGGAGGAAGAACAATACAATTATTTACCAGTTTGCAAAATTTTGGACTGAGACACTTAGAAGCAAGGGAGAAGTGAACATATAGGATGGTGTACTAAAGCAGCAGCATATCATTTAATCCATTTTTCAAGGGACATACTGCAGAAAATTGGGACACTGGATAAAACAATGCCCTCCTCTTATCCCTGAAATATCAGAGGACTAATACTAGAAAGACACTGGTCCAGAGAATTTCTCTCTCCCTTATAAGTATGGAGGCTGAGGGAAAATCTTCTCTCTTATAAGGAAAGGGGAAGGAGAAGGAAGGAGAGAAGAAAAAGAAACAAAAAAGTTAAATTTTCAATTGCAACTAAATTATAGTAGGCCTTATGAGCTTGCTTTTTCTTTGCTCAGCATTTTATATATCTCTAATTGCTGAGTTAGCAAGTAAGGTTGCTGTATCGATTTACACCTGTAATAATAACTATCAAAATCAGTGGTAAAATTGTAAACTGCATTGGTTCCCCAGTATTGTCACCAAAATTTACATAAGAACGATTACTGTAAAGAGGGTTCACTTGCTCTTGGCACCTAGGTTTATTTCTCTAGCTAATACAACAGAGTCTTTACTATTGCATTATTGATTGCACCTATTCTAGGAGGGAAAAAAAAAAAAGGAAAGAGGGTATCTATACACAAGTTTAATGATAGTGTCCTAAATTTTCGGCTATTTTCCCCTCTTAATCAATAATTGGGTGGCCTAGACATAAAAATCAGACAATTAGTCAATCGCATTAGAGGACTAGTTCTAACATAAGTTAAATTTGGGAAGAAGTCTAATTGGGACGTAGAGGAGTTGGGAGGAATATTTCTCTGTTGCCGCAATAAACTCACTTTATCACTTTTCAAAATAAATTTTCACTTCCTCACATAAATTATTTAAACAATTAATTTCCCCTCCAACTACTTCACATCACACCAACCCTGAATTCTTGCAACGCTTGGGCTCTTGTAGCCCCCTCACACCAGGCCTTCACTTTCCCTCACTGGCACACCCTCACCTTCCCTCTATTTTCAATAGCATCACTATAAACCACACACTAATTCCCCCCCCCCCTTTTTTTTTTCTTCTCCTCTCTCCCCCGGGCACCTTTTTATAACTCACAATCACGCGGTACATGGATAAATCTTTCAAACTCCCCAAAAAAAACCCTCCCCAAATATGACAGGAAGGCACAGAGACAGGAAAATTAAGAACCCAGTAGAACCAGTTGCTGAACAAACTAGTCTTCTTAACGCAGCAACAATGCATGATAATCTTAATATGCAGACACTAGTGGCCAGTATTGCAGAGGCACTTGCCCCTAAATTTGAAATACTCAAAACTGAAATTAAGCAAGATATCTCCTCTTTAACTCAAGAGGTGCGGCAGTTCTCGCATAGAATGCAAGAAGTAGAACAGAGGGTATCGGATCTGGAAGACCAAGCAATTACACATAGTTCTAAGATTGAGATCTCAGCCAAAAGGCTACAAAAAATCATGGATAGACTAGAGGACCTCGAAAACCGTTCAAGACGGAATAATCTCAGAATAATTGGCCTTCCTGAAAGTAAACAATTTGAAAATCTTGACACTTTCATATCCGATACTCTTACTAAAGCTTTAAAAATCCCTCCTACACATCCTCCGATTATAGTTGAGCGAGCCCACAGGATAGACCCCCACGGCTAGAGGGTAACAATAGCAGTAGAAATCGACCGGTAATAGCTAGGTTGCTTAACTACAAGGATAAAGATCTATTGCTGCAGTACTTTCGAAAGAACCAACCGATCATGATAGAGGGTAATAGAATCATGATTTTTCAGGATTTTTCGGCAGATACTGCCCTAAAGAGACGGGAATTAGCCCCGAATTGCTCAAAATTTATACAACAAGGGTATAGGGCGGTTCTGATCTACCCCTCAAAATTGAAAGTGGTATTAAACGGAATAACACATATTACTGAGGATGTCCAAATGGCTGAAAATCTCTATAAATCTCTAGATATATGAATACAGGCGACGACTTATGTCTAATGGCCTTTTATATGTGGATCTATTTTGTATTTTTGTTTTTCCTTTTTTGCATTAACTGTGAAAGCAAGTATACGATGATGGCAGTTATGGGGTAAATGGAACCCCCTCCTTTCCCCCCCTTCCCCCTGTTTTTCGAATTATTTATTTAAATTTTTTTTTTTTTCCCGTCCTTTATTCCTTCCCCTCTTTATTTTCCGACAATCCCCCTGCTCCCACCTCTCCCTATGTCTTTTATTCTTTTTTTTCCCTTTACATTTTAGAGGAACATGACACATAATACGGAAAATTTTAAAATTGTATCATGGAATGTAGGAGGAATCTCTTCCCCTATTAAACGTAAAGCAATTTTGTCACACTTACGGAAAGCCCAGACGGACATTGGTTTAATACAGGAAACCCACTTAAATCTAGAGGAATCATTAAAACTAAAGTCATCTTGGGTAAAAGAAGTTCTTGTAGCTCCGAGTGTAGGGAAGAAGAGGGGAGTAGCAATACTCATAGGTAAAAGACTTCAAGTGGAGATTCTGGGCTTTGAGGCTGATCCCGGAGGGAGGTATGTCCTGGCTAAGATGAAAATAGGTCAGGCAAAATATACAATCTGCAATGTGTATGGTCCAAATAAAACTGATCCTGAATTCTGGGAAGCATTACAAGCAAAGCTCCTTCTAAGTACTGAAGGACATTTAATCTTGGGGGGGGGGGATTTTAATATGGCCCCCCAATGTCCCATAGATAGACTCAGAGAAAATACTAAGCGTCCGAAACAGAAAAAAGATAATCTTGATTTTAAGGTAATTAATAATATTAAACAGATCCTCTCTGTGCGTGACATTTGGAGATATCAGAACCCTGACACTCAGGACTTCACTTGTCTAAGGCTCACAAAACATTATCCAGGATTGACCTGTTTTTAATCGGGGACCATTTAAGCCCTACAATGGTTAAATCTGAGATAATGCCTATTTTTCTGTCGGATCATGGGCCTATCACTCTTGAATTTAACTTTATTCAATACAGATCAAAGAATCTGCGATTCTTTTTTCCCTACTATCTTTATACAGATTTTAAGTTCAAAGAGTGGCTCAGGAACAAATTCAATGAATATGTTCAATTTAACAAGAACTATGTGGACCGTACAGACATCTTCTGGGAAACTGCTAAGGCAGTCCTCAGAGGGGAAATTACGGCATACTCTGCCATCCAAAATAAGAGAAGAAAGGCAAGAGAGAAGGAAGTCTCTAACTCACTGATTAATTCCTATAATCTTTACTTACTGGAAAGAACGCCTCTAAATTGGGCAAGATACATACGAGCTAAGTCTGCGAGAGATACCTTTTACTTAACGCAGGAAACATATAGCGAGCTCAGGCTGCAAGCCAAATTACATAAATTTGGTAATAAGTCTGGTAAAATGCTAACTAAACTAATTAATTAAGAACGAGAATAAAAAACTTAATATTGATAAAATTCAGTGTAATGGGAAGCTTTTAACTAAATCGGAAGAAATTTCTAGGGTATTTCACCAATATTTCCAACAACTATACTCTAGTAAAGAGTTTGATATAGATAAAGCGACTGAATTTTTCAGTAAAATTAATCTCCCAATGGTCACCCCTGAGGAGATCACTGGACTCAATGCACCCATTACACTAGAAGAAATTGGAACAATAATTACCAAACTCCCTTTAAGTAAAGCAGCTGGCCCGGACGGTCTTCCCAATGAGCTTTACAAAATTTTATCATCAGAGATAGCTCCATATCTGGGTAATCTTTACAATGATATTTTTATTAAACATAAACAGGTCTCGTCCTCCTTTGCGTCCTCACTTACTACTCTGATCTTAAAAGAAGGGAAAGATCCCACATGTAAAGAGTCTTATAGACCTATTGCACTGTTAAACTCAGACTATAAAATTCTCTCCTCTATTTTAGCAAAAAGGCTCCAGTTTATCTTATCCACAGTAATCCACCCAGACCAAGCCGGCTTTATCAATAATCGTAATTCTTCGGCAAAAATTAGAGAATTACTAGTTACTATGGAATATATCCAAAGAACATCTCCCCAGGGGGCGGGGAGGGAGGATCCCCCTGATCTGGCCATCTTATCAATAGATGCGGAAAAAGCCTTTGATTTAGTAATCCATAAACATTTAATTTTCTCCTTAACAAAGTTTGGAATTGGGAGCAATTTTCCTAAGTTTGTGGAGAACTTATACAATCACTCTTTTACAAGTCTGATTATTAATAACGATATCTCTTCTTCAATTGCATTGGAACGGGGCACTCGTCAGGGCTGTCCTCTCTCCCCGCTCCTATTCGACCTAGCCATAGAACCATTAGCAATTAAGATTAGGTGCTCGCTGGAAGGTATAAAAATTCGTAGTCCTGAAATAAAAATGGGATTATATGCGGATGATCTACTTATATATCTTTCCAATACAGCAAAAAATATACCAAAACTTTTGCAGATCACTGATCACTTTGGGACATTTTCAGGGTACAAAGTAAATGCAAAAAAATCTGAATTAATTTGGCTTAGGAAAAACAGGACCAGTATTGCAGACATACCCTTTAGAGTAGTAACGGAATCTATGAAATATTTAGGAATCAAAATACCAATTAATCTAAAAGATCTCTACAAGGTAAATATAACCCCAATGATAGCATATATTAAAGAAAGGCTTAAAACCTGGCAAAGCTTACCTCTTTCAATTTCTGGCCGTACAGCTCTATTTAAAATGGTTCTTCTTCCAAAGCTGCTCTACATTTTACAGAATGTCCCTTTAATGTTGTTTGAGAAAGATATACGATCGCTAAATTCATCAATTGGGCAATTTATCTGGCAGGGGAAAAGATCTAAGATAGCCCTCTCTAAACTAACAGCGCCAAGAGAGATGGGAGGCTTAGCACTCCCAAACTTAAGATTTTACAATCTCTGTTTTTTAGTCCGCATAGTAGCAGATTGGTTTTCCAGCAAGAACTATGTTTTAAATAATGATCTGGAGTCCAATATATGTGAACCATATTCACCAGTAGCCTTGGCACACTTGGAACCTAGAGATCTCCCAATGAGTATTAAGGAACTTAAATTTATTTTGAACCCGATCAAAGCATGGTCTAGACTAACTAAACTTCTTTCAATATGCTCTAAGGCATCAAAATACCTTCCCTTAATCAGAAACCCTAATTTTCAACCCGGTTTAGACTCAGCTGTTTTCAACAGATGGCATAATAATGGATTGGATAGAGTTATCTATCTAGTTGATCGGGATAGAAAGTGTGTCAAATCGTTTGCTGAATTGAGGGATGAATTCAATTTGCCAAACAAAGACTTTTTCGCATACCTACAGATAAGACATTATATTATAGATCTCACACATAGGGCTGACTGGAATTGGACTTTGGGCAATTTAGAAACCTGGCTAACTATAACTAAAGATTCTTCTATGTCCATTTCTCCGTGTTACTATATGCTGAGCCTCAGTAAGGCTGCCCCGCTAGTTGAGAATTTGGCCTTGACCTGGAAAAATTTAATTCCATACATTAATATAGAACCTAAAATTATTCAACTTTCATTAAATAAGGTAATAAAAACAACATTCTCCTCCAACTGGCGAGATGCTCATCTGAAACTTTTGCATAGGGCATACTTCACCCCGGAGAGAGGCCTCAGAGTCCGAAACCTTGAATTTAATAAATGTCCTAGATGTTCTTACGTAGCTGCGGATTTAATACACATGTTTTGGTCCTGTCCTAGAATGAGAAATCTTTGGAGTAAGCTAGAATATTGGCTTAAAAATATACTTAAAATTGAGCTGATAGCCCTCTCCTTGTTTCAGATTGTATTTTGTCTGAGGCCTGGAGAGGAACGTCAGCCTAATGAAAAGCTGGTCAACTTAGCTATCTTAGCTACCAGATATCTGTTATGTAAGAAATGGAAATTGAGGGCGATACCAACTATTTCAGAAATTAGGAATCATCTAAAGTAACAATGTGTTTTAGAACAGAAAAACACCAATATAGATAATGAACATGAAGTAAAGAATTTTTTTCATAAATGGGCGCCATTTATTAAGATTTTCCCTGAAAGAGAAATCGATTTGATTTCTCCATTTAAGAACTCAGAGTTAGTATTACTAGGTATTTGGGGAGCTGATGTGGGTTAGTACAACTCGAAAATTTCTCCTTGTCCCCCCCCCCCCTTTTAATTAATTTTAATTTTTATTTTTTATTTTCTGTTGTTCCTTGGTTTTAACGGGGTGGAAGAGGAGGGGAAGGTGGAAGGGGGAAAAGAAAAAAAAGAAAAATTCTAACATTGAGGTATTAAAGAAAGACAGACGGGTTAGCTCAGCCAATCAGGTATATGATATGTAATATACATTTTTTCTTTCTGGACTGTTACTATTTTCTTTTCTTTGTTATTTTTTCTTTTACTTTTTGTTTTCTTGTACCGGTGAAATGTAACATTTTGTGGTTTTCTTATTATGGAATCTGTACTCATTGTTGGACAAAAATAAAATAAAAAAATAAAAAAATTGCATGCTTTATCTGAACCATGAAAGAAAAAATTTGGATTTAGTATCCATTTAATGGCATGGGAATAGAATGCTTAGTTCTCAGACATAGAGGATTCTGTGATTAACACTATGATTCAGACCTGCAAGCCTGTTAATAGAAAGATTTAGCACAAGGTTTGAAAAACTTATATTTTGTGGTATTCTACCCTTGATTATTTCTGAAATTCTTTTAGAATTGCTAGGATTCTTCAGTTTCTTCAGGATGGTTTATATGCCAGTTATTTGAAAGGACACGTCTGCCCTTTCTGTGATGTTACATAGAAAAATTTCTAATCTTTCTGATATTCATTGTTTTGTTCAGCCTCTAATCCGGATTAAACCTGTTATTAGGCCTATTTTTCTTTAAAAAAAAGTCTTAAAATTCTTTCTTGGAAGGTGGAGTTTCTTTTGGCAATCTATTCTGTTAGAAGAGTTTCTGAATTGTCTGCTCTCTTGTGAGTCTCCTTTATCTGATATTTCATCAGGATAAAGTTGTTTTGGGAACTTCCTTTTTAATTTTTACCTAAAGTTGTTAACTCACACAACATTAACAGGGAAATTTATAATTCCCTCCTTGTGTCCTGATCCTAAGAATGCTACTGAAAAAGCTTTGCATTCTTTGGACATTAGAGCATTGAAATATTATGTTAATTCTATTAATGATTTCAGACAGACTTCTAGTCTTTGTTCTGTTTTCTGGTCCTAAGAAACGCCAGAAGGCCTCAGCTATTTCTTTAGCCTCTTGAAACTTTTGATTCACAAAGCTTATTTGAAGGTGGATCAGTCTCCGCCTCGGAGAATTTAAGCTCAACCTACTAGATCAGTTGCCACATCTTGGGCTTTCAAGAATGAGGCTTCAGTTAATCAAATTTGCAAAGCGGCCACTTGGTCTTCTCTGCATACCTTTACTAAATTTTAACATTTTTATGTTTTTTGTCTGGTCAGAAGCAGTTTTTGGTAGAAAGGTCCATCAGACAGTTGTCTAAGTTTCATAATTGTGCTTATATATTGAGTTTTTGGCACAAGACACTTTTTTGTGTTTTGTTTTTATTTTCTCAGCGAAAAAAAAAGCTGTTTTTATTTTATCCCTCCCTTTATTGTTACTCATAGACTTCCACATCCTGGGTATTATATTATAAGTAACCATGTGTGGACTCTCACCACCTATATGAAAGAAAACATAATATATGTAAGAACTTACCCGATAAATTAATTTATTTTATGGTGGGAAGAGTCCATGAGGCCCCACCCATTTGGGGTTAATTTTTTTGTTTAATGCACATTTTTTTTCTTGCTCCTCATTATTGGCTTTACCTCCTTCCACCTCACTACTTGGCTATTCATAAAACTAAGGTGTGTGTGAAGTGGGAGGGGTATTTATAGGCTCTTGAGGTTTGGGAAACGTTGCCGCCTCCTGGTAGGAATGTATATCCCATACGTCACAGCTCATGAACTCTCAACACCATGAAAGAAATGAATAAATTTATCAGGTAAGATATAAATAGTTTTTTTTGTGTTCACTTGCTTAGCAATAGCATACACAGTTTTGAAACATGAATAAAAATATTGACACGTGTATATACACAATCATCATTAGAGAATTTTTCTACCTTAAACTTGTCAAAAAGGAAAAGATGCACAATATGAGTAATGAGTACTTCAAGGAAATGCTGCTATAATGTTTGATTTGTAAGTTCCTTAATATTACCAGTGAGAATAAAAATAAATCAAACCAAACACTTAAAAATAGTGAAAAAAGTTGATTTATTAATAATTTGTATATATAACAATGTAGAGAAAGCAGTCTGGTAATGTAATTTCCCCTGTACACAAGAGCTAATCATTTCATGTTTATGTTGGCACATTGTCCATATATACCTTCACAATTTTCTTTTAATGAATGGATGTTGCAAGAGCTGCTCAGCAGAGGGTCGTTCATATTGATCCCTATAGATCAAACAAAAATATACATTTTAATTAGGATATTTTTTGTATAGCAAACAGAACTAAATTAGATTATAGCTAATTTTAACATATATTTAACATATATTGTATTATACAAATTCCCTTGAAAAACATGAATTCTTATATTTTCTGTTGTGCTTTGTATGGAACGTGGTAAAACGTTTGTTACACTTGTGTTTTGAATGAAAAACAACAAGTATAATATGTATACTGTGAAATAAAATAAAGCTATATGAAATTAAACTATCCTTTTTTTTTTTATTTAGTAATTTGATATGTGAGTGTTTTCAGTTAAACAAGTGATATTTGAATGGATGGAAATTTGACTCTCCCAAGTATATATATATTTTTTTTTTTTATTAAAAAGGGTCTGAAAATTGAAACCAACCAATAAGGATGAAAGTCATATGTATTGGCTGTCTTATTTGCATATTTAAATTAAAGGGATGTGAAAGCCTATTTTTTTTCTTTTATGATGCAGATAGAACATACATTTTTAAACAACCTTCTAATATACTTCTATTATCAATTTTACTTCATTCTCTTGGTATCTTTTGTTGAAGGAGTAGCAATGCACTACTGGGAGCTAGCTGAACACATTTGTAAGCAAATTACAAAAGGCATATATGTGCAGCCACCAATCAGCAGCTAGCTCCCAGTTACTGAGCCTACCTATCCGCCAGATTACGAGTTTTGCATTAGAGGCTATGCGGTGCTAACGAGCAGTTTTTTATCACCGCTCACTTACCTACAGCGCTGGTATTACAGGTTTTTACAAACCCGGCGTTAAAAGGCAAGAAGTGAGCGTGGAGCAAAATTTTGCTCCTTAACGCACTCCAATACCAGCGCTGCTTAAATCAGCGGTGAGCTGGTTGTACATGCTCGTGCACGATTTCCCCATAAGAATCAACGGGGAGAGCTGGCTGAGAAAAAGTCTAACACCTGCAAAAAAGGCAGCGTAAAACTCAGTAACGCAGCCCCATTGATTCCTATGGGCAAATAAAATGTATGTCTACACCTAACACCCTAACATGAACCCTGAGTCTAAACACCCCTAATCTTACACTTATTAACCCCTAATCTGCTGCCCCCGACATCACCGACACCTGCATTATATTTATTAACCCCTAATCTGCTGCATCAACGTTGCTGCCACTATAATAAACATATTAACCCCTAAACCGCCGCACTCCTGCCTCACAAACCGTTAAATATTATTAGCCCCTAATCTGTCGTCCCTAACATCGCCGCCACCTACCTACATTTATTAACCCCTAATCTGCCGCCCCCAATGTCGCCGCCACTATACTAAATGTATTAACCCCTAAACCTAAGTCTAACCCTAACACCCCCTAACTTAAATATAATTAAAATAAATCTAAATAAAAATTCCTATCATTACCTAAATAATTCCTATTTAAAACTTAATACCTATAAAATAAACACTGAGCTAGCTACAATATAACTAATAGTTACATTGTAGCTATTTTAGGATTTATTTTTATTTTACAGGCAAGTTTGTATTTATTTTAACTAGGTAGAATAGTGATTAAATAGTTATTAACTATTTAATAACTACCTAGCTAAAATAAATACACTATAATTAAATAAATTAACTAAATTAACAACAATTAAATAAATTAAATTCGCTAAAGTACAAAACCCCCCCACTAAATTACAGAAAATAAAAAACAAAAATTACAAGATATTTAAACTAATTACACCTAATCTAATAGCCCTATCAAAATAAAAAAAAAAGATAAAAAAAAACCCTAGCCTAAACTACCAATAGCCCTTAAAAGGGCCTTTTGCGGGGCATTGCCCCAAAGTAATCAACTATTTTACCTGTTAAAGAAAATACAAACAACCCCCCAACAGTAAAACCCACCACCCACACAACCAACCCCCAAATAAAATACTATCTATAAAAACCTACTGTTGGGGGGGTTGTTTGTATTTTCTTTTACAGGTAAAAGAGCTGATTACTTTGGGGCAATGCCCCGCAAAAGGCCCATTTAAGGGCTATTGATAGTTTAGTCTAGGGTTTTTTTGTTTTTTTTTTGGGGGGGGGGGCTTTTTTTATTTTGATAGGGCTATTAGATTAGGTGTAATTAGTTTAAATATCTTGTAATTTGTTTATTATTTTCTGTAATTTAGTGTTTGTTTTTTGTACTTTAGCTAATTTAATTTATTAGATTGTTTTAATTTAGTTTATTTAATTGTAGGGTTAGGTTAGGTGTTATTGTAACTTAGGTTAGGTTTTATTTTACAGGTACTTTGTATTTATTTTAGCTAGGTAGTTATTAAATAGTTAATAACTATTTAATAACTATTCTACCTAGTTAAAATAAATACAAACTTGCTTGTAAAATAAAAATAAACCCTAAGCTACCTACAATGTACAATGTTAGTTATATTGTAGCTATCTTAGGGTTTATTTTATAGGTAAGTATTTAGTTTTAAATAGGAATTATTTAGGTAATATTACTTTTTTATTTAGATTTATTTAAATTATATTTAAGTTAGGGGGTGTTAGGGTTAGGTTTAGACTTAGGTTTAGGGGTTAATACATTTAGTATAGTGGTGGCGACGTTGGGGGTGTCAGATTAGGGGTTAATAAATGTAGGTAGGTGACGGCGATGTTAGGGACGGCAGATTAGGGGTCAATAATATTTAACTAGTGTTTGCGAGGCGGGAGTGCGGCTGTTTAGGGGTTAATATATTTATTATAGTTGCGGCGATGTCCGGAGAGGCAGATTAGGGGTTAAAAAAATTATTATAGTGTTTGCGATGCAGGAGAGCCTCGGTTTAGGGGTTAATAGGTAGTTTATGGGTGTTAGTGTATTTTTTAGAACTTTAGTTATGAGTTTTATGCTATGGCATTGTAGTGTAAAACTCTTAACTACCGACTTTTAAATGCGTTAGGACTCTTGACGGGTTACGGTGTACCGCTCACTTTTGGGCCTCCCAGGACAGTCTCGTAATACCAGCGCTATGGAAGTCCCATAGAAAAAAGACTTTACAAAGTTAACGTAAGTCGTTTTGCAGTAAGGCCAAAGAAGTGTGTGGTACACCTATACCTGCAAAACTCGTAATGGCAGCGGGCGTAAAAAAGCAGCGTTAGGACATCTTTCGTGATTCAGATAGAGAATGCAATTTTAAGCAACTTTCTAATTTACTCCTATTATCAAATTGTCTTCATTCTCTTGGTATCTTTATTTGAAATGCAAGAATATAAGTTTAAATACTGGCCCATTTTTGGTGAACAACCTGGGTTGTTCTTGCTGATAAGTGGATAAATTCATCCACCAATGAACAAGTGCTTTCCAGGGTACTGAACCACACAAATAGCTTAGATGCCTTCTTTTTCAAATAAACATAGCAAGAGAACAAAGAAAAATTGATAATAGGAGTAAATTAGAAAGTTGCTTAAAATTGCATGCTCTATCTGAATCATGAAAGAAAAAATTTGGGTTCAGTGTCCCTTTAACGCACAACTCGTAATCTAGCCGTATGCTTTTCAACAAAAGATTCAAAGATAACATAGAAAATTAGATAATATAAGTGAAATGGAAAGTTGTTTAAAATTGTATGCTTTATCTGAACCATAAAAGAAAAAATTCGGATTTAAATATTAAAAAAATAAAAAAACACACATAGGAGAAGAGCCGGAATGTAATGAGCAACCATAAAAAGAGGATCCTTGGTTTGTGTACTTTAATAATTTATAATCGTTTTAAATGTAAAGGGTTTAGTTAAAGCTAGGGAATGCTAGCAGTTAGGCAGTTAATTGTGATGTGGGGTCTGGAAGTTTTAATAGTTTATAGCAGTAAGGGTCTTACCAGTTTTGGGTCTTATTGTGGTGGGGGTTTGGTGGTTTAGGGGTCTGAGCATTTTGGGGGTCTATAGAGGTGGGAGTTTTAGCCGTTTAGAGGTCAATAGCAGAGGATTAAGGAGACATGCAGAGCTGGTGGTAACTGCTGCTGCTTATAAGTTTACATCAGTTAACTGCTGTGTCTATGAGTATCGGACAATTTAGTTGTAAGGACAATACAAGCCTTTGGTTATATAGAGACCGCATGATAATTGGTAGGCCTTGTACAATAGTTAACGTCTGACTTGTAATATGGCCCATAGTTTTTAACTGTGTTTGTAGGGTATAAGACAATTAATAATTCTTCAAACTATATATATATATTATATGCCTTTAAGAGCATTGCTTTAAAGAAATAAATTACTCTTGTATTTCATTCTGTTCTCATAGTAAAGGTTATCTCAGGAGTGGGATGTAATAAGACAGTGCTAGGTTCTAGTATGAGAATATTTTGTTTATGAAAAATATTCTTAGCTTATTAAAATGCCTGCTAAATTAAATAATTGACATAAAGCTTGACACATCTGCAGAACCTGTTGGCTTAAAGGGCCACTGTAAGTAAATTTTTTCTATGCCTGTTACTAACTAACTACCCCAAATACGCTTTTTATCAATAGCATTTCATTAACATATCTCTACCGTATATCAGAAATCTTGTCTGCAAATTTAATTGTTTTCCAAACCCACTCCGTGGGTATCCTTTGCTCTGTACCAATCCATTTACAATACCTAGGTTTCAAAATGGCGCTTTAAACACAAAGTTATTGGTTTAAGTATTTTGAACACTCAGTGCTGAAAATAGTGGGCAGGATAACGTGACATCATCGGCGAATAAAAGATATAACTTTTAGAACGTTATGAAACTTCATTTTGGAGAAAATATAGGTCTGTAGGTTTTAATTAATGTTTATTAACTTTAATATGTTGTTTAGCTTAAAAATTATAACAGAAAGTAATCCTTTAATTATTATAGTTGCTAAGGGAGTCTGCTAGGTATCATCTTGTAGAAAAGTTTGTTACATCATCTGTGAGATAAACTGTCTTTATTCTACTTAATTATATACACACAGTTGTATGCAAACGTTTAGGCACCCCTAACAATTTCCATGATTTCTTTCATGTAATTGGCAAGAATCCATGAGCTAGTGACGTATTGGATATACAATCCTATCAGGAGGGGCAAAGTTACCCAAACCTCAAAATGCCTATAAATACACCCCTCACCACACCCACAATTCAGTTTTACAAACTTTGCCTCCTATGGAGGTGGTGAAGTAAGTTTGTGCTTGATTTTTATAATTTCTTCTGTGATGAGCGCTTCTAAGCATTCTTAAGGCCAATTCCTCTCAGAGTACAGTGTTTGTCAGAGGGATGTGAAGAGAGTATCGCCTATTTGATTTTATGGTTTTCACAGGAAATCTTTTCAAGGGTTCTCTGTTATCGGTCGTAGGGATTCATCTCCTACCTCCCTTTTCAGATTGACGATATACTCTTATATACCATTACCTCTGCTGATAGGTTTCAGTACTGGCTTGGCTATCTGCTGTGTGTATTTCCCTTTGCAGTCCAGCAGTTTCGTTATGGGAATCATGTTGTAGGAAGTTTGTCTTACCTGGGGTAAGATTAGTTTTATTTTACCTCACTTCCTATATGTTCTTTGCCTTCTTTATGCTCAGAGGGCTATGCTATTTGTTTGGTTATTTTTGCCAATTTTAGCATTTATTCCCATTCCTGAAACTGCTATATGTGGAAATAAGATATTTCTGTTTAATGTTATTTTTTCTCTAATAACTCCAGCATGGCCTCACAGGTTTTGGTATGCAGA
The DNA here is from genome assembly GCF_027579735.1 of Bombina bombina. Classification (NCBI taxonomy): domain Eukaryota; kingdom Metazoa; phylum Chordata; class Amphibia; order Anura; family Bombinatoridae; genus Bombina; species Bombina bombina. The sequence continues at coordinate 360,297,982 of NC_069499.1, forward strand.
TCTTGTCCGGATGTCCAGTTGCCAACCTTGGCCACTTCCTTTAAGGCCAGACCTTCTGTCTCAAGGGACGTTTTTCCATCAGGATCTCAAATCGCTAAATTTGAAGGTAAGGGAATTGAACACTTAGTACTTAGTCATAGAGGTTTCTCTAAATCAGTGATTAATACTAAGCTACAGGCTCGTAAGTCTGTTTCAAGGAAGATTTATTATCGGGTTTGGAAAACCTATATTTCATGGGGTTTTTTCTCATAAATTCTCTTTGCATTCTTTTAGGATTCCTAGAATTTTACAGTTTCTTCAGGATAGTTTGGATAAAGGTTTGTCTGCAAGTACCTTGAAGGGACAAATCTCTGCTCTTTCTGTTTTTTTTTTTCATAAAAAGACTGCTAAACTTCCTGATATTCACTGTTTTCTTCAGGCTTTGGTTCATATCAAGTCGCCTGTTAAATCAATCTCTCCTCCTTGGAGTATTAATTTGGTTTTGAAGGCTTTGCAGGCTCCTCCTTTTGAGCCTATTCATTCTTTGGAAATTAAAATACTTTCTTGGAAAGTGTTGTTTCATTTGGCCATCTCTTCGGCTAGAAGAGTTTCTGAATTGTCTGCTCTCTTGTGAGTCTCCTTTTTCTGATTTTCCATCAGGAGAAGGCTGTTTTGTGGACTTCGTTTAAATTTCTTCCTAAGGTTGTGAATTCTAACAACATTAATAGGGAAATTGTTATTCCTTCCTTGTGTCCTAATCCCAAGAATACTCTTGAAAGATCTTTGCATTCTTTGGACGTTGTTAGAGCTTTGAAATATTATGATGTATTTGCTTCTTCTGAAGCAGTCTTTGGCAGGAAAGTTCTTCAGGCAGCTGTCTCAGTTTGATTCTTTTGCTTATGATTTAAGTTTTTTTTCTTGAAATTTATGTGAAATTTATAAGAGAGACTTTTTTTTTGTGGATTTAATTTTTTCAGTGACTCTTCTGTGGTCTCCCACATCTTGGGTATTTCTATCCCGTATGTCACTAGCTCATGGACTCTTGCCAATTACTTTAAAGAAAAGATAATTTATGTAAGAACTTACCTGATAAATTAATTTCTTTCATATTGGCAAGAGTCCATAAGGTCCACCCTTTTTTATGGTGGTTATGATTTAAAAAGCACAATTTTATTTCCAGTTCCTCTCTTTGTATGCTTTTTTACTCCTTATTTTATCACCCCACTACTTGGCTATTAATTAAACTGAATTGTGGGTGTGGTGAGGGGCATATTTATAGGCATTTTGAGGTTTAGGAAACTTTGCCCCTCCTGGTAGGATTGTATATCCCATACGTCACTCGCTCATGGACTCTTGCCAATATGAAAGAAATTAATTTATCAGGTAAGTTCTTACATAAATTATGTTTTTCATTTATAAATAATTGGGTGTTTGGATCAGCAATTTCATTTTGATCTATCAAATAACCGAAGGACACAGTAATATTTCAGTAGTGAAATGAGGTTTATTAGATTAACAGAAAATGTGCAATATGCATCCAAACGAAATTAGACAGGTGCATAAATTTGGGCAACAGAAATATTGCATCAATACTGTATTTAGTAGAGCCTCCTTTAGCAGAAATAACAGCCTCTAGACGCTTCCTATAGCCTGTGATGAGTGTCTGGATTCTGGATTAAGGTATTTTGGAACATTCCTCCTTGCAAAACATCTCCCGTTAAGTTAGGTTTGATGGATGCCGAGCATGCACAGCCCGCTTCAAATCACCCTACAGATTTTCAATGACATTCAGGTCTGGGGACTGGGATGTCCATTCCAGAACATTGTACTTGTTCCTCTGCATAAATGCCAGAGTAGATTTTGAGCTGGGTTTTGGGTCGTTGTCTTGTTGAAATATGCAGCCCCGGCATAACTTAAACTTTGTGACTGATTCCTCAACATTATTCTCAAGCATCTGCTCATATTGAGTGGAATCCATGCCACCCTCAACTTTAACAAGATTCCCAGTACCAGAACTGGCCACACAGGCCCGCAGCCTAATGGAACATCCACCAAATTTTACTGTGGGTAGGAAGTGTTTGTCTTGGAACGCTATGTTCTTTTGCCGCCATGCATAACGCCCCTTGTTATGACCTAATAACTTAATCTTTGTTTCATCAGTCCACAGCACCTTCTTCCAAAATGAAGCTGGCTTATCCAAATGTGCGTTTGCATACCACAAGTGACTGTTTATGGCGTGTGTGCAGAAAAGGCTTCTTCTACATCACTCTCCCATACAGCTTCTCCTTGTGCAAAGTGCGCTGAATTGTTGAACGATGCACAGTGACACCATCTGCAGCAAGATGATGTTGTAGGTCTTTGGAGGTGGTCTGTGGGCTGTTTTTGACCGTTCTCACAATCCTTTGCCTTTGCCTCTCCGATATTTTACTTGGCCTGCCACTTCTGATCTTAACAAAAACTGTGCCTGTGGTCTTCCATTTCCTCACTATGTTCCTCACAGTGGACACAAACAGCTTAAATCTCTGCAATAGCTTTTTGTAGCCTTCCCCTAAACCATAATATTGAACAATCTTTGTTTTCAGGTCATTTGAGAGTTGTTTTGAGCCCCCCATGTTGCCACTCTTCAGAGGAGAGTCAAAGAAAACAACAACTTGCAATTGGCCACATTAAATACATTTTCTCATGATTGGATGCACCTGTCTATGAAGTTCAAGGCTTAATGTGCTCACCAAACCAATTGTGTGTTCCAATTAATCAGTGCTAGGTAACATAGTAACATAGTAGATGAGGTTGAAAAAAGACCGAAATCCATCAAGTTCAACCTATACAAATCTAAAATATATACAAAAAGCTCCAGTTAAGCTTAAATAATCCCACTAAAAGGTGACCCATTTAATACTAGCAATCATATCCATGAATTTTGTTTATAGACAGAAATGTATCCAAACCATTTTTAAATGTATCTAGGGTATTGGCATTCACTACCTCCTTTGGTAATGAGTTCCACAATTTTATTGCTCTTACAGTGAAAAAACGTTTCCGTTACAGGAAATTAAAGCTCCTTTCCTCCAACCTTAAATTGTGACCTCTGGTCACAAACAATTTTCTTGGAAAAAACAGAACTTCTGCCATCTCTGTATATGGGCCTTGAATATATTTATATAAAGTAATCATGTCACCTATTAAGCGCCTTTTTTCTAAAGAAAACAGACCAAGTTTGGCTAGCTTCTCCTCATAGGTTAAATTCTCCAATCCCCTTATTAGCTTTGTTGCCCTTCTCTGAACTTTTTCTAGTTCTGCGATATCTTTTTTTTGCGATTGATCCCCAGAACTGCACTCCATATTCAAGGTGAGGTCTTACCAGGGCTTTATATAGTGACAGAATTATGCTTTCCTCCCTTGAATCAATGCCTCTTTTAATACATGCTAGTATCTTATTAGCCTTTGAAGCTGCTGCCCTGCATTGTGCACCTATCTTTAGATTGTTATCTATTACTACCCCCAAATCCCTTTCCTCCTGTGTTTGGCTAAGTCTCGTCCCATTTAAATAATATGTTGCCTGCTTATTTTTACTTCCAAAATGTAGAACCTTGCATTTTCCCATAGTAAATCTCATTTTCCATTTACCTGCCCATACTTCTAATTTTTGCAAGTCCCTTTGTAACGAAAGTTCATCCTGCGCTGACCTAATGACCTTACTTAACTAAAAATAGAGATGTCGCTATTTAATCCTTGCTCCAAGTCATTTATAAAAATATTAAAAAGAACAGGGCCCAGTACTGATCCCTTGGGGACTCCACTGATTACCTTTGTCCAAGATGAGTATGATCCATTTACTACTACTCGTTGCTCCCTATCTTTTATCCAGTTATTTATCCACAAACTAACATTTTCAGCTATTCCCAGTCCCTTAATTTTGTGCATTAAAGGGACATCAACTGATTCCCCTTTATCTATATTTTTACTTACTTCCTCATAGAATCTAATTAGATTAGTTTGACATGATCTATTTCACATAAAACCATGCTGATTAGAACTCATAATCTTGTTTACATGAATATGCTCATCAATATAATCCCTTCAAATATTTTCCCCACTATTGATGTCAAACTAGCTGGTCTATAGCTTCCTGGATCATCCCTACTTCCCTTTTTGAAGAGTGGCACCACATCAGCTTTACGCCAATCCTTGGGTACCATGCATGAGGATAATGAGTCTTGAAATATTAAGAGTAGAGGTTTGTCTATAACAGTGCTAAGTTCCCTTAACACCCTTGGGTGTATTCCATCTGGGCCTGGAGTTTTATTTACCTTAATATTATCCAATTTGTTCCTGATATCCTCTATACTTAACCCAGTTAATGGTATGGGCTGGCATGTTCTATTTTGTTCCAAAGTATCATCCAATGGTTCCTCTCTTGTGTATACTGAAGAAAAAAACTGGTTTAGTATCTCGGCCTTCTCCTTGTCACTGTTAATCATGCTACCCTCCAAGCATTTTAATATACCTATATTGTCTTTCTTAGATTTTTTGCTATTTATGTACTTAAAGAACCTTCTAGGGTTAGATTTAGAATCCTTTGCAATTAATTTTTCATTTTCAAGTTTGGCTAATTTGATTGCTTTTTTGCATGCTTTGTTACATTCCTTATAAATATGGAATTTTGAGTCTGTACTATTTTCTTTGAATAATTTAAATGCCCTACATTTTTTCCTAATTTCTCATAACACATTTATATTCAGCCACATTGGCTTGGATTTTTTATTTTTATAACCATATGGTATTTGTTGTATATTTATTTAACAAAGTTTTAAATGTTATCCATTTATCCTCTGTATTTTTATTAGAGAATACTTTGTCCCAATTTATGTTATTTAATGATTTCCTTAAATTGTTGAATTTTGCTTTCTTAAAATTAAAAGTCTTGGTTAAACCTTTAAGACACTGCTTATGAAAAGAGATTTCAAATGTGACCATGTTATGATCACTGTCACCCAAATGTTCTTTGACTTCTATGTTTGATATTATATCTGTATTATTTGATAGCACTAAATCCAATATAGCTTTACTCCTAGTTGGCTCCTCTATTAATTGTGACAAGAAGTTATCCCTGAGAACATTTAAAAATCTATCCCCCTTAGCTGAATTACTAGTTTCATTGGCCCAGTTTATATCAGGGTAGTTAAAATCTCCCATAATTACAGCACTGTTATTAGCAGCCTTACCTATTTGCATTAGTAATTGAGCTTCATCCAGGTCACTAATGTTGGGGGGCTTGTAGCATGTTCCTAGTAATATTTTTTTAGGATTTTTCCCCCCCACTCTCTTTATTTCCACCCACAGGGTCTCTACATTGTCACTTGTATCATAAATATCTTCCCTTATTGTAGGTTTAAGGTTAGGTTTAATATACATGCAGATTCCTCCACCCCTTTTATTATTCCTGTCCCTCCTAAATAAAGTATATCCCTCTAAGTTAACTGCCCAGTCATGTGAATCATCCCACCAAGTTTCAGTTATACTGATAACATCATAGTCCTCTTCTGCAACTAAGAGCTCCAGCTCCCCCATTTTACCTGTGATGCTTCTTGCATTTGTTGCCATACATTTAATTTTCATGTGCTTTCTGCTGATACTTGGTGTGCTTTCCTCCATACTTTCTAATGTGACATTTCTTAAGTCATCTCTTCCTTGAGATATCAAAGGAGTGACAGATTCACAGACTGATCTCTCTATACTATTGTTTTTTAACTGACTCCCCCCCCCTTTGCCTAGTTTAAAAGATTCTCTAAACTTGCTACCATCCTTTCCCCCAACACACCTGCACCCATGTCATTCAGATGCAATCCATCCATACTGCACAAATTGTACCCAAGTGAAAAGTCAGCCCAGTGCTCTAAAAAGTCAAACCCCTCATTTTTACACCATGTTTTTAACCATGAATTAACAGATCTTAGCTCCTTCTGCCTTACTGAATTAGCCTACTGCACTAGTAATATCTCCGAAAATATTACTTTGGAGGTCCTTGCGTTAAGCTTGCTACCTATCTCCCTGAAGTCATTTCTCTTGTAAGATGTATCGAGTCCACTGATTCATCCTTACTTGTGGGATATTCTCCTTCCCTACAGTAAGTGGCAGAGAGAGCACCCACAGCAGAGCTGTCTATATAGCTCCCCCCCCCAGTCATTCTCTCTGCCTGCTTAACTGCTAGGAAGGGCAAAGAGCTATGTGGTGACTGTAAGGACTCGTGGCAGACAGTTCTTAAGGTGGAGGGAGCTATTTCTACTCTGTCTAAGCGTACAACTATACCTATCGAAGACAGTTGTGCTTTCAAAGATCCTATGGATAAAAAATTAGAGGGTCTCCTGATGAAAATTTTTGTTCATCATGGTTTTTCTCTCCAACCTATTGCGTGCATTGTTCCTGTAACTACTGCAGCTGCTTTCTGGTTTGAGGCTCTAGAAGAGGCTCTTCTGATGGAGACTCCATTAGAGGAGATTATTGACAGAATCAAGGCCCTTAAGTTGGCTAATTCTTTTATTACAGATGCTGCTTTTCAACTGGCTAAATTAGCGGCAAAGAATTCAGGTTTTGCCATTTTAGCACGCAGGGCGTTATGGCTTAAGTCCTAGTCTGCTGATGTGTCATCTAATTCTAAACTTTTGAACATCCCTTTCAAAGGAAAGACCCTATTCGGGCCTGAACTGAAAGAGATTATTTCAGACATCACTGGAGGGAAAGGTCATGCCCTTCCTCAGGATAGATCAAATAAGATGAAGATCAAGCAAAATAATTTTCGTTCCTTTCGGAACTTCAAGAGTGGTTCCGTTTCAGCTTCCTCTGCTACAAAGCAAGAGGGGAATTTTGCCCAATCCAAGTCAGTCTGGAGACCTAACCAGGCTTGGAACAAGGGTAAACAGGCCAAGAAGCCTGCAGCTGCCTCTAAGACAGCATGAAGGGGTAGCCCCCGATCCGGGACCGGATCTTGTAGGGGGCAGACTCTCTCTTCGCTCAGGCTTGGGCAAGAGATGTTCACGATCCCTGGGCTTTATAAATTGTGTCCCAGGGATATCTTCTGGCATTCAAAGACTCCCAAGGGGGAGATTTCATATTTCTCGATTGTCTGTAAACCAGACAAAGAGAGAGGCGTTCTTACGCTGTGTAGAAGATCTTCTTACCATGGGGGTGATCCGCCCAGTCCCAAAAGAGGAACAGGGGCTAGGGTTCTACTCAAACCTGTTTGTGGTTCCCAAAAAAGAGGGAACTTTCAGACCAATCTTGGATCTCAAAATTCTAAACAAGTTCCTCAAAGTTCCATCATTCAAGATGGAAACCATTCGGACTATTCTTCCTCTGATCCAGGAAGGTCAATATATGACTACCGTGGACTTAAAGGATGCGTATCTACACATCCCTATTCACAGAAATCATCATCAATTTCTCAGATTTGCCTTTCTAGACAGGCATTACCAGTTTGTGGCTCTTCCCTTCGCTGTGTAGAAGATCTTCTTACCATGGGGGTGATCCGCCCAGTCCCAAAAGAGGAACAGGGGCTAGGGTTCTACTCAAACCTGTTTGTGGTTCCCAAAAAAGAGGGAACTTTCAGACCAATCTTGGATCTCAAAATTCTAAACAAGTTCCTCAAAGTTCCATCATTCAAGATGGAAACCATTCGGACTATTCTTCCTCTGATCCAGGAAGGTCAATATATGACTACCGTGGACTTAAAGGATGCGTATCTACACATCCCTATTCACAGAAATCATCATCAATTTCTCAGATTTGCCTTTCTAGACAGGCATTACCAGTTTGTGGCTCTTCCCTTCGCTGTGTAGAAGATCTTCTTACCATGGGGGTGATCCGCCCAGTCCCAAAAGAGGAACAGGGGCTAGGGTTCTACTCAAACCTGTTTGTGGTTCCCAAAAAAGAGGGAACTTTCAGACCAATCTTGGATCTCAAAATTCTAAACAAGTTCCTCAAAGTTCCATCATTCAAGATGGAAACCATTCGGACTATTCTGCCTCTGATCCAGGAAGGTCAATATATGACTACCGTGGACTTAAAGGATGCGTATCTACACATCCCTATTCACAGAAATCATCATCAATTTCTCAGATTTGCCTTTCTAGACAGGCATTACCAGTTTGTGGCTCTTCCCTTCGGGTTAGCCACGGCTCCAAGAATTTTCACAAAGGTGCTAGGGTCCCTTCTGGCGGTTCTACGACAGCGGGGCATAGCAGTGGCGCCTTATCTAGACGACATCTTAATCCAGGCGTCGACTTTTCAGCTAGCCAAGTCTCACACGGACATTGTGTTGGCTTTTCTGAGATCTCACGGGTGGAAGGTGAACATAAAAAAGAGTTCTCTCTTCCCTCTTACAAGAGTTTCCTTTCTAGGGACTCTGATAGATTCGGTAGAAATGAAAATATTTCTGACGGAGGTCAGAAAATCAAAACTCTTAACCACTTGCCAAACTCTTCATTCCATTCCTTGGCCATCTGTGGCTCAGTGTATGGAGGTAATCGGACTCATGGTAGCGGCAATGGACATAGTTCCTTTTGCCCGCCTACACCTCAGACCACTGCAACTATGCATTCTCAAACAGTGGAATGGGGATTATGCATATTTATCTCCTCAACTGCATCTGGACCAGGAGACCAGAGATTCTCTTCTCTGGTGGTTGTCTCAGGACCACCTGTCTCAGGGAATGTACTTCCACAGGCCAGAGTGGCTCATTGTAATGACAGATGCCAGCCTGCTAGATTGGGGGGCAGTCTGGAACTCCCTGAAAGCACAGGGCTTATGGTCTCGGGAGGAATCTCTTCTTCCGATAAGCATCCTAGAACTGAGAGCGATTGTTACGGTTGCCTCCAGGCTGGCTGGAAGTTGGACCGTAGAAAAGGATGCTCCTAGCGCTCACCAAAGAATCATCAGCACCATAGTCAGCAATCCCTGTAGTGATATTAGCTGAATCCTACAAACATGAGTCAAAGCTTCAAGTTAGAGGGTCAACATAGGTCTGCTGTGCTGGAGCACACAGCCTGCTTTTATTGAGGTTACATGCAAACAGGACACTCTCAGGGGGAGGCATAAAATCCCCCATCACACATTTGATATTAGATAGAGACACTCCCTTTGACAGGCCACAACAGCAGATAACATTACACACAAGAAAACAATGCAGTCCACCTTATCAATACTAGTCTGATTAGACAATGGGAAAGTCACTAAACCTAATTAGAGCTAATCCCAGCAGACTTGTATTTAGAATAGGTTTCTTGAAGCTGAACAAAATTTAACTCTTAATGGCACACAATGAAACTGAACCAAGTGGGAGAAAGCCAGGGACAAGTCATTTCACAGGTCTGGGGACATAGTCTTAAAGGGGCATTGTCCATCAAAGTCACAATATGTCCCCAGATGGTTCTTAAAGGGCCACACACACCCAACAAAAGTCAATATGTCCTCAGGGGCACAATCTTCCAGGGGCCATAGTCATGTGGAAGGAGGCTGGCAAATAGGCTTCTCCAAAATCCAGGGAAGCAGGGCAATTTTTCATTTAAAGGGCCAGTTACAAACAGCAGTTTGTAACATATCTCCCCTTTTGGAGGGAGACTAACCAGGCACCTGACCTTCTGCCGGTCAGTGCCCAAGTTAGTCTCGCAACCCACCCACAAATAATCGCTAGCAGCAAAGTAGCCCCCCCACAATACGTAGTACTGGCCTGTAAGTTCCAGGTTGCAGGATGAAAGTGCAGCATCCTCGGCCTTCCTGGCGCAGCTTGGCAAATAGCTGATGGTACTTGGGGGGCAGAGGCCAGCGGCACTCTGCCCTGGTGCCAGCGCTTCTGCTGGGGTGAGGGGTTTGCAGGCCAGTTCTGTAACAAGGACAAGGTCTGTAGGGCAGAGGCCAGCAGCGCTCTGTCCTGATGCCAGCTCTTCTGCTGGGGGAATTGGGGCATAGTCCTGCCCGGTGGCAAAGGGAACATGGGGGTCAGTGGGGGCCAACATCTCCACTGTTAACCCTGGGCCCAAGTTAGGGGTTAGCTGGGGAGGGGGAGATTGGCTTACCTCCTCCTCCTGATACTCCTGTGGCCGTTGGGAAGGGAGGTCGATGCTCTCCGCTTCCTGTGGAACATGCTGCGGCTGGGGAGAGAGACCGGTTGTCTCCTCTCCCTGGAAGGCACACTCCGGCTGGGGAGGGAGGTCGATGCTCTCCCCTCCCTGTAGCTGGGTCTGTCGCTGGGGATCTGGGCCGCCTGCCCAGCATCCCTGTAGGGCCGGTAGAGAGACTGCGGTCCCATCTCCACCTGCCTGCTGGGGGTCCTCCCAGGACCAGTCTATGAGGCCTGCTGCCTCTGGTATCTCTGGCTGGGGAAGGGGACTGGTTGTCTCTTCCCTCTGCACGGTATACTGCCGCTGGGGAGGGAGGTCGCTGCTCTCCTCTCCCTGTAACTCTGGCTGCCGCTGGGAAGGGAGGTCGTTGCTCTCCGCTCCCTGTGACTCACTTTTTCGCTGGAGACCAGGTGTCCAGACCCTCAAACTCCACAGTTGGCGCTCAAAGGCTCGTGCCGCTTTGTTCTCCGTATCCAATTCCCGGATGATGCGACTGACTACCTCCTGTGCAGGGTCTGGACCATATCGGACTAGCCGCCTCTTTACCTCTGGAACGAAATCCGCGCCCTCATAGCGACGGATCAGGTTGAGGTGCTCTTCACAGGGTTCTGAATAGTGTCTTGTCAGCTCCATGCTGCTGTAGGTAGGGACGCTGCGCAGTGGCTAGCGTTGCCCTTAATAACTTTCCTACAATACCAGTGCTGTTGTGGTGCTGCTCCTTGCGCTAGGACGCCAATCCCACCGCTGCCGCCAAATGTTACGGTTGCCTCCAGGCTGGCTGGAAGTTGGACCGTAGAAAAGGATGCTCCTAGCGCTCACCAAAGAATCATCAGCACCATAGTCAGCAATCCCTGTAGTGATATTAGCTGAATCCTACAAACATGAGTCAAAGCTTCAAGTTAGAGGGTCAACATAGGTCTGCTGTGCTGGAGCACACAGCCTGCTTTTATTGAGGTTACATGCAAACAGGACACTCTCAGGGGGAGGCATAAAATCCCCCATCACACATTTGATATTAGATAGAGACACTCCCTTTGACAGGCCACAACAGCAGATAACATTACACACAAGAAAACAATGCAGTCCACCTTATCAATACTAGTCTGATTAGACAATGGGAAAGTCACTAAACCTAATTAGAGCTAATCCCAGCAGACTTGTATTTAGAATAGGTTTCTTGAAGCTGAACAAAATTTAACTCTTAATGGCACACAATGAAACTGAACCAAGTGGGAGAAAGCCAGGGACAAGTCATTTCACAGGTCTGGGGACATAGTCTTAAAGGGGCATTGTCCATCAAAGTCACAATATGTCCCCAGATGGTTCTTAAAGGGCCACACACACCCAACAAAAGTCAATATGTCCTCAGGGGCACAATCTTCCAGGGGCCATAGTCATGTGGAAGGAGGCTGGCAAATAGGCTTCTCCAAAATCCAGGGAAGCAGGGCAATTTTTCATTTAAAGGGCCAGTTACAAACAGCAGTTTGTAACAGCGATATTCAAGGCGCTTCAGGCGTGGCCTCAGCTTGCTGCAGCCAAATTCATCAGGTTTCAGTCGGACAACATCACGACTGTAGCTTATATCAATCATCAAAGAGGAACAAGGAGTTCTCTAGCGTTGATGGAGGTAACCAAAATAATCCGATGGGCAGAGGATCACTCTTGCCATCTCTCAGCAATCCACATTCCAGGAGTAGAGAACTGGGAGGCGGATTTTCTAAGTCGTCAGACTTTTCATCCGGGGGAGTGGGAACTCCATCCGGAGGTATTTGCTCAGCTGATTCAGCTATGGGGCACACCAGAATTGGATCTGATGGTGTCGCGTCAGAATGCCAAACTTCCTCGTTACAGGTCCAGGTCCCGGGATCCCAAGGCGGTACTGATAGATGCTCTAGCAGTACCTTGGTCCTTCAATCTGGCCTACGTATTTCCACCACTTTCTCTCCTCCCACGTCTGGTTGCCAGAATCAAGCAGGAGAGAGCTTCAGTGATTCTGATAGCACCTTCGTGGCCACGCAGGACTTGGTATGCAGACCTAGTGGGCATGTCCTTGGTTCCACCGTGGACCTTGCCAATGAGGCAGGACCTTCTAATCCAAGATCCGTTCTCGCATCCAAATCTAGTTTCTCTGCGTCTGACTGCTTGGAGATTGAACGCCTAATTCTATCAAAGCGTGGGTTCTCTGAGTCGGTCATTGATACCCTGATTCAGGCTAGAAAACCTGTCACCAGGAAGATCTATCATAAGATTTGGCGCAAATATCTTTATTGGTGTGAATCCAAAGGTTACTTGTGGAGTAAGATTAGTATTCCTAGAATATTGTCTTTTCTCCAAGAAGGTTTGGAGAAGGGATTATCAGCTAGTTCTCTAAAAGGACAAATATCTGTTTTGTCTATTCTACTACACAAACGTCTGGCAGATGTTTCAGACGTCCAAACTTTTAGTCAGGCTTTGGTCAGAATTAAGCCTGTATTTAAGCCTGTTGCTCCACCTTGGAGCCTAAACTTAGTCCTTAGAGTTCTTCAAGGGGTTCCGTTTGAACCTATGCATTCCATAGATATTAAGCTTCTATCTTGGAAAGTTTTGTTCTTAGTTGCTATCTCTTTGGCTCAAAGAGTTTCTGAGCTATCTGCTTTATAGTGTGATTCCCCTTATCTTATTTTCCATGCAGATAAGGTGGTTTTGCGTACCAAACCTGGTTTTCTTCCTAAGGTTGTTTCTAATAAGAATATCAATCAAGAGATTGTTGTTCCTTCTCTGTGTCCTAATCCTTCATCAAAGAAGGAACATCTGTTGCACAATCTTGATGTTGTTCGTGTTTTAAAGTTTTACTTACAAGCAACCAAAGAGTTCCGTCAAACATCTTCATTGTTTGTTGTTTATTCTGGTAAGTGGAGAGGCCAAAGGGCTACGGCTACCTCTCTTTCCTTTTGGCTGAAAAGCATCATCCGTTTGGCCTATGAGACTGCTGGACAGCAGCCTCCTGAAAGAATTACTGCTCATTCTACTAGAGCTGTGGCTTCCACATGGGCTTTTAAAAATGAGGCTTCTGTTGAACAGATTTGTAAGGCGGCGACTTGGTCTTTGCTTCATACTTTTTCCAAATTTGATACTTTTGCTTCTTTGGAGGCTATTTTTGGGAGAAAGGTTCTACAAGCAGTGGTGCCTTCCGTTTAAGGTCCCTGTCTTGTTCCTCCCTTCATCCGTGTCCTAAAGCTTTGGTATTGGTATCCCACAAGTAAGGATGAATCTGTGGACTCAATACATCTTAGTCCACGACCCGCCCTGTTTATTTAAGACAGGCATATATATTTTTATTTTTAAACTTTGTCACCACTGCACCCTATGGTTTCTCCTTTTTTTTCCTAGCCTTCGGTCGAATGACTGGGGGGGTGGAGCTAAGGGGGGAGCTATATAGACAGCTCTGCTGTGGGTGCTCTCTCTGCCACTTCCTGTAGGGAAGGAGAATATCCCACAAGTAAGGATGAATCCGTGGACTCGATACATCACAAGAGAAATAAATTTATCAGGTAAGCATAAATTATGATTTTTTAGGACTCTCCATCTCCCGCTGATTCCTTCATTAGTACCAATATGTACCGTTACTGCAGGATCAGGTAGTTACAGGTATTCAAATCAACAAAATGACAAGGGTCCCCAAATTTACGCACCTGTCTAATTTCGTTTGGATGCATATTGAAAATTTTCTGTTAATCCAATAAACCTTATTTCTCTACTGAAATATTATTGTGTCCTTTAGTTATTTGATAGATCAAAATGAAATTGCTGATCCAAACACCCAATTATTTATAAATGGAAATTGTCAGGGGTGCCTAAACTTTTGCATACAACTGTGTATATATATATATATATATATATATATATATATATATATATATATATATATATATATATATATATATATATATATATATAGAGAGAGAGAGAGAGAGAGATTGTCAGGGGTGCCTAAACTTTTGCATACAACTGTGTGTATGTATATATATATATATATATATATATATATATATATATATATATATATATATATATATATATATATATATATATATATATATATATATAGAGAGAGAGAGAGAGAGAGAGAGAGAGAGAGAGAGAGAGAGAGAGAGAGAGAGAGAGAGAGAGATCCATTTTATTTGCACAATTAAAAAAAAATCTCTTTTTTATAGGAGGACAAGCATTAAGTATATACTTTGATTATATCTATAAAATAAAAATGGTTGATCACTTTTTAGGGCACTTGAGAAAACCTGTGATTCTTTATAATTTTACAATTAAAATTAACACATACCTTGTTAAGCATAAATCCACAAAATCTCTTGCTTTCTTTGAGAAGTGATCAGGGAGAGTGGGCATAAGACCTCTTTGGGCACCAATATAGTACATGGCAGCCATGTTGTTCATATGAGCCAGGGGTGGCTTTCCAGTAGCCATTTCAAATACAGTACAGCCAGTGCTCCATATATCAGATTTCTTTCCATGTCCAGACTCATTGATTACTTCTGGTGCCATCCAATATGGTGTTCCATGCATAGACTTTAACAGTTCACTCTGTGTTCCGCTCATATTTAAATTAGTCAGCTGTTTTGCACATCCAAAGTCAATTAGCTTTATCACCCCATCAGGCATAAGCATGATGTTGTTTCCCTTAATGTCCCTGTGAATTACTCTGTTATTGTGCAGATATGATATTCCTTGGAGGATTTGCTTTGTGTATTTAACAAACACTATTTCTGGTAATGGTCCAAAACGTTTCAGTACGCTAGAAATAGATCCACCTGGTACAAATTCCATAAAAATAGTCACTATGTTGTCTTGTAAACAGGTTCCCAAATAGCCAACTATATTAACATGCTTTAGTGCTTTTAGTAAGTTAACTTCCTCTTGAAGTTTTTTGTATTCCTTTTCTGCAATAGCTGGTTCTGAAGCTTCAAAAACTACCTGTTTTGCGGCTATTAATTCTCCTTGACTCGTAAGACCACAGTATACCTATAACAAAGCATATTAGTATTCATTAACATATTATCACAATTCAATACAAATATATCAATTTGACCAAGAGAAACATTTTACTGTTAAATAAATATTTTAAAAGTGCAGCTGAAGGAACATTACATTCAAATTTTTAAATTCTAATGTTACAAGTGGAGTGCAATCAATAGCACAGGATGCCAAAGAATAACCCATCTTCTGGTAGCACAAATGGATGGTAAAAAAGATTGACAGTTGCCTCATTTTATATTATATTAATAATGTTCTTGTGCTATATGCTTGTAGATGTGACTGGACAATACATTTTAGACCCAGGTTTTGGTTCTGAAGCATGGCAAACCCTATCCAAGGTTTTTTATTCTACTTTCTATAGCCCCTTATGATGGTTATTCTGCCTGATGTTTAGGACCAATGTTGTCAGTTATCTCCTTGGGATTAGCTTAATATGTCACATAACTTTTCTGTTTTGAGGAATAATAGCTGTACTATTCATATACATAGGTTTAAATAAGTAGATAAGTAAAGCATATTAGGTATTGCATGCTCCTCCTTTTTAATCTATACATAAATTGAACATTAAACTACTTTCTTGGAAAGTGTTGTTTCTTTTGGCAATATCTTCTGCTAGAAGAGTGAGTTATCTGCTCTTTCTTGTGAGCCTCCTTATCTGATTTTTCATTAGGATAAGGCTGTTTTACGGACAATTTGTTGCCTAAAGTTGTTTCTTTGGACGACATTGGTAGAGTGATTGTTCCTTCTTTGTATCCTAATCTTAAAAAATGCTTCTGAAAGATCTTTGCATTATTTGGATGTTTTTAGTGCTTTGAAAATATTATGTTGGTTCTTCTAAGGATTTTAGACAAACGTCTAGTTTGTTTGTTCTTTTTACTGGCCCTATGAAAGGTCAGAAGGCCTCTGCTATTTCTTTAGCCTCTTGGTTAAAACTTGTGATTCACAAAGCTTATTTGGAGGCAGTTCAGCCTCTGCCGTGTCGGATTACCACTCATTCTACAAGGTCAGTTGTTACTTCTTGGGCTTTAAAGAATGAGGCTTCAGTTGATCAAATTTGCTGGGCAGCTACTTGGTCGTTTTTGCATACTTTTACTAAATTCTACCATTTTTATGTTTTTGCTTTTTCTGATGCAGCCTTTGGTAGAAAAAAATCTTCAGGCTGTTGTCTGTTTTGATTGTTTTGCCTGTTTATTTTAAGTACATTTAAAAAAAAAAAAAACTTTTATGGCTCTTAATCCTTTTTTCTTACCTCACTTGCTTGGCTATACGTTAGACTTAGGTATGTGTGAGGTGGGAGGGGTTTTATAGAGGGCTTGGGGTTTGGGAATCTTTGCCTCCTCCTCCTAGTGGTAGAGAAGAATAATTCCCATGAGTAATGGATTGTGGACTTTCACCACCATGAATATTTTTTATTTTTTTTTAAAACATATTTTTATTGAGATTCAATTGAAGACACATATACATTCTATGTCAATGAAATCTGTTCAGGAAAGTGTTTTCCATACATACAGTCTCAAATAAGAAACAGAAGGATACATTACATAAAGTAAACTAAACATGGTTATGCATGATTAAAAGTGAACACTCTTTGTGCCAAGTATCCTGTACGCCCTCGTAATGTCCTATGAGGCCACTCTTGGACCTCTCAATATGACGTTGTGACGTTACAGAGAGCATGCATGAACAGAAGAGGCCACTCTTGGACCTTACACTCTCAGTTTTTCTTTTTTAGTGAGTCCAGGAAGGTCAATATATGACTACCGTGGACTTAAAGGATGCGTATCTACACATCCCTATTCACAGAAATCATCATCAATTTCTCAGATTTGCCTTTCTAGACAGGCATTACCAGTTTGTGGCTCTTCCCTTCGGGTTAGCCACGGCTCCAATAATTTTCGCAAAGGTGCTAGGGTCCCTTCTGGCGGTTCTACGACCTCGGGGCATAGCAGTGGCGCCTTATCTAGACGACATCTTAATCCAGGCGTCGACTTTTCAGCTAGCCAAGTCTCACGCGGACATTGTGTTGGCTTTTCTGAGATCTCACGGGTGGAAGGTGAACATAAAAAAGAGTTTCCTTTCTAGGGACTCTGATAGATTCGGTAGAAATGAAAATATTTCTGACGGAGGTCAGAAAATCAAAACTCTTAACCACTTGCCGAACTCTTCATTCCATTCCTTGGCCATCTGTGGCTGTGTATGGAGGTAATCGGACTCATGGTAGCGGCAATGGACATAGTTCCTTTTGCCCGCCTACACCTCAGACCACTATGCATGCTCAAACAGTGGAATGGGGATTATGCAGATTTATCTCCTCAACTGCATCTGGACCAGGAGACCAGAGATTCTCTTCTCTGGTGGTTGTCTCAGGACCACCTGTCTCAGGGAATGTACTTCCACAGGCCAGAGTGGCTCATTGTAACGACAGATACCAGCCTGCTAGGCTGGGGTGCAGTCTGGAACTCCCTGAAAGCACAGGGCTTATGGTCTCGGTAGGAATCTCTTCTTCCGAAAAAACATCCTAGAACTGAGAGCGATATTCAAGGTGCTTCAGGCGTGGCCTCAGCTTGCTGCAGCCAAATTCATCAGGTTTCAGTCGGTCAACATCACGACTGTAGCTTATATCAATCATCAAGGAGGAACAAGGAGTTCTCTAGCGATGATGGAGGTAACCAAAATAATCCGATGGGCAGAGGATCACTCTTGCCATCTCTCGGCAATCCACATTCCAGGAGTAGAGAACTGGGAGGCGGATTTTCTAAGTCGTCAGACTTTTCATCCGGGGGAGTGGGAACTCCATCCGGAGGTATTTGCTCAGCTGATTCAGCTATGGGGCACACCAGAATTGGATCTGATGGCGTCGCGTCAGAATGCCAAACTTCCTCGTTACGGGTCCAGGTCCCGGGATCCCAAGGCGGTACTGATAAATGCTCTAGCAGTACCTTGGTCCTTCAATCTGGCCTACATATTTCCACCTCTTTCTCTCCTCCCACGTCTGGTTGCCAGAATCAAGCAGGAGAGAGCTTAGGTGATTCTGATAGCACCTGCGTGGCCACGCAGGACTTTGTATGCAGACCTAGTGGGCATGTCCTCGGTTCCACCGTGGACCCTGCCAATGAGGCTGGACCTTCTAATACAAGGTCCGTTCTCGCATCCAAATCTAGTTTCTCTGCGTCTGACTGCTTGGAGATTGAACGCCTAATTCTATTAAAGTGTGGGTTCTCTATAGAACCCACATGGAAAGTGATAGTGAAATTGGAGCAATTAACACACTGTTCTTTAGTAAATATAGAAAATTAAAAACTTTCTATTACAGACATAAATATCTATATATAATATGCAGTTAAATACGATGAACAAAACAGGAAGAATATTATAACCTGAAAATGAGTAAAACTCCCATTTCTAGATGAAGCCACTTGTGGACTCCTACCAACATTAAGAACATACAAAAGGGAGCTATGTTTTAAACTGTTCCGGCCTCTTTTGGGCCTTATATATTTTCCAGACCAGATAAAGGGCGACCACATGAGTATTGGGACCACAGGGAATAATAAGAGGATAGGCGGTCATATACAGCTAGGGAGCATTGGGATCCTAACTCATAACACTGGGAACCAGTTGCTACTCTATCCAGACTTTAATATCCCCTCCTAATAGGATAGTATGGTAGCCCAAAAATTATGTTCGGCAGCGGCAAGTGCCAAAATGCACTTTCTAAGGAAAAGAGCCATTAGAGCAGGTTCGGCATAACTAAAAGGGGGTATGAATTAGTGAGTTTATCTTGGCAGCCTATGGCAACATATAGGGCAGAGCAATTAATTTATGGCTAGATTTAGAGTTCTGCGGCCAAAGGGGTGCGTTAGCTACGCATGCTTTTTTCCCCCCGCACCTTTTAAATACCGCTGATATTTAGAGTTCACAGAATGGCTGCGTTAGGCTCCAAAAAAGGAGCGTAGAGCATATTTACCGCCACTGCAACTCTAAATACCAGCGTTGCTTACGGACGCGGCCAGCTTCAAAAACGTGCTCGTGCACGATTCCCCCATAGAAAACAATGGGGCAGTTTGAGCTGAAAAAAAACCTAACACCTGCAAAAAAGCAGCGTTCAGCTCCTAACGCAGCCCCATTGTTTACTATGGGGAAACACTTCCTATGTCTGCACCTAACACCCTAACATGTACCCCGAGTCTAAACACCCCTAACCTTACACTTATTAATCCCTAATCTGCCGCCCCCGCTATCGCTGACACCTGCATATTTTTTTTAACCCCTAATCTGCCGCTTCGTATACCGCCGCAACCTACATTATACCTATGTACCCCTAATCTGCTGCCCCTAACACCGCCGACCCCTATATTATATTTATTAACCCCTAATCTGCTCCCCACAACGTCACCGCCAGCTACCTACAATAATTAACCCCTAATCTGCCGATCGGATCTCGCCGCTAGTCTAATAAATGGATTAACCCCTAAAGCTAAGTCTAACCCTAACACTAACACCCCCCTAAGTTAAATATAATTTAAATCTAACGAAATAAATTAACTCTTATTATATAAATTATTCCTATTGAAAGCTAAATACTTACCTGTAAAATAAACCCTAATATAGCTACAATATAAATTATAATTATATTGTAGCTATTTTAGGATTAATATTTATTTTACAGGCAACTTTGTATTTATTTTAATCAGGTACAATAGCTATTAAATAGTTAATAAATATTTAATAGCTAAAATAGTTAAAATAATTACAAAATTACCTGTAAAATAAATCCTAACCTAAGTTACAATTAAACTTAACACTACACTATCAATAAATACATTAAATAAACTACCTACAATTACCTACAATTAAACCTAACACTACACTATCAATAAATTAATTAAATAAAATACCTACAAATAACTACAATTAAATAAACTAACTAAAGTACAATAAATAAAAAAGAACTAAGTTACAAAAAATAAAAAAATATTTACAAACATTAGAAAAATATTACAACAATTTTAAACTAATTAAACCTACTCTAAGCCCCCTAATAAAATAACAAAGACCCCCAAAATTAAAAAATGCCCTACCCTAATCTAACCCAAACCCCCCTTAAATAAACCTAACACTAAGCCCCAGAAGATCTTCCTACCTTATCTTCACCATGCCAGGTTCACCGATCCATCCTCGGAAGTCTTGATCCAAGCCTCCGAAGTGTTGATCCAAGCCCAAGCGGGGGGCTGAAGAGTGATGTCCATCCTCCGGCTGAAGTCTTGATCCAAGCGGGCAGAAGAGGACATCCGGACCGGCAAACATCTTCTTCCAAGCCGCATCTTCTATGTTCTTCAATCCGATGACGACCGGCTGATCTTCAAGACCTCCAGCGCGGATCCATCCATCTTCACCGACGACTTCCCGACGAATGACGGTTCCTTTAAGGGACGTCATCCAAGATGGCGTCCCTAGAATCCTATCAGCCAATCGGAATTCGATCAGCCAATCGGAATTAAGGTAGGAAAATTCTGTTTGGCTGATGGAATCAGCTAATCAGATTCAAGTTCAATCCGATTGGCTGATCCAATCAGCCAATCAGATTGAGCTTGCATTCTATTGGCTGATCGGAACAGCCAATAGAATGCGAGCTCAATCTGAACAGCCAATAGAATGCGAGCTCAATCTGATTGGATCAACCAATCGGATTGAACTTGAATCTGATTGGCTGATTCCATCAGCCAATCAGAATATTCCTACCTTAATTCCGATTGGCTGATAGAATCCTATCAGCCAATCGGAATTCGAGGGACGCCATCTTGGATGACGTCATTTAAAGGAACAGTCATTCGGCGAGTAGGCATCGGTTGAAGAGGTTGGATCCGCGTCGGCTGGGAAGAAGATGGCTCCGCTCCGCTCCGGAAGAAAGAAGATTGAAGATGCGGCTTGATAGAAGACTTCATCCCGATGATGGACTTCCAACTTCAGCCCGATGATGGAGTTCTTCAGCCGCCGCTTGGATCAAGACTTCGGACCCTCTTCTAGACCGATCGCTGAACCCGGTGAGGTGAAGACAAGGTAGGGAGATCTTCAGGGGCTTAGTGTTAGGTTTATTTAAGGGGGGTTTGGGTTAGATTAGGGGTATGTGGGTGGTGGGTTGTAATGTTGGGGGGGGTATTATATGGTTTTTTAACAGGCAAAAGCGCTGAATTCTTTGGGGCATGCCCCGCAA
Source organism: Bombina bombina (assembly GCF_027579735.1). Classification (NCBI taxonomy): domain Eukaryota; kingdom Metazoa; phylum Chordata; class Amphibia; order Anura; family Bombinatoridae; genus Bombina; species Bombina bombina. Next base: position 360,319,318 of record NC_069499.1, read on the forward strand.
AGGGCCCTTTTCAGGGCTGGTAAGGTAAAAGAGCTTTGAACTTTTTTAATTTAGAATAGGGTAGGGCATTTTTTTATTTTGGGGGTCTTTGTTATTTTATTAGGGGGCTTAGAGTAGGTGTAATTAGTTTAAAATTGTTGTAATATTTGTCTGTTTGTAAATATTTTTTTATTTTTTGTAACTTAGTTCTTTTTTATTTTTTGTACTTTAGTTAGTTTATTTAATTGTATTTATTTGTAGGTATTTGTATGTAATTAATTTATTGATAGTGTAGTGTTAGGTTTAATTGTAGATAATTGTAGGTATTTAATTTATTTATTGCTAGTGTAGTGTTAGGTTTAATTGTAACTTAGGTTAGGATTTATTTTACAGGTAATTTTGTAATTATTTTAACTAGGTAACTATTAAATAGTTATTAACTATTTAATAGCTATTGTACCTGGTTAAAATAAATACAAAGTTGCCTGTAAAATAAATATTAATCCTAAAATAGCTACAATATAATTATAATTTATATTGTAGCTATATTAGGGTTTATTTTACAGGTAAGTATTTAGCTTTAAATAGGAATAATTTATTTAATAAGAGTTAATTTATTTAGTTAGATTTAAATTATATTTAACTTAGGGGGGTGTTAGTGTTAGACTTAGCTTTAGGGGTTAAAAAATTTATTATAGTAGCGGTGAGTTCCGGTCGGCAGATTAGGGGTTAATGCTTGAAGTTAGGTGTCGGCGATGTTAGGGAGGGCAGATTAGGGGTTAATACTATTTATTATAGGGTTATTGAGGCGGGAGTGAGGCGGATTAGGGGTTAATAACTTTATTATAATAGCGGCGCGGTCCGGTCGGCAGATTAGGGGTTAATAAGTGGAGGCGACGTTGAGGGGGGCAGATTAGGGGTTAATAAATATAATATAGGGGTCGGCGGTGTTAGGGGCAGCAGATTAGGGGTACATAAGTATAACGTAGCTTGCGGCGGCGTGCGGACGGCAGATTTGGGGTTAAAAATTTTAATTAGAGTGGCGGCGATGTGGGGGGACCTCGGTTTAGGGGTACATAGGTAGTTTATGGGTGTTAGTGTACTTTAGAGCACAGTAGTTAAGAGCTTTATAAACCGGCGTTAGCCCAGAAAGCTCTTAACTACTGACTTTTTTCTGCGGCTGGAGTTTTGTCGTTAGATTTCTAACGCTCACTTCAGCCAAGACTCTAAATACCGGCGTTAGAAAGATCCCATTGAAAAGATAGGATACGCAAATGGCGTAGGGGGATCTGCGGTATGGAAAAGTCGCGGCTAGAGTGAGCGTTAGACCCTTTCCTGACTGACTCCAAATACCAGAGGGCGGTAAAAGCCAGCGTTAGGAGCCTCTCACGCTGGTTTTGACGGCTACCGCCCAACTCTAAATCTAGCCGATAGTTAATTGTTGCATAGAGCTAAGTTTCTGACCTATTTGTAAGGGTAAGTAATTGGAAATTATATGTAATACAACTAATTATCTGAAGTGCTGGGCCGATATTATAATGCTGCTCTTCATTATGAGTAATACTCCCCCATTGCAAAGCAGAAGAATAAAATAAAAACCTTCTACAACTAAGGATAAAACCGTTAATGCACCACATCGTCTCGGCCGCTGATGATGCAGTAGCAGTGAAAGTTTAGAACAGTAGGCTAGCAAGGGGGGGAAGCATGGCTCTATGAAAATCAGAGTAGTGCCAGTGGCCCAGAAAGTGAGAGCTATGTGAATCAGATATATATATGCACAGTAAGCTGAGGGGAAAAAACTTTGGTGGGGGTAAGTGTGTGTTCAAGTAATATACATACCATTAATATATCTATCGCAGTAGTCACTAGAGTGCATTCTTATGGAGCTAGCATGTCTGGCAAGTAAAAATAGTGAGCGAGGGGGGCGGAGCCAACTTCTGAAGCGGCAGGACGCGTCTTGGTGAAGCTCCTGGTTTCAATTATATTTATACCATATTTAGACATCATTAACTAACTAATATTAGTTTATTTGAGCACAGATAATACGGACAACTTTATTGAGAGACTTTAAGGCTGATAGTTGACGGCATACCTGACCTACCTCTTCAGAAAGCCACGCGGGTCTATCTATACATGGTTCTGTTAAAACATAGCCCACAAATCTAGCAGCTGCGTGTCTAGGGCTACCGCATATTCCCCCCCCCCAGCCTTCTGGGTTACAAAGTAGACTAGTTCTACCAAAAACACCTCTTTCACGTTTAAAAGAGAACCATCCATTCTGTCGATACAGATTCAATATATTTTACATACTGAGAGCTAATACTAAAGATGGAGGCTATAGACAAATGGGAGCGGAACTTGATACAACTTATGGAGTTCCACAGACAGGTCCTGCAGGTTGAGTTATACAATCTCCTCATAGCTGCAAGCCCCACGAAACAGACTCTATCCACAGCAGCATACAGGCCAGCAGATGATCATGAGGGTGATGATATGCTGCCAAGGAGAGATCATAGTCGAGAGGACCCGGTGCCTAGAGAGCCCTTGGTGTGTAACTTGGGATCGCATTTGGTGCAAGAGCAGACCGTAATTAATGAGGAGGTTTTTCCAGACCTGATGACACCGGGCAAGGATATTGCATCAGTTCTTATCCACATCGTAGAGAGAGAGCATCAGGACTTTGCTGAAGATACGGAACTGATTTCTCTTTCGCTAGCAGCAGAGGTTCAGACGGGCCGCTTACTCCAGAACCCCTTCAGCTCTAAGATCTCAGCCGTATGCGAACTAAAACTCTATCCTAAGAAGGGGAAGCTTTTAAATAGGGCCCGAATTATGGTGAGTTCTAGCGCACTGGGACAATGTCCGGAGCTCCTACATACTCCAGTGCTAGCAGAGGGTCACAGCACCCTGTTACGCTGTCCACAGAATTTGGCTTGGAGAATTGCTGGGGAGTTTGCCTCATGGCTCCGGTTGGTGTCTTTCAAGTTTGGAGATACTGCTGAGGATCCCTGGTTGATAATACGATTTTCTGCAAAGATCCAGACTAAAGCCGAAATCGGATGAATGATCTTTTCGGCTCACAGATGCCAGCAGCATACCTGGTATATACATACTTTAGAATCTAACATTGGACATTAGACTTTATTACTTACGATGCTACCTCTATATTTAGATGTTTTTAACCTGTTTTTTTTTTGTAGTCAAGCAGGTCACTATTAATTCCCCTTGGTTGGAATATCTTATGCACTAATGACGGCACCCCATGCCTGATACCTGGAGGGCTAGGAAAATGTATGTTATACCAATTGTTGGTCTGTTTTGTTACCATGGTTTATATGTTATGTATATGCATATATAGTGTTTAGAGTGTCCCCTTTTTCATGTCACTAGATCATTATATATTACCCCTATTGTGGTCCAAATTCCAGTCATGCTAGATATATGGGTACATGCTTAATTGGTACTTGTATAAGAGAGGAGCTGGCAGATACACCTACTGTGTTCCCTTTTCCCCCTCCTTCCAGACTCGCAGGCTATCATTGCCAGAATATTTTGTATGGGGGTTTGCCTACTATATATTTATAGAGTCATTATACTTGCCTTTATGGTCTATACTAAAATATGGGGACAATTATTGACTTGTTCTGATTATATTTCACTTAATTTACTACAGAGTCTCCCTTATTAGTGCTTCCTAGCTGTGCTGTTAGCGGCCGAGACAGCATGGCACATCTTATTACTTATTCAAGGGACCTCTGTAGGCAGGTATTAATTAGATACAGGGAGCTTGGCGAGATAACTATACCTACATAACCTGTATACCTAGAATATATCATATATATATATATATATATATATATATATATATATATATATATATATATATATATATATATATATATATATATATATGCTCTTTATTTCATCTGCGTATTAACAACCTCCTCACTAACAACTTCAACTATGGATGGGATGAGTTGCTGAGCCAATGATATGGTAACTAGCTTTAGGGCAAGCATAGTTGAAGCTTCTTCATCTCTTGTTAACTAATCCTTACGGTGTAGATAACCTATGTATATTATACTAGTCCCTTTTCTTTAATTAGTGCCGGCTAGCTTACTCCTGTCAGGACCAAGGGGAATTATAATTAACACTTTGCACCCCAATATACTAAACCATGTTTTTACTCCTTCTCTGGGTTTTGTTATCAGTTTAGAGCACCTCACTTAGACTCAACTTACAGACTGGGTACAAAAAGGGTCCTGCTAGCATATCTCCCAATTTATATATTTAAGGCTCATGTGATACTGGGATGGATGGAGGTAATTTAAAAATGTATTAAACTAGAGGTGTGTGCCGTTAATATCCTGCACTTCTAAAGCCCCAATCCCTTCATTATGCCCTGTGTAGTCATTTCTTTGGATCAAGTCACCTATAAGTGGTCACAGCTGGTTATCAGGGGTGTAGATTATTAGTTTATATTTGTAATAAGTCACTAGGGGAGCATTTTACATTAAGAGAACACAATAAATAAAAATAGGTTCATTATAAGGGATCCATGACTGTTCCCCTCCTATTTCATGTTACCTACTAAAGCTTTGTATATTATATGAAGAGGTGGCCTCCTGAGCCATTTAGTGGGTTTACAGTTGGCGAGGCAAATTAGGTACACACTGTTATGTCATACAATTGTGTATCATATGTTCTTTTTTTCTCTTTCTATGTTTGGCTGTATATTACACAAATCTTTGGGACGATTGTGTACTGTTTATCGATATTTACTGTTTGTATGCCTCTAATTGAACCTCAATAAAAAAAAAAAAAAAATAGTGAGCGACATCTGTATTTACAAAATAGTCAGATAAGGGCTACATTCAATCTTTTAGTGTATATGTTTGCATAACCCATTGTACTAGTGGCTCACAGGATATCCAACCCTATATTTTAATATATACCATCATCTAACTAAAACCCAGAACAGGATCACAAAAATAGTAATTACATAGCACTGGGGTACAAAGGCTATATCAGAAACAGTTACTAATATCAGGAGGTTATGGAGAGGAGTTATCTGGAGCTTGGATAGGGTATAGTCCGTTCCATACCAACCTCATGTCTCTAATCTTATGATCATCATTTATAGGACTCAAAGATCCAGCGGTAAGCGGTAATATTGTTAAGGTTGAGGTGTCGTCCTGCTTTCCAGAGTAAAAAGTATACATAGGGGTCAAATAGATATGCCTGCCGATGCGTGCAATACCCGGTGCATTGGCGGCATGTAACTTAGTTCACACCAGTTTTAGTTTACCCCACTCCGTTCCGCACAGAGACAAGGGTACTGTCCTCCCAATAAGAGCGGATCATGTCGGACAGACACTTGATAAATCAGCCCCATGGATTCTCACTATCTGATGAAAGAAAACAAAATTTATGCTTACTAGATAAATTAGTTTCCTTCATGATGGTGAGAGTATATGAGCCTTACCCCCCCCCCCTTTCTATTTATTCAGGTAGCTGCATTTCTTGGCTATATGTATGACTGAGGATCATGGGAAGTTGGGGTGTCTTGCCTCCTCCTATTGGTCAGGAGGGGAGTAGTCCCACACATGATAACCCACTCTTACTATCATGAAAAAAACAAAATTTATGCTTACCTGATAAATGTATTTATGTCCGGATATGGTGAGTCCACAGCTTGAGTAATTACTGTTGGGAATATCACTCCTGGCCAGTAGGAGAAGGCAAAGAGCACCACAGTTAAACTACTAAGTATCACTCCCTTACCCAAAACTCCCAGTCATTCGACCAAAGGGAAATGGAGAAAAAGGAGTAACACAAGGTGTAGAGGTGCCTGAGCTTATAGTCAAAAGAACAACTATATTAAAATAAAGGGTGGGGCCGTGGACTCACCATATCAGGAAATAAATTGATGTATCAGGTAAGTATAAATTTTGTTTTTCTTTCCTAAGATATGGTGAGTCCACGGCTTGAGTAATTACTGTTGGGAACCAATACCCAAGCTAGAGGACACTGATAAATATGGATGGATAAGACAGGCAGTCCTAAACAGAAGGCACCACCGCTTGAAGAAATTTTCTCCAAAAAAAGCCTCAGCTGAGGCAAAAATATAAAATTTGGAAAAAATATATAGAGAAGACCAAGTTGCAGTCTAAGAAGAGGAAACAGCTCTTGTGGAATGAGCCATAATTCTCTCAGGAGGCTGCTGTCCAGCTGTCTCATAAGCCAAACAAATTATACTTCGTAACCAAAAAGAAAGAGTAGTAGCAGTAGCTTTTTGACCTTTTACGTATCCCAGTGAAACAAAGAGGGCAGAAGAGTGGCGAAAATCCTTAGTCGCCTGTAAGTAGAATTTAAGAGCACGTACAACATCCAAATTGTGTAACAAACGTTCTTTGGAAGAAGAAGGATTAGGACACAGAGAGGGAAAAACAATTTCCTGGTTGAGATTTCTATTAGAAACAACCTTAGGAAGGAAACCTAACTTAGTACGAAGAACCGCCTTATCGGCATGAAAAATAAGATAAGGGGAATCACACTGCAGAGCTGAGAGTTCAGAGACTCTTCGAGCAGAAGAGATAGCAACAAGAAACAAAACCTTCCAAGATAACAACTTAATGTCTATGGAATGCAACGGCTCAAATGGAGCCAGCTGTAAAACTTTAAGAACAAGGTTAAGGCTCCAAGGAGTGTTACGGTTACCCTTAGTCTCGCTGAGAGATGGACCGCTTAGTAGCCTGGATCCCTATTGCTAAAGAGGGGAGAAGCTGCTTTCCATAGTATTCTATATGAGTCTCGCAAATATAGAATAATCTCCCTTAGCTGCAGTACAGCTAGGATACCCTTCTGCCCACAAAAACGAGTCAACGCTGCGATTGAGGGTCAAACAAGAACTCAGGACTGGGATGCCCAGCCTGCTTTTTATTAAGGTTACATGCACACAGGGCACTCCCAGGGGGAGAGGGGGGGAAGCACAAAATCCCCCATCACACATTTAGATAGAGAACACTGTCCTTTGACAGGCCACAATAGGATTACAGTACTTAAGATAACAAGTTTACAAGTTCATCTTATCAATTAGCAGTCTGGCTCCAGAGGTGATTAGACAATAGTTTCTAAAAGCTGAAAAAAAAAAGAGTTAACTCTTTATGAAATGATACTTGTTACGGTTTTCTTGGAGCCCTTCTTAGGCGCTGGCTTGCTGGTTCAGGCATTGCTGCTGGGAAATAAGCTCTTCACAACAAAATAACTAATGCTTCTGTAACAGTGCTCCCTTTCTGTGGAACACTCTGGCAGACACGGTCTGACCCCTTTTCGGGGCAGACTAAGGCTGTCCAGACCGCTGGTTATGCGGGGCTGAGGTCGGTTTGTCTGGACAACCCGTCGGCGTTGCCATTCTGTTTCCCAGGTCTGTAAGTAATGGTGAAATTGAAGGGTTGCAACGATAAGCTCCAACGTAATAGCCTGCCGTTATCTCCAGAGACCCGGTTCAGCCACACCAACGGGTTATGGTCGGTGACCAGAGTGAACTCCTGACCATATAAATAGGGAGTCAATTTCTTTAATGCCCACACCAAAGCCAAACACTCCTTTTCGACCGCTGCATAGCTGACTTCGCGGGGCAGGAGCTTCCGGCTGATGTAGGCAACTGGATGCTCCCCTCCATCTTCGCCTACTTGGCTGAGGACGGCTCCCAGCCCGAACATGGAAGCATCTGTATGGACGATAAAACGTTTGTTGAGGGCTGGGGCCGCCAAGACAGGAGCGTTAATTAGAGCATTTTTGAGAGCCTGGAAAGCCGTTTCACAGTGGGGAGACCACAGGACCTGTCGAGGTAAGTTCTTCTTGGTCAAGTCAGTCAGGGGTTTGGCAAGTGTGCTGTAGTCTGGTACGAACCGTCTATAGTACCCTGCCGTGCCCAGGAAGGCTAGGACCTGAGTCTTAGTGATGGGGGTGGGCCAATTGGCGACAGCTTCTATTTTGGCCGGCTCTGGTCGCTGCTTTCCACACCCCACCCGGTGACCCAGGTATTGTACCTCGGCCATCCCAAAGTGGCATTTTTCTGGCTTCAGAGTCAGGCCAGCAGCCCGGATCTGATCCAGAACCATTCCCACATGAGCTAAGTGGTCCTCCCAGGACTCACTGTGGATCGCTATGTCGTCCAGGTAGGCGCAAGCAAAACTCTGGAAGCCATCCAGGAGCCTATCCACCAAGCGCTGGAATGTAGCTGGGGCATTCTTCATCCCAAACGGCATTACCCTAAACTGATATAAGCCGAATGGGGTGACGAATGCCGACTTGGGGATAGCCTCCGGGGCCAGGGGAATCTGCCAGTAACCTTTGCAGAGGTCAATAGTGGTCAGGTAATTTCCCCTGGCTATACGATCGAGTAGCTCGTCTACCCTGGGCATAGGGTAAGCGTCCGTCACGGTATTTTCATTGAGCCTCCGATAGTCTACGCAGAACCGGGTGGTCCCATCTTTCTTGGGCACCAAGACAACTGGGGAGGCCCAGGGACTATCGGAGGGCTCAATTACCCTGAGCTGGAGCATCTCATCGATCTCCTTCTTCATTCCTGTCCTAACTGCTTCGGGGATTCGGTATGGAGCCTGGCGCAAGGGAGCTTGTCCCGGAGTATCTACCTGGTGGGTGGTTAAAGTAGTGTACCCTGGCTTCGGGGAGAAGGTGAGGTGTTTGGACTGGAGGAGTTGGTTGAGCTGCTCCCTTTCAGTGGGGCTAAGTCGGTCCCCTATCTGAACCTGCGCCACTATACCTGTGGGGAGGCTCTTTTCTAATAGGTCTGGAATGGGTAAACTGTCGGGGTCTTCCTGAGGGGAACAACATACGGCCGTCACGTTCTCTGGTCGCTCAAAATATTCCTTGAGCATGTTTACATGGAATGTCTTTCTAAGATTGTTGTCGTGGCAGCTAGCTATCACATAAGTGGTGTCTCCCCTTTTCTCTACGATCTGGTAGGGACCCTGCCAGGACGCCTGCAATTTGTCTGTCTTCACCGGCTTAAGTACTAACACCTTTTGTCCTATGGTGAAGATTCTCTTTCGGGCCCCCCGATCGTACCATACTTTCTGTCTTCTCTGGGCCAACTGGAGATTAGCCCGCACGGATTTGGCTAATTGCTCCATTCGGTCCCTGAGTTCCAGCACGTATGGCACAATTGGGACACCGTCAGCCTCCATCTCTCCCTCCCAGTGCTCCCGGATCAGGTTTAGGGGTCCCCGTACCTTTCTTCCGTAGAGCAACTCGAAGGGAGAGAACCCTGTCGTTTCCTGGGGCACCTCCCGATAAGCAAATAGGAGGTGCGGCAGGAAGCGTTCCCAGTCTCGGTATTCCTGAGTGAACGTCTTGAGCATTTGCTTGAGGGTCCCATTGAACCTCTCACACAGCCCGTTCGTCTGGGGGTGGTATGGGGAGCTCAGGAGGGACTTAATTTTGCAAACCTGCCAGAGTTGTTGGGTCAATTCAGCCGTAAATTGGGTGCCTCGGTCGGATAGTATTTCTTTTGGAAATCCTACCCGGGAGAACACCTGTACTAGTGCATTCGCTACCGTATCCGCTTGTATGTTGGATAGGGCGACAGCCTCTGGGTACCTGGTAGCGTAGTCCACTACGGTAAGAATGTATCGCTTACCGGAGGGACTAGGGGTAGCCAGTGGTCCCACTAGGTCAATAGCAACCCGGCTGAAGGGTTCCTCTACAATGGGCATATTTACTAGCTGGGCTTTAGGGTGATCGCCTCGCCTTCCTACTCGTTGACACACATCGCAGGTGTTACAGTAAGTTCTAACGTCAGCGTGCACCCCTGGCCAAAAGAACGTGTGAGTAATGCGGTGTAGGGTACGGGTAACGGCTAGGTGGCCTGCTAAGGGGATGTCGTGGCCTATTTTGAGGATTTCTTGACGGTATTTGTGGGGCACTACCAGCTGTCGCCTACGCTGTCCCCTTTTCTCTGTCCAGCGGTATAGTTTCCCTTTTTCCCATAAGAATGTTTCGTTATCTGCCCCGCCCCCTCCGGTTTCTGCTCGTTCCCGGTACTTTTGTAAGGTCGGGTCAGTCTTAGACTCTGCCTCGAAAGCATCTGGGGTGTCCCAGGGTATGGGGCCTAACCTGTCAGGCAAGGTCGGGGTAGGTCTTACCTGTGTCTCCCGCACTGGTGAGAGCTCTCGCTCCGTCCGGGCTTGGGCCCGTGTAGTCACTGGGTCCGCCTCGTTGTTGCATACTGGAGCATAGGCAGAAGTCATGGGGCCCAAATCGTTGCCCAGTAGTACTTCGGCAGGTAAATTATCCATTAGGCCCACGTTCACAGCCCCCTTCCCCGCTCCCCAATCAAGATGCACTTTAGCTGTTGGAATTTTGTACACATCCCCCCCCGCCACTCTAACGGCCACAGTCTGTCCGGATCGCTTGTGCTCTGGCACCAAATGACTCTGTACCAGCGTGATAGTAGCCCCTGTGTCTCGCAATCCCTCGGTAGATCGCCCCTCGAGCCATACCCTCTGCCGATGGTGCTGGCGGTTATCTGAGGCAGCATATACAGGGTCTGCCTCGTGAAGCGGCCCCACATATCCCTCCATAGGGGCCTCTTGGTTAACACAGAGGGCCCGGGCCGGACGATAGGACCCAGAGGGGTAATTGTAATTCCTGGGTGTCTGGTGCGTATTAAGGGGGCAGCTAGCCATGAAATGCCCTGGTTGCTTGCATCGGTGGCAAGTCGGTCTGGGACGCTCAGAGCTGTTATTGGGTGGTCCTGAGTGTCGGACGGGCCCTGTGGGCACCGGGGCTCGGAATTCAGCACGAGGGGGTGCACGGTAAACCTCTCTGGGTTCGATCCGTGCTGGAGCTCGGTAGTTCATGGGTTCGTGAAGACGGGAGTCATAATGTTCATCTGCCAATTTGGCTGCTTCTTCTAAGGTAGAAGGCCGCCTGTCTCGCAGCCATTCCTTCCCTTGCTGTTCCATGCCATTATAAAAATGTTCTAAGAGAAACAATTGTAAAATTTCCTCCCCAGTCACCGCTTTACTTCCGCTCAGCCAGTGATTTGCCGCTCTCCGCATTCGGTGCGCCCATTCCATATGGGTATCGTTAGGCTTCTTTTCCGTGCCCCGAAACTGTCGGCGATACGTGTCCGGAGTTACAGCGTACCGTTGCAACAGTGTCTCCTTAACTAGCTCATACTGTGTCACTTCCTCAGCACCCAGAGTACGAAAGGCTTCCAGGGCTCGCCCGGATAGTTTCCCAGACAATATCGTGGGCCACTCTCTGTTGGGAATCTGGTGCAGGGCACATTGCCTTTCGAAGTCCGCCAAATATCAATCCCTGTCTCGCTCTCTAGGAAGGGTCGAAATGCCGCATAGGGTATCTTGGGCCTCCCAGCATTTTCGACAGGGATGATTACCTGCGGGGCTTCAGCATTGCGGTGTGCGTTCGCTAGGTTGAGTTTGTGGGCTCGAGTCTCTCGTATATCCTCGTCCGCCTCCGCCATCAACTGCTGTACCAATTCCATGGAGGGGTTCGGCCCGTATAATGAGAGCCTTTCCCGAACAATCCTGGTTTTTTCGTCACTAATCGTGGTCGGTGTTTCCGCCATTGTGAAGCTCTGATCCAGTTCGGTCAATTCTGCGATCAGCTCTCTCCTTGGCCGGTTGCTGGCGTACCCCCCTCTGCTTTCAAGTAAATCCTTTAGGGTTGTACGCTTCAATTTTTCGTAAGCGCTCTCCATCCGTTCTGTACCTCTCCTAGGAAATCCAGGAAAATCCCGCCGCTGCCGCCAAATGTTACGGTTACCCTTAGTCTCGCTGAGAGATGGACCGCTTAGTAGCCTGGATCCCTATTGCTAAAGAGGGGAGAAGCTGCTTTCCATAGTATTCTATATGAGTCTCGCAAATATAGAATAATCTCCCTTAGCTGCAGTACAGCTAGGATACCCTTCTGCCCACAAAAACGAGTCAACGCTGCGATTGAGGGTCAAACAAGAACTCAGGACTGGGATGCCCAGCCTGCTTTTTATTAAGGTTACATGCACACAGGGCACTCCCAGGGGGAGAGGGGGGGAAGCACAAAATCCCCCATCACACATTTAGATAGAGAACACTGTCCTTTGACAGGCCACAATAGGATTACAGTACTTAAGATAACAAGTTTACAAGTTCATCTTATCAATTAGCAGTCTGGCTCCAGAGGTGATTAGACAATAGTTTCTAAAAGCTGAAAAAAAAAAGAGTTAACTCTTTATGAAATGATACTTGTTACGGTTTTCTTGGAGCCCTTCTTAGGCGCTGGCTTGCTGGTTCAGGCATTGCTGCTGGGAAATAAGCTCTTCACAACAAAATAACTAATGCTTCTGTAACAGAGGAACAACAGACTTAAAGACAGGCCTGATTTTGACCAAGGCCTGACAAAAAGATTGCACATCTTTCACATCCGCCAAACGTTTATGTAGTAAAACTGATAAAGCAAAAATCTGCCCCTTAAGGGTACTGACTGACAATCCCTTTTCCAGGCCTTCCTGAAGAAAAGATAAAATTCTATGAATTCTAATTCTACTCCAAGAGTAGCCCTTGGATTCACACCAATAAAGATATTTACGCCATATCTTATGGTAAATCTTTCTAGTAACAGGCTTGCGAGCCTGAATCATGGTCTCAATGAACGACTCAGAAAAACCCCACTTAGACAGAATTAAGTATTCAATCTACAAGCAGTCAGCTTCAGAGAAACAAGATTTGGATGAAGGAAGGGACCCTGAATCAGGAGGTCCTTCCTCAGAGGTAGTCTCCAAGGTGGGAGAGATGACATCTCCGCTAGGTCTGCAAACCAGATCCTGCAAGGTCAAGCAGTGGCTATTAGAATCACTGACACTCTCTCCTGTTTGATACAAGCAATGACTTGTGGAAGGAGAGCAAAAGGGGGAAACAGGTATGCCAACCCGAAAACCCAAGTAACTGCCAGAGCATCTATCAGAACGGCCTGTGGATCTCTTAACCTTGAACCGTACCTTGGAAGCTTGGCGTTCTGACGGGACACCATCAGATCTAACTCTGGCACCCCCCCTCCCCCATTTGAAGACTAAGCTGGAAAACACCTCCCTGGGATGAAAAGTCTGTCTACTCAGAAAACCCGCTTCCCAGTTGTCTACTTCTGGAATGTGGATGGCAGATAGACAATTGTGGGTCTCTGCCCACTGAAGAATAAGAGTAACCTCCTTCATGGCTAAAGAACTCTGAGTTCCTCCCTGTTGATCGATGTAAGCCACAGAGGTTATGTTGTCTGACTGGAACCTGATAAACTGGGCTGAGGCCAAGCCAATAGAGCATTGTAAATCGCCCTCAACTCCAAGATGTTGATGGGAAGAGCAGACTCCTCCTGAGTCCAGAGGCCCTGAGCTTTTAATGAGTTCCAGACTGCTCCCCAGCCCAGAAGGCTGGCGTCCGTGGTCACTATCACCCAGGAAGGTCTCCGAAAGCATGTGCCCTGAGACCACCACGGGAGAGAGTCCCTTGATGACTGATCTAACACTATTCTCTGAGATAGATCCGCATGGTTGCCATTCCATTGTCTGAGCATGCACAAATGGAGAGCTCTCAAATGGAATTGAGCAAAAGGAATGATGTCCATGGAAGCCACCATCAGACCGATTACCCCCATACATTTGCAGACTATCAGTTTCAAAATGGGGAAAAAACATATTTAGGCTCGCGAGGCCGCAAAATGCTGATATTTATTGCATCATTCTTGGCGCAAAAATGTTTTTGTCGCGAAGGTACGTTCGGTGACGTAAATTCGTAATTTCCGGCGTCTTAGTTGACGCCAGGTTTGCGTCTGCCATGACGCGAGTTGCGTCATTTCCGGATGTTGTTAGCAGCAAAAAATTTTGTTTTGCGCTTCCCGTCATACTTGGCGCCAAATAATTTTATTATTTAATCCCCACTTCCTATATGCCTCTTGCCTTTTTCTATGCTCAGAGGGCTATGCTATATGCATTTTTTCCCATTCCTGAAACTGCCATATAAGCAAATTGATCATTTTGCTTTATATGTTGTTTTTTCTCTTACATTTGCAAGATGTCTCAATCTGATCCTGTCTCAGAAACCACAGTTGGATCCCTGCTGCCTGATAACAGTTCTACCAAAGATAAGTGTATCTGTTGTAAGTTAGCGGAGATTATATCTCCAGCTGTAGTATGTAACAGTTGTCATGATAAGCTTTTACATGCAGAGAATGTATCCATCAGTACTAGTACAATGCCTGTTGTTCCTTCAACATCTAATGTACATGATATCCCTGTGAATATAACAGATTTTATTGCTGATGCGATTCAGAAGGCTTTGTCTGCCAATTCCGCCTTCTAATAAACGTAAAAGGTCTTTTAAAACTTCTCATATAGATGATGAATTTTCAAATGACCGAATTATCCTCTTCTGAAGAGGATCTATCTGATTTAGAAGATCCTACCTGAGATATTGACACTGACAAATCTACTTATCTCTAAGATAAAGTATATTTGTTCCTTGTTAAAAGAAGTGTTAATTACTTTGGATATTGAGGAAACTAGTCATCTTGATATTAAAACTAGTAAACGTTTAAAATCTGTTTATAAACCTCCTGTGGTTACTCCAGAGGTTTTTCCAGTTCCTGATGCTATTTCTGATATGATTTCAAAGGAATGGAATAGGCCTGGTACTTCTTTTATTCCTTCTTCTAGTTTTAAAAAGTTGTATCCTTTGCTGGCAGCCAGGTTGGAGTTTTGGAGAAAAAAAATCCCCAAAATTGATGGGGCTATTTCTACTCTTGCCTATTTCTACTCTTGCCTGCAATTTCTATAGCTGATGTTGCAGCTGCATCAACCTTCTGGTTGGAAAGCTTAGCGCAACAGGAAAAAGATTCTGATTTTTCTACCATTGTTTGCTTGCTTCAACATGCTTACCATTTTATCTGTGATGCTATTTTTGATATCATCAAAATTGATGTTAAAACTATAGCTTTGTGGCTCAAATATTGGAATGCTGACATGGTATCTAAGTCTAGATTACTATCTCCTTCTTTCCAAGGTAACAATTTATTTGGTTCTCAGTTGGATTCCATTATTTCAACTGTCACTGGGAGGGAAGGGAGTTTTTTTACCTCAGGATAAAAGACCTAAAGGTAAATCTAAAGCTTCTAATCGTTTTCGTTCTTTTTGACAGAATAAGGAACAGAAACCAAATCCTTCCCCCAAGGAATCTGGTTCCAATTGGAAGCCTTCTTCATGTTGGAATAAATTCAAGCCTTTTAAAAAACCAAAGCCAGCCCCCAAGTCTGCATGATGGTGCGGCCCTCATTCCAGTTCAGCTGGGGGGGGGCAGATTAACATTTTTCCAGAACATTTGGGCAGAATCTGTCCAAAATCATTGGATTCAGAGCATTGTCTCTCAAGGGTATTGAATAAGATTCAGAATAAGACCTGTGAGAAGATTTTTTTCTCTCATGCGTTCCAGCAAATCCAGTAAAGGCTCAGGCTTTTCTGAAGTGTTTCAGATCTAGAGCTTTCAGGGGTAATTATACCAGTTCCGTTTCAGGAACAGGGTCTGGGGTTTTATTCAAATCTATTCATTGTCCCAAAGAGAGAAAATTAATTCAGGCCCGTTCTGGATCTGAAGATTTTTAACAGTTTTGTAAGAGTACCAACTTTCAAAATGGTGACTATAAGTACTATTTTGCCTTTTGTTCAGCAAGGTCATTATATGTCCACGATAGACTTACAGGATGCATATCTTCACATTCCGATTGATCCAGATCACTATCCGTTTCTGATATTCTCTTTTCTAGACAAGCATTACCAATCTGTCGCTCTTCCATTTGGCCTAGCGACAGCTCCAATAATTTTTTCAAAGGTTCTCGGTGACCTACTCTCTGTAATCAGACAACAGGATATTGCGGTGTTTCCTTATTTGGACGATATCTTGGTACTAGCTTAGTCTTTACATTCTGCAGAATCTCACACGAATCAACTAGTATTGTTTTCTTTCATGTAATTAGCAAGTCCATGAGCTAGTGATGTATGGGATATACATTCCTACCAGGAGGGGCAAAGTTTCCCAAACCTCAAAATGCCTATAAATACACCCCTCACCACACCCAAAATTCAGTTTTACAAATTTTGCCTCCCATGGAGGTGGTGAAGTAAGTTTGTGCTAGATTCTACGTTGATATGCGCTGCGCAGCAGGCTGAAGCCCGATTTTCCTCTCAGAGTGCAGTGAATGTCAGAGGGATGTGAAGAGAGTATTGCCTATTTGAATACAATGGTCTTCCTCTAGGGGATCTATTTCATAGGTTCTCTGTTATCGGTCGTAGAGATTTCTTCTCCTACCTCCCTTTTCAGATTGACGATATACTCATATACCATTACCTCTACTGATTCTCGTTTCAGTACTGGTTTGGCTTTCTACTATACGTAGATGAGTGTCTTAGGGTAAGTAAGTCTTATTTTATTTATGACACTCTAAGCTATGGTTGGGCACTTTATATGTAAAGTTCTAAATATATGTGTTTAAACTTATATTTTCCATGATTCAGGATAATTAGTATTCCTTCATTCAGACTGTCAGTTTCATTATTTGGGTTAATGCATATAAATAAATAAAAAAAAAATAATTCTTACCTTAAAATTTTCAATTGACTTTTTTCCCTGCGGGCTGTTAGGCTTGCGGGGGCAGAAAATGCTTCAATTTATTGCGTCATTCTTGGCGCAAACTTTTTTGCCCCAAAATTCTGTCATTTCCGGCGCCACAGTTGTTCGTGGTTGCATCATTTTTTGACGTACGTGTGTTACAGGCGTTTTTTTGTGCCAAAAAATGTGGGCGTCGTTTTTGACGTCAGAGGATGTGGCGTCATACTTGGCGCCAAAAATATGGGCGTTGTATTTGGCGCAAATAATGTGGGCGTCATACTTGGTGCCAAAAAATTTGGGCGTCATTCTGGTCTGCACCTTTTTTCACATTATTTAAGTCTCACTTTTTCATTGCTTCTGGTTGCTAGAGGCTTGTTTATTTTGCATCTTTTCCCATTCCTGAAACTGTCATTTAAGGAATTTGATAATTTTGCTTTATATGTTGTTTTTTTTCTATTACATATTGCAAGATGTCACAACCTGACCCTGGATCAGAATCTACTTCTGGAAAGACGCTGCCTGATGCTGGTTCTACCAAAGTTAAGTGCATTTGTTGTAAACTTTTGGTAACTGTTCCTCCGGCTGTAGTTTGTGTTAGTTGTCATGATAAACTTTCTAACGCAGATAGTGTCTCCATTAGTAATAATCCTTTACCTGTTGTTTTTCCTTCAACATCTAATGTTCAGGATGTCCCTGTTAATGTAAAAGAATTTGTTTCTAATTCTATTAGGCAGGCTCTGTCTGTTATTCCTCCTTCCAGTAAACGTAAAAGGTCTTTTAAAACTTCTCATATTTCAGATGAATTTTTAAGTGACCGCCATCATTCTGACTTATCTGTTTCTGATGAGGATCTATCTGGTTCAGAAGATTCTGCTTCAGATATTGACACTGATAAATCTTCATATTTATTTAAGATGGAGTTTATTCGTTCTTTACTTAAAGAAGTGTTGATTGCATTAGATATGGAGGAGTCTAGTCCTCTTGATACTAAATCTACTAAGCGTTTAAATTCAGTTTTTAAACCTCATGTAGTTATTCCAGAAGTTTTTCCAGTTCCTGATGCTATTTCAGAAGTAATTTCTAGGGAATGGAATAGTCTGGGTACTTCATTTACTCCTTCTCCAAGAAATTGTACCCTGTGCCATCTGATAGATTAGAATTTTGGGACAAAATCCCTAAAGTTGATGGGGCTATCTCTACTCTTGCTAAATGTACTACTATTCTTACAGCGGATAGTACTTCCTTTAAGGATCCTTTAGATAGGAAGCTTGAATCCTTTCTAAGGAGAGCTTATTTATGTTCAGGTAATCTTCTTAGACCTGCTATTTCTTTGGCTGATGTTGCTGCAGCTTCCACTTTCTGGTTGGAGGCTTTAGCGCAACAAGTGTCAGACCATAATGCTTATAGCATTGTTAAACTTCTTCAACATGCTAATAACTTTATTTGTGATGCCATTTTTGATATCATTAGAATTGATGTCAGGTATATGTCTTTAGCTATTTTAGCTAGAAGAGCTTTATGGCTTAAATCTTGGAATGCAGATATGACTTCTAAGTCAACTTTGCTTTCTCTTTCTTTCCAAGGTAATAAATTATTTGGTTCACAGTTGGATTCTATAATTTCAACTGTTACTGGGGGGAAAGGAACCTTTTTGCCTCAGGACAAAAAATCTAAAGGTAAATATAGGGCTGCTAATCGGTTTCGTTCCTTTCGTCAGAATAAGGAACAAAAGCCTGACCCTTCCCCTAAAGGAACAGTTTCCGTTTGGAAACCTTCTCCAGTCTGGAATAAATCCAAGCCTTTTAGAAAGTCAAAACCAGCTCCCAAATCCACATGAAGGTGCGGCTCTCATTCCAGCACAGCTGGTAGGGGGCAGGTTACAATTTTTCAAAGATATTTGGATCAATTCGATTCACAGTCTTGTTTCACAAGGGTACAGAATAGGTTTCAAGGTAAGGCCGCCTGTGAGAAGATTTTTTCTCTCACGCATTCCAGTAAACCCAGTGAAGGCTCAGGCATTTCTGAAATGTGTTTCAGACCTAGAGTTGGCTGGGGTAATGTGCCAGTTCCAGTTCTGGAATGGGGTCTGGGGTTTTACTCAAATCTGTTCATTGTACCAAAGAAAGAGAATTCTTTCAGATCAGTTCTGGATCTAAAAATATTGAATCGTTATGTAAGGATACCAACATTCAAAATGGTGACTATAAGGACTATTCTGCCTTTTGTTCAGCAAGGGCATTATATGTCTACAATAGACTTACACAATGCATATCTTCATATTCCAATTCATCCAGATCACTATCAGTTTCTGAGATTCTCTTTTCTAGACAAGCATTACCAGTTTGTTGCCCTTCCGTTTGGCCTAGCAACAGCTCCAAGGATCTTTTCAAAGGTTCTCGGTGGCCTTCTCTCTGTAATCAGAGAACAGGGTATTGCGGTATTTCCTTATTTGGACGATATCTTGGTACTTGCTCAGTCTTTACATTCTGCAGAATCTCATACAAATCAACTTGTGTTGTTTCTTCAAAGACATGGTTGGAGGATCAATTTACCAAAGAGTTCCTTGGTTCCTCGGACAAAGGTAACCTTTTTGGGTTTTCAAATAGATTCAGTGTCCATGACTTTGTCTCTAACAGAAAAGAGACATCTGAAGTTGGTTTCAGCTTGTCGAAACCTTCAGTCTCAATCATTCCCTTCGGTAGCTTTGTGCATGGAGATTCTAGGTCTCATGACTGCTGCATTGGACGCGATCCCCTTTGCTCGCTTTCACATGTGACCTCTCCAACTTTGTATGCTGAACCAGTGGTGCAGGGATTATACAAAGATATCACAATTAATATCCTTAAATCCCAATGTTCGATCTTCTCTGACTTGGTGGTTGAATCACCATCGTCTAATTCAAGGGGCCTCTTTTGTTCGTCCAACCTGGACTGTGATCTCAACAGATGCGAGTCTTTCAGGTTGGGGAGCTGTATGGGGATCTCTGACAGCGCAGGGGGTTTGGGAATTTCAGGAGGCGAAATTACCAATCAACATTTTGGAACTCCGTGTGATTTTCAGAGCTCTTCAGTTCTGGCCTCTTCTGAAGAGAGAATCGTTTATTTGTTTTCAGACAGACAATGTCACAACCGTGGCATATGTCAATCATCAAGGTGGGACTCACAGTCCTCAGGCTATGAAAGAAGTATCTCGGATACTTGTATGGGCAGAATCCAGCTCCTGTCTAATCTCCGCGGTTCACATCCCAGGTGTAGACAATTGGGAAGCGGATTATCTCAGTCGCCAGACGTTACATCCGGGCGAATGGTCTCTTCACCCAGAGGTATTTCTTCAGATTGTTCAAATCTGGGGACTTCCAGAAATAGATCTGATGGCCTCTCATCTAAACAAGAAACTTCCCAGGTATCTGTCCAGATCCAGGGATCCTCAAGCGGAAGCAGTGGACGCGTTGTCGCTTCCTTGGAATTATCAACTTGCTTATATCTTTCCGCCTCTAGTTCTTCTTCCAAAAGTGATTTCCAAAATTCTAATGGAACGTTTGTTTGTATTGCTGGTGGCTCCAGCATGGCCTCACAGGTTTTGGTATGCAGATCTCGTTCGGATGGCAAGTTGCCAACCTTGGACACTTCCGTTAAGGCCAGACCTTCTATCTCAAGGCCCATTTTTCAATCAGGATCTCAAATCATTAAATTTGAAGGTATGGAGATTGAACGCTTGATTCTTAGTCATAGAGGTTTCTCTGACTCGGTGATTAATACTATGATACAGGCTCGTAAGTCTGTGTCTAGAAAGATTTATTACCGAGTCTGGAAGACTTTCCTTTCTTGGTGTTCTTCTCATAAATTCTCTCATTATTTTAGAATTCCTAGGATTTTACAGTTTCTTCAGGATGGTTTCGATAAGGGTTTGTCTGCAAGCTCTTTGAAAGGTCAAATCTCTGCTCTTTCTGTTCTTTTTCACAGAAAGATTGCTAATCATCCTGATATTCATTGTTTTGTATAGGCTTTGGTTCGTATCAAGCCTGTCATTAAGTCAGTCTCTCCTCCTTGGAGTCTTAATTTGGTTCTGAGGGCTTTACAGGCTCCTCTGTTTGAACCTATGCATTCTCTGGATATTAAATTACTTTCTTGGAAATTGTTGTTCCTTTTGGCCATCTCTTCTGCTAGAAGAGTTTGAGTTATCTGCTCTTTATTGTGAATCTCCTTTTCTGATTTTTCATCAGGATAAGGCGGTGTTGCGGACTTCATTTAAATTTTTACCTAAGGTTGTGAATTCTAACAACATTAGTAGAGAAATTGTTGTCCCTTCATTGTGTCCTAATCCTAAGAATTCTATGGAGAGATCTTTACATTCTTTGGATGTAGTAAGAGCTTTGAAATATTATGTTGAAGCTACTAAAGGTTTTAGAAAGACTTCTAGTCTGTTATCTTTTCTGGTTCCAGGAAAGGTCAAAAGGCTTCTGCCATTTCCTTGGCATCTTGGTTAAAGTCTTTGTTACGGTACCAACAGGATACCAAGGTTAATACCAGATGAACAATGTCCTGCATAGGGAATCAGCAATTCACAACCAAGCCAGTTTTCAGGTTTAAAACAGAATGACATTTATTAAAGGCTAGATGCCTAGTATTTATACAGGTTTGACACCCCCCCAGATGGGGGTTGAAAGACTGTTGTACATTACATGGAGGGAACAAGCCCTTTGACATGATACAATAGAATTATATTACTTAAACACTTCAACCACAAGACACTCTTGGCCCTTCTTATCACTTAGGCGTTTTCTCTCTGGAGGTGATCAAACAATAGAATGCTTAGCACTAATTAGATTATAGCTGGAGCCAGCAACTCTGTCTTTAGAAATTAGTTTCTTAGCTAAACACAATTAACTCCTTCAGTCCTGACAGAAGGGTCTGTCACATATCTCCCCCGTTGTGGAACACTCCGGCAGACCCGGCTTGACCCTTTGGCGGGTCAACCTGGGGATGACCGGACTAGGAGGTGGTAGGCATGTCAGTTTGCCAGGACAATCCATCTGTATTCCCGTTATGAGAGAGAATTCCTGTCCATACAAAGAAGGGTTCAACTTCCTCAGTGCCCAGACTAGGGCTAAACAGTCCTTCAAAATCCCATCAGCTTCTTTACGAGTTTTCTGTACCTGCTCTTTATAGGTATCCACAATCCCTTCATACTGACATAGGGTGCCCTTGAGTTGCTGCACCTCACTATGAGCCAGCGTCAGCTTCTCCTCAAGTGTCGCTAAGTTTGTCTTTAAGGTTTCATGTCCCACTCTCAAGCTGGTGTTTTCTGCAGTTTGTCGGTGCAGCTTGTCTAGCAGAGATTCACGTTCTAAACGTGCTTTTTCCTCTGCGCTCCTCTTCTCCTTCATCAGCGCATTGTAACGGGACCTCCACATATCAATAGCGGATAGAGATTTACTGAGCTCAGCGTCCTGGGGCTTAGCAGCAGGTGGGTCAGTCTCTGCTGCACGGATCTGGGCACGGGTAGTCACAGAGTTAACATCAGCGGGACCCATAGGAGCGTAGGCAGAAACAAGGGGGGGCCAAGTCATTTCCAAGAAGAACATCAGCAGGTAAGTCCTTCTTGACCCCCACATTCACAGGTCTAGCGCCCACTCCCCAATCCAAATGTACCCTGGCAACAGGTAGGCTGAACACATCGCCCCTTGCTACCCTCACAGCCACAGTGTCTCCAGTGTACTGTTTCTCAGACACCAAGTTCTTTTGAAGCAAGGTCATGGTAGCACCAGTATCCCGTAGACCACTGACCTTCTTCCCATTCACTTTAACCAGTTGCCGGTTATTCCTGTGGGCAGCTTGCACAAGGTCTGCCTCATGTAGGATGCTCCAGCATTCTTGCGCCTCTACGTAGCGGGCCGCAGGCTGAGGATTACGTGGGATTCCGCCGGCAGGTCTTCTCCAGGACTGCGCTTGGTTTGCTGCGTTTAGGGGACACTCTGGTCTTTTGTGCCCTAGTTGCTTACATCCAAAGCATCGAATCGGTTGTGAGTAGCCCCGCAAATTGAACAGGGCTCTCTGAGGGTAGTTCGTGGCCGGAGGCCGTGTGGTATAGCGGTGCGCCGGGGTTTGGTAACTGGCAGCTGCTGGGGTGACTGGGGGTCTGTACTCCACTCTAGCAGGGGGCTTAGTGGTAGCAGTGTCCAGTTTGCGGGCATCCGTATACTCATCTGCCAAGCGAGACGCTTCCTGCAGGGTGGAGGGTTTACGGTCCCGAACCCACTCTCGAACTCCTGCGGGTAACTTGTCGAAGCAATGTTCCAACAGGAATAGCTGCAGCACCTCTTCCCCAGATATGGCTTGGCACCCCGCTATCCAGTGAGCTGCTGTGCAGTGCACCTTACATGCCCACTCAAGGTAGGAATCTCCAGCTAATTTAACAGTGTCTCTGAACCGCCTCCGGTATGCCTCCGGTGTAACCGCATACCTGGAGAGCAGAGCCTCTTTTACCGTATTATAATCCCTGACTTCCTCATCTGGAATGGCCCGAAAAGCCTCTCTGGCCCGGCCGGATAATTTTCCAGATAATATCGTGACCCAGTCCTCTGCGGGTACCTTGTGTAGTGCACATTGCCTCTCAAAATCCGCAAGGTACCCATCAATCTCTCCTTCTGTTTCCAGGAAGTTTTTAAAAGCTGCAAAATTTACTTTTCTCTTTTCCATCTTAGTCAGTATTGTAATAATCCCCCTCTTCCTGAGGTTACTGGCTTGTGTAGTTGCTCTTCTGGGCGATAAGGTTCATTCTGTCGCTTGCCACCAATTGTTACGGTACCAACAGGATACCAAGGTTAATACCAGATGAACAATGTCCTGCATAGGGAATCAGCAATTCACAACCAAGCCAGTTTTCAGGTTTAAAACAGAATGACATTTATTAAAGGCTAGATGCCTAGTATTTATACAGGTTTGACACCCCCCCAGATGGGGGTTGAAAGACTGTTGTACATTACATGGAGGGAACAAGCCCTTTGACATGATACAATAGAATTATATTACTTAAACACTTCAACCACAAGACACTCTTGGCCCTTCTTATCACTTAGGCGTTTTCTCTCTGGAGGTGATCAAACAATAGAATGCTTAGCACTAATTAGATTATAGCTGGAGCCAGCAACTCTGTCTTTAGAAATTAGTTTCTTAGCTAAACACAATTAACTCCTTCAGTCCTGACAGAAGGGTCTGTCACAGTCTTTGATTCATCATGCTTATGTAGAGTCGGGTAAGTCACCGCCTCAAAGGATAACGGCTCATTCTACTAGGTCAGTTTCTACTTCCTGGGCTTTTAGGAATGAAGCTTCTGTTGATCAGATTTGCAAAGCAGCAACTTGGTTTTCTTTGCATACTTTTACTAAATTCTACCATTTTGATGTTTTTTCTTCTTCAGAAGCAGTTTTTGGTAGAAAAGTACTTCAGGCAGCTGTTTCAGTTTGAGTCTTCTGCTTATAATTTCAGTTTTTTTCATTATAAGATTAAAACTTTTTGATTTGGGTTGTGGATTATTTTTTCAGCGGAATTGTCTGTTTTTATTTTATCCCTCTCTCTCTAGTGACTCTTGCGTGGAAGTTCCACATCTTGGGTATCTGCTATCCCATACGTCACTAGCTCATGGACTCTTGCTAATTACATGAAAGAAAACATAATTTATGTAAGAACTTGCCTGGTAAATTCATTTCTTTCATATTAGCAAGAGACCATGAGGCCCACCCTTTTTTGTGGTGGTTATGATTTTTTTTGTATAAAGCACAATTATTCCAATTCCTTATTTTTTGATGCTTTCGCTCCTTTCTTATCACCCCACTTCTTGGCTATTCGTTAAACTGAATTGTGGGTGTGGTGAGGGGTGTATTTATAGGCATTTTGAGGTTTGGGAAACTTTGCCCCTCCTGGTAGGAATGTATATCCCATACGTCACTAGCTCATGGACTCTTGCTAATATGAAAGAAATGAATTTATCAGGTAAGTTCTTACATAAATTATGTTTCTTCAAAGACATGGTTGGAGGATCAATTTACCAAAAAGTTCCTTGATTCCTCAGACAAGTGTCCATGACTCTGTCTCTAACAGACAAGAGACAAATAAAATTGGTTTCAGCTTGTCTGGAACTTCAGTCTCAGTCATTCCCTTCAGTGGCTTTGTGCATGGAAGTTTTAGGTCTCATGACTGCAGCATCGGACGCGACCCCCTTTGCTCATTTTCATATGAGACCTCTCCAGCTTTGTATGCTGAATCAATGGTGCAGGGATTATACAAAGATATCACAATTAATATCCTTAAATCCCAATGTTCGACTCTCTCTGACTTGGTGGTTAGACCACCATCGTATAGTTCAATGGGCCTCCTTTGTTCGTCCAACCTGGACTGTAATCACAACAGATGCAAGTCTTTCAGGTTGTGGAGCTGTCTGGGGAACTCTGACAGCACAAGGGGTTTGTAAATATCAAGAGGCGAGGTTACCTTACCAATCAATATTTTAGAACTCCGTGCTATTTTCAGGTCTCTTCAGGCTTGGCCTCTATTGAAGAGAGAACCATTCATTTGTTTTCAGACAATGTCACAACTGTGGCATATGTCAGTCATCAGGGTGGGACTTGCAGTCCCCTTGCTATGAAAGAAGTATCTCGGATACTTGCTTGGGCGGAATCCAGCTCTTGTCTAATTTCTGCGGTACATATCCCAGGTGTAGACAATTGGGAAGTGGATTATCTCAGCCATCAGACTTTACATCCGGGGGAGTGGTCACTCCATTTAGATGTGTTTTATCAAATTGTTCAGATGTGGGGTCTTCCAGAAATAGATCTGATGACTTCCCATCTGAACAAGAAACTTCCCAGGTACCTGTCCAGGGATCCTCAGGCGGAGTCAGTGGATGCGTTAGCAGTTCCTTGGTTTTACCAACCTGCTTATATCTTCCCGCCTCTAGTTCTTCTTCCAAAAGTGATCTCCAAGATCATCATGGAACAATCGTTTGTGTTTCTGGTAGCACCAGCATGGCCTCACAGGTTTTGGTATGCGGACCTTGTCCAGTTGTCAACCTTGGCCACTTCCTTTATGACCATATCTTTTGTCTCAAGGACCGTTTTTCCATCAGCATCTCAAATCATTAAATTTGAAGATATTGAAATTGAACGCTTAGTGCTTAGTCATAGAGGATTCTCTGACTCAGTGATTAATACTATGTTACAGGCTCGTAAATCTGTTTCTACGAATACATATTTCATGGTGTTCTTTTCATAAATTCTCCTGGCATTCTTTTAGAATTCCTAGAATTTTACAGTTTCTTCAGGATGGTTTGGATAAAGGTTTGTCTGCAAGTTCCTTGAAGGGACAAATCTCTGCTCTTTCTGTTCTATTTTACAGAAAGATTGCTAAACTTCCTGATATTCCCTTTTTTGTTCAGGCTTTGGTCCGTATCAACAGAAGAAACGTCCAATGCACCCGGCAGCTGAAGGGAATGTAAATAGAAAAAAAGGACCAAAGGCTCAAAAGTGATCAGTATGGTCACTGATGAATTAATGAAGAATATATGAAACGCGTTTGACCTGCTAATATATGCCAGTCTGTTACCTGTATTATGCCTATGTCAATTTTGTCTGGAATACAGAATTTTCGCAAGCACTTTTGAGCCTTTGGTCCTTTTTTTCTATTTACATTCCCTTCAGCTGCCGGGTGCATTGGACGTTGCTTCTGTTAATTATTTGGTAGCCGTGGTGGATCGCTACTTTCATTGCACCGGTACAGCTGTTTCTGGATGCGGAGCGTCATTGTGATGTCAGGAAGGGGGGTGTGCACGCTTACGTGAAGTTCACAATGCAGCCAACGATCACACAGAGCGGAAGTCTGAGTGCTCCCACGCCATAGAGACTACCTTGTTTGGTCCGTATCAAGCCTGTCATTAAATCAATCTCTCCTCCTTGGAGTCTTAATTTGGTCTTGAGAACTTTACAGGGTCCTTTGAGCCTATGCATTCTTTGGATATTAAACTACTTTCTTTTAAAGTGTTGTTCCTTTTGGCTATCTCTTCTGCTAGAAGAGTTACTGAATGATCTGCTCTTTCTTGTTAGTCACCTTTTCAGATTTTTCATCAAGATAAGGCAGTTTTGCGGACTTTATTTAAATTTTTACCTAAAGTTGTGAATTCTAACAACATTAATAGGGAAATTGTTGTCCCCTCTGTGTCCTAATCCTAAGAATTCTTTGCAGAGATCCTTGCACTCTCTGGATGTTTTAAGAACTTTGAAATATTATGTTGAAGTTACTAAAGATTCCAGGAAGACTTCTAGTCTCTTTGTTGTCTTTTCTGGTTCTAGGAAAGGTCAGAAAGCTTCTGCCATTTCCTTGGCATCTTGGTTAAAGCTTTTGATTTATAAGGCTTATGTGGAGTCGGGTCAGGCCCCGCCTCAGAGAATCACAGCTCATTATACTAGATAATTCGTGGGCTTTTAAGAATGAAGCTTCAGTTGATCAGATTTGCAAACCAGGGACTTGGTCTTCTGTGCATACATTGACTAAATTCTACCGTTTTTATGTATATGCCTCTTCGGAAGCAGTTTTTAGTAGAAAAGTTCTTCAGGCAGCTGTTTCAGTTTGATTCCTCTGCTTATGTTTTAAGTTTTTTTCTTTTCAATTATAAGAAAAACTTATCCTTTTGGTTGTGGATTTAATTTTTCAGCGGAAAATGGCTGTTTTTATTTTATCCCTCCCTCTCTAGTGACTCTTCTGTGGAGTTCCACATCTTGGGTATTACTATCTCATACGTCACTAGCTCATGGACTCTTGCCAATTACATGAAAGTAAACATAATTTATGTAAGAAATTACCTGATAAATTCATTTATTTCATGTAATTGGCAAGAGTCCATGAGCTAGTGACGTATGGGATATACATTCCTACCAGGAGGGACAAAGTTTCCCAAACTTCAAAATGCCTATAAATACATCCCCCACCACATCCACAATTTAGTTTTACAAACTTTGCCTCCCATGGAGGTGGTGAAGTAAGTTTGTGCTAGATTTCTACGTTGATATGCGCTTCTCAGCATGCTGAAGCCCGGTTCCTCTCAGAGTGCAGTGAATGACAGAGGGATGTGAAGGGAGTATTACCTATTGAATGCAATGGTCATCCTAACGGGGATCTATTTCATAGGTTCTCTGTTATCGGTCGTAGAGATTCATCTCCTACCTCCCTTTTCAGATCGACGATATACTCTTATATACCATTACCTCTACTGATTCTCGTTTCAGTACTGGTTTGGCTATCTACTTTATGTAGATAAGTGTCTTTTGGTAAGTATGTTTTCTTTTATTTATGACCCTCTCAGCTATGGTTGGGCACTTTATATGTAAAGTTCTAAATATATGTTTTATACTTGTGAAAAAGAGCAGATATCTTTAGGGCAATGCCCTACAAAAGGCCCTTGGTAGTTTATTATAGATTAGGGTTTTTTAAAGGGGGTATTAGAATAGGAATCATTTTTATTGTTTTGGATAATTTTGTTTGTTATTTTTTGTAATGGTAGTTTTTTTTATTTTTTGTTATGTTAGTGTTTATTTTTTGTAATGTTAGGTTTTAGAGTAAGGCAGATTAGGTTTTATTTCACAGGTAAGTTTGTATTTATTTTAAATAGGTAGTTAGTAAATAGTTGATAACTATTTACTAACTAGTCTACCTAGTTAAAATAAATACAAACTTACTTGTGAAATAAAAATAAAACCTAAGCTAGCTACATTATAACTATTAGTTATATTGTAGCTAGCTTAGGTTTTATTTCATATGTAAGTATCTATTTAGTTTTAAATAGGTATTATTTAGTTAATAACTGTAACTTTAATTTAGCTCTATTTTAATTATGTCTGTTAGGGGTGTTAAGGTTAGGTTTAGGGGTTAATATAGTTTAATTTAGGTTGTTGCGATGTGGGGGGCTGGCAGTTTAGGGGTTAATAGGTTTATTTAGTGATGTGGGAGGCCAGAGGTTTAGGGGTTAATAGGTTTATTATAGTGGCGGGGAGCGGCGGAATAGGGGTTAATAGATTTATTATAGTTTGGGCGATGGGGTGCGGGGGAATAGCGGTTAATAACTTTAGTATAGTGGCAGCTATGTCGGGGAGCGGGGGAATAGGGGTTAATAAATTTTATTTGTGGTGGTGATATCAGAAGCGGCAGATTAGGCGTTAATAAGTTTAATATAATATTTGCGATGCCGGAGGGCCTTGGTTTAAGGGTTAATAGGCAGTTTATGGGTGTTAGTGTACTTTGTAACACTTTAGTTATGAGTTTTATGTAACAGTTTTGTAGGGTAAAACTCATAACTACTGGTCTCAGATTGGGAAACGGATCTTGTCGGTGTAGGCTGCAACGCAAGATTTTTAGCCTCACCGCAAAACTTGTAATGGCTGCGCTATGGAAATCCCATGAAAAAATGTCATTTTTACGTTTGCGGGACTGACGTTGCGTTACAGGCTAAAAGGCTTGCGGTACAGCTATACCGACAAGACTTGTAATGGCTGTGGTGCTGTTTTAACGCTGAAATTACCATTTTTTTTCAGCGTTAACACCTGAGCGCAAAATTTGTAATCTAGGTGATTGATAATTAAGGAATCTGAGATGAAAGACAACTGGAAAATTAAAATTGGTGTAAATTAAAGGGACAGGAAACATCAACATTTTCTTTTCATGGTTTGGGTAGAACATACAGTTTTAAAGGGACAGTCAACACCAGAATTTTTGTTGTTTAAAAAGAAAGATAATCCCCTTATTACACATTCCCCAATTTTGCATATCCAACACAGTTATAATAATACACGTTTTACCTCTGTAATTATCTTGTATCTAAGCCTCTGCTGACTGCCCCCTTATTTCAGTTCTTTTGACAGACATGCAGTTTAGCCAATCAGTGCTCACTCCTAGGTCACTTTATGTACATGAGCTCAATGTTATCTATGTGAAACATGTGAACTAATGCCCTCTAGTGGTCAAAATGTATTCAGATTAGAGGCAGTCTTCAAGGTCTAAGAAATTAGCATATGAACCTCCTAGGTTTAGCTTTCAACTAAGAATACCAAGAGAACAAAGCAAAATTGGCGATAAAAGTAAATTGGGAAGTTGTTTAAAATTGCATGCCCTATTTAAATCATGAAAGTTTTTTTTTGGACTTGACTGTCCCTTTAAACAACTTTCCAGTTTACTTTTATCAAATTTGCTTCATTATCCTTTGCTGAAGGAACAGCATTGCACTACTGGCAGCTAGCTGAACATATCTAGTTAGCCAATCCCAAGAGTGAAATGTGTGCAAGCACCAATCAGCAGCAAGTTCCTACTGGTGTAGGATATGTGCATATTCATTTTCAACAAGGGATACCAAGAGAACAAAGCACATTTGAAAATAGTGCATTTAAATGTGTCTTAAAATTACATGTTCTATCTGAATCATGCAAGTGTCATTTTGACTTTCCTATCCCTTTAAAGCTGTAATGTATATTGCAAAGACAGAAAAAGGTGGTAGTGATCACAGCGCCAAAAAGGCTAAAAAGGTAATTTTTAGCCTTTTTGGCGCTGTGATCACTACCACCTTTTTCAGTATATATATTTTTTGAGGGGATTGGTTAGACCCCTTTCGTGACTCATAGCTTAAGGTATATCTTAGCGCTGAAATATCACATTATCCTTTATCTATATTGCAAAGACAGCTAAACAAAGTTTGATTTGGTTTGATCTTGCTAAAAGTACCATCAAATCCTTGAATGATAAGAGGAATTTATTTTCAGACAGTGCATATATGATGAGCAGTAGTAAACACAATGACCATAATATTGCCCTTTGCTCTGCAATTAGGAATTGCTTTTAACAGCTACTGTCAGTTCTACTGTAACCAAACAGGAGTAACAAAGTGAACAGCTAAAGTAGGACAAATCAATACTACGATCTACTCCTGAATTTGTATTGCCTGAAAAGATTGCTAGTCCCTTCATTACCCATTCCCCAGTTTTGCATAATCAACACTGTTATATTAATACACTTTTCTGCAGATTGCCCCCTTATTTCCTTATTTCAGTTTGTTTGACAGACTTGCATTTTAGTCAATAAGTGCTGGCTCATAGATAACTGAGCGCATAATTTTATCTATGGCACACATGAACTAGCGCTGTCTAGCTGTGAAAAACTCAAAATGCACTGAGAAAATTGACGGCCTTTTAGAAATTAGCATATGAGACTATCTAGGTTTAGCTTTCAACAAAGAATACCGAGGGAACAAAGCAAATTTAAATGGACATTAAAGGGATAGCAAGGTCAGAAATGAAATATGGATGGGTGCACTTCAATTTGAAATCTAATCGTTTTTGCAATATACTTTCATTAGCAAAAATGTTTCTAGTACTGCGGTCCTCAAGTACCTCCAACAGACCTGGTTTTCCTTATAGCTGAACCAGTGCACAGGTGAAGTAATCAGCTGATTAGTAACCAACCTGCTCTCATCCATCTGCTGACTATTTCACCTGTGCTCTAGTTCAGCTATAATGAAAACCAGAACTGTTGGGGGGTACTTGAGGACCGCGGCTGGGAAACATTAGTAAGCTATTATGGTTTTTGTGCAGCATACACACATATCCTGTAAAGGCCTCAGACACTACACTTCAGAGTCAGCAGTGGCTTATATGTAACAAGTGACATCTTCAGAAGCAATGCACACCACTGCCAGCTCTCTGAGAACATGTGGTGTGTGACCACTGGGGCAGGGGCCTTCACAGGATATGTGCATATGCTGCAGAAAAACAGAAACTTTTACTAGAAGCATTGTTGCTAATGGAAGTATATTGTAAAAATGCTTATGTTTCAAATTGTAGTGCACCCAGGCACATTTCATTTTTGACCTTTCTATACCTTTAAAGTCAAATTTATCTATGCATAATACTATCAGGAAGTAAGCATAGCACTGTAAAAGATCTGTTTTAAATAGGTTTTATAGTCATTCAAAATTCTCATTTGTTAGCAAATGTAGGAAGGTTTGCTTCATGAGTACCAGGATATTTTATTTAAGTCAATAAGGTGGATGTAAATATGCTCTTGCACTGATCTAAGTAATCAATTTTGACTTTAATGGTCCTTTTAAATACTACATTTTTGATTTATTTCATTTGGTTATTGAATATCAATGAAATATTATGAAGATGACTCGTCTGATAAACACATTTAAAAATATAGCTGATACATATTGCTATTTTTTTTTTATTAATTATACAGCTGAAATTTAACATCTGCATTTGCTTTGTTTTGAAGTTCATTAAAAGTTCTCTCATTTCCTTTGCTATGGCCAATCAGGGACAGCAATAAATGATCAAATGCAAATGTGTCCAATGTGTGTAGTTTTACCCTCTAAATAGATGGACAACAGTCTTCACTGGACAAAACAAGGTCCAATTATGCAAGATATCTAGCTGGACTGCTGTAACCTACATTGTGATATTCAGAAACATTATCTCTCTTTTGAATTGATATAGAAATTAGTAAGGTTTTCTCTCAATACTTGTCTATATAATAAAAGTTTATTTACCGTTCCATATGCACCTTTGCCAAGAACTTCTCCTTTGGTCCAAGCTATTGATCCATCATTGTTCAGATTGAATTTGAAGACGCTTTCTGTAAGGCTTAAACTGTTTGTTTTACTGGGTGATGTGTGACTTGTATCGGTCTGTGAATAAATAAATAAAATTAGGCAAACAAATTGTGCACATGTAATGATTTTTTTTCACATTACCAAAACTTGGTAATGTTGTACACAGCCAAGAGGGTGGGAGAAGCTGTACACAGCCAAGAGGGTGGGAGAAGCTGTACACAGCCAAGAGGGTGGGAGAAGCTGTACACAGCCAAGAGGGTGGGAGGGTGGTACTCTTGTACCATTATCTCTGCTGATATGTTTCAGTACTGGTTTGGCTGTCTGCTATATGTGGATGGGTGTGTTAAAGGTAAGTGAAAATGTATATTTTTTAACAAAGACACACTCAGCTATGGATTAGGCACTTTTTAAGTAAAGTTGTTATATATTGTTTATATATATGCCTTGAGTCAGTTGTTTAGTGCTCCTTATATATTATAGCTGCAAAACAGGTTTGTTTGAGTTTGAAACATATCTTAGCATGTCTAAAAAAAAAAAAAAAAAAAAAAAAAAGCATGTCTTGACATGTTTGGGGATAAAACTCCACCCCCCAAATCGCCCTGTGTTTTTCATTTTTTTAGAAAGCTTTATGCAGCACTTGTTATATCACTGCTTACTCAATGCTTCCTTTTTTATATAAGCACTGTTTCTCACTCTTTAAAGCCTGCTATATATAGGAGCATAGATAACAAAAATTGCAAACTATTTATATATATTTTTATTTTTTTTAAGATTTTCGGAATTATGTCTCAAACTGAACCTGCCTCAGAAGTTACCATAGAAACTAAGCTGCCTGAAAATATCTCTACAAAAAGATGTTTATTGTTAAAAGCTGGTCTTATTTCTTCAGCTCAATTATGTGACTATTGTTTTAATATTTTCTATGAGTATAAATGCTATCACTGTTAATAATTTCCAGTCTAAATGCAGAGGGTATTTCTGCAGCAATGAAAGATTTTATTGCTACAGCCATAGAGAAGGCTATAAATAAAAAGAGAGAAACGCTCAACCTGGGAACGAACAATAGCTTATTCTATGACTAGTTACCACCCAAGAAGCAGCCTCTTTTTGCTCAACATGTGCCTTTCACAGAGAAGAACTTTCCTGAAGCATATCAGTCTGATCCTGACTTCACAGTACAGTCCAGCCCCAAAATACCAGGCATTCCCTCTCTGAATGAGAGAAACAGCAAAACCCCAGAAGTAGGTTTCAGCCTATTGTGGGCCTAGTCAGTGAGGTGCAGCCATACCCCTCTAGGCACACTGAGCAATGGGTCCACGTCTGGATTCCCGCATCACACTTAGGGAGACTTCCCCAAGTGTCATAATTTGCATAAATAAATTAAAAAAGACAGAAGCGCTCAACCTGGGAAGTTTCCCTAAGTGAAATGCTCTGTGAAAGGCACATGTTGAGCAAAAAGAGGCTGCTTCTAGGGTGGTAACTAGTCATAGAACAAGATATTATGCTATTGTTTGTTCCCAGGTTGAGTGTTTCTCATGAGCTAGTGACGTATGGGATATACAATCCTACCAGGAGGGGCAAAGTTTCCCAAACCTCAAATGCCTATAAATACACCCCTCACCACACCCACAATTCCGTTT
Organism: Bombina bombina; assembly: GCF_027579735.1. Lineage (NCBI taxonomy): Eukaryota > Metazoa > Chordata > Amphibia > Anura > Bombinatoridae > Bombina > Bombina bombina. Next base: position 360,353,261 of record NC_069499.1, read on the forward strand.
TACAAACTTTGCCTCCTATGGAGGTGGTGAAGTAAGTTTGTGCTTGTTTTTTATGATTTCTTCTATGATAAGCGCTTCTAAGCATTCTGAAGCCCAATTCCTCTCAGAGTACAGTGTTTGTCAGAAGGATGTGAAGAGAGTATTGCCTATTGTTTTTTTATGGTTTCCCTCACTTCCTATATGCTCATTGCCTTCTTTATGCTCACAGGGCTATGCTATTTGCTTTTTTGTCAATTTTAACATTTGCATTTTTTCCCATTCCTGAAACTGCTATATGTGGAAATAAGATATTTTTGTTTAAATGTTATTTTTTCTTTTACATTTTACAAGATGTCCCAATCTGATCCTGTTTAAGAAGCTGCTGTAGGAATCATGCTGCCTGAACACAGTTCTACTAAAGCTAAGTATATCCATTGTAAACTAGTGGAGATTATATCTCCAGCTGTAGTATGTAACAGTTGTCATGATAAGCTTTTGCATGCAGAAAAGGTTTCTATTAGTGCTAGTACACTATCTGTTGTTTCTTCAACATCTAAAGTACATGATATCCCTATTGATATGAAAAATTATATTGCTGATGCGATACAGAAGACTATGTCTGCTATTCTGCCTTCAAATAAACGTAAAAGGTCTTTTAAAACTTCTCATACTTCTGATGAAATTTGTAATGACCGACAACATACTGATATATCCACCTCTGATGAGGATCTCTGTTTCAGAAGATTCTGCTTCAGACTTTGACACTGATAAATCAACTTATATTTTTTAAGATTGAGTATATTTGTTCCTTGTTAAAAGAAGTGTTGATAACTTTGGATATTGAGGAGTCTGGTCCTTTTGATAATAAATCCAGTAAACGTTTAAATTCTGTCTATATACCTCCTGTGACTACTCCTGAGGTTTTTCCTGATGCTATTTCTGATGTGATTGCTAAGGAATGGTCTAAGCTTGGAACTTCTTTTGTTCCTTCTTCAAGGTTTAAAAAATTGTATCCTTTGCCAGTGGCTAAATTAGAGTTTTGGGAAAAAGTCCCTAAGGTTGCTGGGGCTATTTCTACTCTTGCTAAACTATTCCTATGGAAGATAGTAGTTTTTAAGGATCCTTTAGATAGGAAAATTAAATCTTATCTAAGGAAAGCTTATTTACATTCTGGCTATATTCTCAGTCCTGCCATTTCTATGGCTGATGTTGCGGCTGCATCAACTTTTTGGTTGGATAGCTTAGCACAACGGGAAAAAGATTTTGATTTGCATAGCATCGTTTGCTTCAACATGCTAATCATTTTATCTGTGATGCTATTTTTTATATCATCAAGATTGATGTTAAATCTATGTATTTGGCTATTTTAGCTAGAAGAGCTTTATGGCTCAAATCATGGAATGCTGACATGGTATCTAAATCTAGGTTGCTATCTCTTTCATTCCAGGGTAATAATTTATTTGGTCCCCATTTGGATTCTATTATTTCCACTATTACTGGAGGGAAGGGAGTTTTTTTGCCCCAAGATAAAAAGTCAAAGGGTAAATCTAAAGATTTGATTTTGTTTCATTCCTTTCATCAGAATAGAGAACAAAAAACACTCCTTCCCCTAAGGACTCTGGCTCCAATTGGAAGCCATCTTCGAGTTGGAACAAATCCAAGCCTTATAAGAAGCTAAAGCCAGCCTCCAAAACTGCATGAAGATGCGGTCCTCAATCCAGTTCTACTGATGGGGGGCAGATTGAAATGATTTCAAGACATTTGGGTAGGTTCCGTTCAGAATCCTTGGATTCAGAATATATATAATTATATAGGTTTCGGAATAAGACCTCCTGTGAGAAGATTTTTTTCTCTCTCACGTTCCATCAAATCATGTGAAAACTCAGGCCTTTCTGAGGTGTGTTTCAGGACTGGAGCTTTCAGGGGTAATTGTACCAGTTCCACTTCTGGAACAGGGTCTGAGTTTTTATTCAAATCTTTTCATTGTCCTGATGAAGAAAAACTTATTCAGACCAGTTCTGGATCTGAAGTTTTTGAATCAATTCTTAAGGGTCCCAACTTTCAAGATGGTGACTATAAGGACTATTCTGCCTTTTGTTCAGCAAGGTTATTATATGTCCTCAATAGACTTACAGGATGAATAGCTTCACATTCCGATTCACCCAGACCACTATCGGTTTCTGAGATTCTCTTTTCTAGATAAGCATTACCAATTTGTCGCTCTTCCATTTGGCCTAGCAACAGCTCCAAGAATCTTTTCAAAGGTTCTAGGTGCTCTTCTATCTGTAATCAGAGAGCAGGGTATTGCGGTATTTCCTTATTTGGACGATATCTTGGTACTGGCTCAATCTTTTCATTTAGCAGAATCTCAAACGTATCAACTTGTGTTTCTTCAAAGACATGGTTGGAGGATCAATTTACCAAAGAGTTTCTTGATTCCTCAGACAAGGGTCACCTTTTTAGGTTTCCAAATAGATTCAGTGTCCATGACTTTGTCTTTAACAGACAAGAGACGAATAAATTGGTTTCTGCCTGTCAAAACCTTTAGTCTTGATCATTCCCTTTAGTGGCTATGTGCATGGAAGTTTTAGGTCTCATGACTGCAGCATCGGACACAATCCCCTTTGCTCGTTTTCATATGAGATCTCTTCAGCTTTGCATGCTGAATCAATGGTGCAGGGATTATACTCGGATATCACAATTGATATCCTTAGATCCCAACACTCAACTCTCTCTGACTTAGTGGTTAGACCATCGTCGGATTATTCAAGGGGCCTCTCTTGTTCGTCCTTCCTGGACTGTGATTTCAACAGATGCAAGTCTCACAGGTTGGGGAGCTGTTTGGGGGGGGGGGGTCTGACCGCACAAGGAGTTTGGAATCTTTAAGAGACGAGGTTACCAATCAATATTTTAGAACTCTGTGCTATTTTCAGGGCTCTTCAGGCTTGGCCTCTATTAAAGAGAGAATCATTCATTTGTTTTCAAACAGACAATATCACAACAGTGGCATATGTCAATCATCATGGTGGGACTCGCAGTCCTTTAGCGATGAAAGAAGTATCTTGGATACTTTCTTGGGCGGAATCCAACTGCTGTCTAATTTCTGCGATACATATCCCAGGTGTAGACAATTGGGAAGCGGATTATCTCAGTCATCAGTCTTTACATCCAGGGGAGTGCTCTCTCCATCCAGATGTATTTTGGCAGATTGTACAGATGTGGGGTCTTCCCGAAATTGATCTGATGGCTTCCCATCTAAACAAGAAGCTTCCCAGGTACCTTTCCAGGTCCAGGGATCCTCAGACGGAGATAGTGGATGCGTTAGCAGTTCCTTGGTTTTACCAACCTGCTTACATTTTTCCGCCTCTGGTTCTTCTTCCAAGGGTGATCTCTAAGATCATAATGAAACAATTGCATGTGTTTCTGATAGCACCAGCATGGCCTCACAGGTTTTGGTATGCAGATCTTGTTTGGATGTCCAGTTGCCAACCTTGGCCACTTCCTTTAGGGCCAGACCTTCTGTCTCAAGGGCCATTTTTCCATCAGGATCTCAAATCGCTAAATTTGAAGGTATGGAAATTGAACGCTTAGTGCTAAGTCATAGAGGTTTCTCTGACTCGGTGATTAATACTATGCTACAGGCTCGTAAGTCTGTTTCTAGGAAGATTTATTATCGGGTTTGGAAAAACCTATATTTCATGGTGTTCTCATAAGTTCTCTTGCCATTCTTTTAGAATTCCTAGAGTTTTATAGTTTCTTCACGATGGTTTGGATAAAGGTTTGTCTGCAAGTACTTTAAAGGGACAGATCTCTGCTCTTTCTGTTTTATTTCATAGAAAGATTGCTAAACTTCCTGATATATTCTGTTTTGTTCAGGCTTTGTTTCGTATCAAGCCTGTTATTAAATCAATCTCTCCTCCTTGGAGTCTTAATATGGTTTTAAAGGCTTTGCAGGCTCCTCCATTTCAGCCTATGCATTCTTTGGATATTAAACTACTTTCTTGGAAAGTGTTGTTTCTTTTGGCCATCTCTTCAGCTAGAAGAGTTTCTGAATTGTCTGCTCTCTCTTGTGAGTCTCCTTTTCTGATTTTCCATCAGGATAAGGCTGTTTTGCGGACTTTGTTTAAATTTCTTCCTAAGGTTGTGAATTCTAACAACATTAGTAGGAAAATTATTGTTCCTTCCTTCTGTCCTAATCCTAAGAATACTCTTGAAAGAGCTTTACATTCTTTGGATGTTGTTAGAGCTTTGAAATATTATGTCGAAGCTACTAAAGATTTCAGGAAGACTTCTAGTCTGTTTTTCTGGTCCTAGGAAAGGCCAGAAAGCCTCTGCCCTTTCTTTGGCATCTTAATTAAAACTTTTGATTCACGGGGGCGGAGTCTGGCCACGCTGGAAGATGGCCGCTAGTTAGAAGGGGGCGGAGTCTGGCCACGCTGGAAGATGGCAGCTAGTTAGAAGGGCTCCCATCTCCAGCATCGACAAATCACTAATTCTGAAAGCAGGATTCCCCTTTCCCTCTTCCCTCTATCTCCTGTCACGTCCCAGACATACCCTGACTCAAGCGGTATCCATCTGACAACCACAATCTACCTACGAACCCATTAAGGAGCGGGGGTTTGTATCAGTGCGGAGGAGGAGGCCTGAGAAGTTGGCGCACTTGACGGCTGGCTCTGGAAAACTAAAAAACACTCACCACTCTCTAAGCCTGTTTGCCGACATAGCCTGCAGTCCCTACATCAACCCTGCAGTGCTGGGATGTACCCGGTTCCTCCCGCACCAACACGCTAGTGCTGGGATTGAGACTTAGAAGGGTACCGGCTGACGGAGATACCACGTGAGTGCAGAGGAACTCTCTCACACAACGCCAACCTACTCACCGGCTTCGCATCCAGATACACGCTACGGCTGAACATATTAACACACAGCCTGTGCCCATGCAATTAATCTCTATCTGTCAACCCTTTCATAAGCACATTTACCATTTCCAATAAGTTGTCTGGTTGGGAAGCACATTGGCGGCAAAGCATATCATCCCTTTATTGTAAATCTCACTAGCTGACAGGCCTCAGTTATTGTCTACAGCAAGCATATTGGGTTAAAGAGGCAGTTGAGATGATAGGGGTGAGGTGAACTCCATTTGCCATATCATAAAGCTGACTTACAATAAAGTGTTTAAATCAGAGAAAGTGACACAGCGGGGCAAAACTGCTGTTTCACATTAATTTGCACTGACTTTTCACTTAGAAGCTTTTATAGTGTGATTTCATCACATGTTGAAGGGGAAAGGAACACGCTCCTATTGACTGTTTCTTTTTTTTCTTCACGGCACTGTGATAGTATTCTTAAACTAAACTCATAGGTGATGCCTTGCTAGAAACAAAATAAGAGCGAAAAAGCGTTAACCTCAAAGACATTTAATCAGTGTCTTAAACCTCGCGAGGTACCAGACACCGCGAGTACTGTAGAATCTCCTGTTACACAACCAGAAATGTCTAGCACAGCTCAATCCAAAGACCCCAATATTAACCCCTTTGTTACCAAGAATGACATTATGCACCTTTCATCAAAAGATGATATCAAAGTAGTACTACACGAAATTACAACATTATTTGGGGATCTTAAAAAAGATCTAGGAGTGATTGACCAGAGAGTTTCTTCCCTTGAAGTAAATCAAAAATCCATCCAAGCAGCGATCCAATCCAGTTCCTCCACCATTCAAAAGCAGGATTGAAAGATACAGGAGCTATCTGATAAAATGGAGGACCTGGAGAATCGATGCCGCCGAAACAATCTCAGGATTAGAGGTGTTTCCGAAGCTATCCATCCTCCTGCAATCGAAGGATACCTTCAAGCCCTTTTTAGGGTGATAAAAAAGAGCCCCTCAGCGGAGATAATTCAAATAGAAAGGGCTCACAGAGCGCTAAGAGCTAAACCACCTCCTAAGGCTCCTCCACGCAACATAATTGTTAAATTTCTAAGGTTCAAAGATAGAGAAGAGCTCTTACGCTGTGCAAGAGAAAAGAATCCTATACTACATGTGAAGAAATCCAATTATTTTCAGATCTATCTCCTGTCACCTTACAAAAGAGGAGAGACCTTTCCCACATCACCTCCATTCTGAAAAACAACAAAGTGCAATACAGATGGGGTTTTCCAGTCTCCCTAATAGCAACATGCAACAACAAATCAGCTATTTTCCGACCGGGTTTAGACCCTAACCTCTTCTTCAAAGAACTCTCTTTACCGTGGACGGAGGACAGCGACTCTCCCTTTCAAGACCCTATGGCGGGGACACACAGCAGAGGGGCCTCTCTGCTTGGTGATACACAACTCTGAACAGTCCTCTATATTGACGTTCCACCAATCTTTCTTTGGAGGAACTTTTCTCTCTGACTACCTGGTCAACCACTGGACCTCATTAAGCTATATACTGGACTCACTTGTCTATAGTACTCTGGGGTCAGAACCAAGGTGTCCAATCAGGCCCCACCCTGGGTCTATTAGAATCTAACCAAACAGAAGACATATCCTTTTATAATGATAATACTCTGTTACTCATTATGGTTTATTAATGTTTGAGTTGCAATAGTTAATTGCCATGTTTATTATATGTTTTAAATAGTTTAGTGTTCTGAACTTGCTGCCTGACTTTGCACACCATGTCCTGCTTTTTGCACCACACCTGCATAGTTCTCCCTTCAGATGAGCTCAGGACTTAAATATGCGACTGCTGCCTGTGAGCATGTAAATCCAATGATTAAAGCAAATCATCATGTAACGCATATATGTGCTTTCTTATAGGTCTATTATTAGCCTTTAAAATTTGATTATATGTATTACATTGGACCAAGGAGATACCTACCTGTTCTCTGTATAATCTGATTATGTCATTTTGTGTTTCAAGACCCATACCCACATATAGTGTTTAACAGGGTGCTCCCCTCTCCCCTGATCCCTCCTCCCTTCCCTCTCCCTTCTTTCCCTTGGCTCTTACCCCCCCCCCCCCATAAATCCCCTTTTTCCCCTGCCACCTCCCCTTCCCCGACCTGCTCTCGGAAGAAATATTAATCTGTTTTTTGATAAAAATATTTAATGTCGATGCTGGGGATACTTCCCCTATTTGAATTTCTCCTTACAATCTGTTTATCTAAAGATAGACTTGTTTGAAGAATAACATTATTTTTTACTTCAACCCTCTCTTCTGCTCTCCTTTCTGGAGCTCTCTCTGACCTTTATTAATTTCATTCTTCTCTTACCCTCCAACTTTTTTCTCCCAATCTCCTCCCCCTTCCACCCCAATATTAACCCCTTTGTTACCAAGAATGACATTATGCACCTTTCATCAAAAGATGATATCAAAGTAGTACTAAACGAAATTAGAACATTATTTGGGGATCTTAATAAAGATCTAGGAGTGATTGACAAGAGAGTTTCTTCCCTTGAAGTAAATCAAAAATCCATCCAAGCAGCGATCCAATCCAGTTCCTCCACCATTCAAAAGCAGGATAGAAAGATACAGGAGCTATCTGATAAAATGGAGGACCTGGAGAATCGATGCCGTCGAAACAATCTCAGGATTAGAGGTGTTTCCGAAGCTATCCATCCTCCTGCAATCGAAGGATACCTTCAAGCCCTTTTTAGGGTGATAAAAAAGAGCCCCTCAGCGGAGATAATTCAAATAGAAAGGGCTCACAGAGCGCTAAGAGCTAAACCACCTCCTAAGGCTCCCCCACGCGACATAATTGTTAAATTTCTAAGGTTCAAAGATAGAGAAGAGCTCTTACGCTGTGCAAGAGAAAAGAATACTATACTACATGTGGGAGAAGAAATCCAATTATTTTCAGATCTATCTCCTGTCACCTTACAAAAGAGGAGAGACCTTTCCCACATCACCTCCATTCTGAAAAACAACAAAGTGCAATACAGATGGGGTTTTCCAGTTTCCCTAATAGCAACACGCAACAACAAATCAGCTATTTTCCGACCGGGTTTAGACCCTAACCTCTTCTTCAAAGAACTCTCTTTACCGTGGACGGAGGACAGCGACTCTCCCTTTCAAGACCCTATGGCGGGGACACACAGCAGAGGGGCCTCTCTGCTTGGTGATACACAACTCTGAACAGTCCTCTATATTGACGTTCCACCAATCTTTCTTGGGAGGAACTTTTCTCTCTGACTACCTGGTCAACCACTGGACCTCATTAAGCTATATACTGGACTCACTTGTCTATAGTACTCTGGGGTCAGAACCAAGGTGTCCAATCGGGCCCCACCCTGGGTCTATTAGAATCTAACCAAACAGAAGACATATCCTTTTATAATGATAATACTCTGTTACTCATTATGGTTTATTAATGTTTGAGTTGCAATAGTTAATTGCCATGTTTATTATATGTTTTAAATAGTTTAGTGTTCTGAACTTGCTGCCTGACTTTGCACACCATGTCCTGCTTTTTGCACCACACCTGCATAGTTCTCCCTTCAGATGAGCTCAGGACTTAAATATGCGACTGCTGCCTGTGAGCATGTAAATCCAATGATTAAAGCAAATCATCATGCAACGCATATATGTGCTTTCTTATAGGTCTATTATTAGCCTTTAAAATTTGATTATATGTATTACATTGGACCAAGGAGATACCTACCTGTTCTCTGTATAATCTGATTATGTCATTTTGTGTTTCAAGACCCATACCCACATATAGTGTTTAACAGGGTGCTCCCCTCTCCCCTGATCCCCCCTCCCTTCCCTCTCCCTTCTTTCCCTTGGCTCTTACCCCCCCCCCCATAAATCCCCTTTTTCCCCTGCCACCTCCCCTTCCCCGACCTGCTCTCGGAAAAAATATTAATCTGTTTTTTGATAAAAATATTTAATGTCGATGCTGGGGATACTTCCCCTATTTGAATTTCTCCTTACAATCTGTTTATCTAAAGATAGACTTGTTTGAAGAATAACATTATTTTTTACTTCAACCCTCTCTTCTTTCTGGAGCTCTCTCTGACCTTTATTAATTTCATTCTTCTCTTACCCTCCAACTTTTTTCTCCCAATCTCCTCCCCCTTCCACTCCCCCTCCCTCTTCTATCTCTCCCTTTTTTTTTTTTTTTTTCTCTCTCCCCCTCCTTGTCTCCCCCCTCTCATAACCGTCGGAATGTCGACGAGCCTTAGTAGATTCCAGGAACACTCATTTAGGTTAACATCAATTAATGCAAAGGGACTCAACAGTCCGGGCAAACGATCTATAGTGCTCAAAGAATTGAATAAACTTAACAGTCAGATACTAATGATTCAGGAAACTCACTTTAGAAAAAGGTAGGGAGCCCGTTGGACCCCTCAATCTTATCCATTAACCTGCTTTGCCTCGGGATCATGCAAAGGGAGGGGGGGTATACTAATTCACAAGTCATTGCCGCTCCAAATCTCACACACACTCAAAGACCCAGAGGGTCGCTATGTACTACTAGTTGGCTTACTTTTCAGACAACACATTACACTTCTCAATATTTATGCACCAAACCAAAACCAAGGTATTTTCTTCAAAAAAAATTGCAAACCTGCTTCTCGATCACTCTAAAGGAGTGATACTCCTGGCTGGTGACTTTAATATCTCACTTGACCCACTGATGGATGCCTCTAGAGGCGTCAGCAATGTTCCCAAAGCTACCCCTAAATCGGTCAGAAACTCTTTGTCCGCAGTGTCACTACATGATACCTGGAGAATCCTAAAGCGAAAGATTACACTTTCTACTTCTTCCCCCATGACTGCTACACACGAATTGACTACATATTTTCAGACTCCACTGGCCTTTCTCTCATAGACCGCTGCGACATAGGAAACATTACATGGTCAGACCATGCTCCTATTACTTGCTCTATCACTTGGCCAGACCTCCCCATAGTGTCTAGAACATGGAGACTAGACGATACTCTTCTTGAAAACCCCCAAATAATAGAAGAACTGGAAAAAAGTCTAACAGAATACTTCTCACTTAACGAAAATACCACCTCCTCACCTATAATAGAATGGGAGGCCCATAAATCGGTAATACAAGGGACACTAATTAAACTTAAGGCAAAAATAAACAAACAGTCTAGAGAACTATATACAAATTTACTAACAAGAATCAACACATTGTAAACCCAACATAAAGCAGACCTTAATAATCATAATGTCAGGCAGAACCTCACCCATGCTAGATCTGAACTTAAGCAGTACTTGACTAAGACCTATCAGCGCAACGCTCTTCATCTTAAGCAATATTATTATGAGGGGGGTAACTAACCTGGAAAAATCTTAGCGAGGAGCCTTCGCAGAAAACATTTTTCTGCATACACACACTCCCTGCAAACAAAAGACGGACAGACGGTTCATGACAGTAAACTTATAGCCTCCACTTTCAGGGAATACTATAAAACTCTGTATAACATCGACAATCCTGATACACCTCCCTGCTCCTCAAATACACCGACCCAAAGTAGGGACACCGCTGATGACTACCTTAAAGACATTAATCTCCCCTCTCTAAACAATGAAGCTAAAACATACCTTGAATCCCCCATAAACATGGACGAGATACTTCAGGCAATAAAAGATGTCCCTTCTGGAAAGAGTCCAGGCCCAGATGGATTCTCCTCCAGATATTACAAAAAAATTCAAAGATATCCTTTCTCCCCCCTTCTCAAAATCTTCAATGACCTAAGGAGTAAGCCCTCCCTTTCCAGGAAACTTTTAGAGGCCCATATTTCTGTCATTCCCAAACCTGGGAAATCAACTTCTAAACCAGAGAATTACCGACCTATTTCACTAATAAATAACGATATGAAGCTGTTGGCTAAGATTCTGGCCAACAGATTAAATAGGTTCCTACCCGAGCTCATTGATAAAGATCAGGTGGGTTTTGTGCCCAGACGTGAAGCCAGGGACAACACCATCAAAATCCTTCAACTAATCAACCACGCAAAGGTCACAAACGTCCCAATGGTCTTACTAGCAACAGATGCGGAAAAGGCCTTCGACGGGGTAAATTGGTCCTTCCTGCGAAGTGCAATGATAGCGATGGGGATCCCAGAACCGTTCCTAAATATGACTATGGCCCTATATTCTTTCCCAAATGCTAGAATTAGAATCAATGGCACCCTCTCCGACTTCTTTACTATTAGCAATGGAACTAGGCAAGGTTGCCCCCTTGTCTCCACTGCTTTTTGTTATATCTATGGAAGTGTTAGCGCAAAAAATACGAAGCAATAAAGAAATTAAGGGAATAATGGTGGGTGATAGAGAACATAAGCCAGCACTATTTGCAGATGACGCCCTTTTTTCCTCTTTCAGAAGTTGAAACCTCTGTACCGGAACTACTAGCTGAATTAGAACGTTATGGCAAGGTTTCAAATTTTAAATTAAATATCACCAAATCAGAACTCATGAACATAAATACCCCTTCTGAGATTATACAACGCTTAAGACATTCTTACCCTATCCCCATTGTACAGAAAAAATTCAAGTATCTGGGAATATTTTTGACCCCATGTTCACAAGACTTGTTTAAATATAACTATAACACACTAAAAGACGATATAATAAGAGACCTCTCGGTCTGGAAAAACAAGCATATTTCATGGCTCGGCAGAGTAGGGGTCTTAAAGATGAATGTACTCCCGAGGATTTTATACCTACTGCAGACACTACCTATTTCTCTCCCAACAGGGTATATTAAACACCTCCAGGGGGCCTTTACACAATATGTCTGGGGAGGGTCTAGGCCGAGACTACCCAAAAAAAAACATATACTTACCAAGGGACCGGGGAGGACTGGGGCTCCCAAACCTAATGGCATACAAACAAGCTATAACACTACAGCATGTCGCCGAGTGGTCACACAATACCAGTGATAAAGCATGGATACAGATGAACAGGCAAATTTTTAAATTGAATAATGTTGCATCTCTGGCTTGGACCACGCCCCAAAAGAGACCTAAAATACTACAGCAATATCATATTGCAGCAGACATATTGTCAGAGTGGGATAGGATATTGGCCTCCACTACTCATATATCATCAATCCCCTCACCACTCTCTCCACTCACTGAACATATAGATCTCTCCTACAGGTATCGGAATGCACACATTACGCAACCTTATAACCTTAGAGTGGGCTCCATCCAGTTTGCTACAGAAAATGGCCTCTTCAAGACACAGACTGCACTTGCGGACATTCATGGGGAGATTTTCTCCTCTTGGATGCATTATCACCAACTTAGACACTTTATTTCTCACCACAAACAAAGGGAGGAGTTAGGTAGAGCCACTACAACCTTCGAAAAACTATGTATCCAACTAACACCTCCTAGGCATCTAATATCCAAACTCTACAAAATACTAAACAGTCCAGACACATTAGCCCTCCCGTCATACACATACTCCTGGAGCCGTGAACTTGGACAGGACATTGATGTGGAGACATGGTCTAGAGCCTTTGGTTTACCCAAAAGGGCCTCGGTGTCGGCCACGGTGCAAGAGATCCACCTGAAGCTTTCTTGCCGCTGGTACCTAACCCCCTCCCGCCTTCACAAAATATTCCCCACTCTAAACAATACGTGCTGGAGAGGTTGTGGAGAGGAGGGCACCCTTCTCCACATCTGGTGGTCTTGCACCAGACTGGAGGAGTATTGGAGAGATACCTTTCTAGCTATCTCTGATATATTGTCAACTCAAATCTCCCCAAGCCCAAATGCTATCTTATTCCTTTCTTTGCCCAAACTGACAGGACTAGGCAAACTACCATTGTTGCTAATTATGATCACAGCAGCCAAAAAACTCATCCCCAAATATTGGAAATCCCAAACAGTACCTACAACAGATGAGTGGAGACTTATGGTAACTGACCTTCTATGCCTGGAGAGATACCACTATCTTAAAACACACAAACTGGATATTTATGAAATGATGAAGGCAATATGGAACAAAACTATTTGAACCTACGAGTTCACTGCTTTGGCCTCGTCGGCAGTCTGACATGTGTCTCTTCCCCCTCCACCACCCTCCACCTTACCTTCCATCTCACTTACCCTTCCTCCCCCCCCCTTTTTTTTTTTCTTCTCATTCTCTCCCTCCTTCTCTTCTTTCCCAATCTTTTCTTTCCTTTCACGCTTAGGAAGTCTTGTGATCTTTGATACAGGGATAGTAGAACTTCCTTTAAAAAAAAAAAAAGAACAAAACTGTTATGCCCTTAAGGGAACAAGAGCCTGTGTTATATTTGCTGATATAATCTGACATGTCCCCTTTATCCTTTATCTATTCCATTATAGTTCGGAGATGTTAATACCTTTTTTTTTTACCTTGTTAGAAAAAAAGAAAAGAAAGATATTATTTGTTGCATCGAAGGTTTATTATGTTGTTAACTTGCTGTTTAAGTGATGTATCGATTGTAACAGGTTTAATTATTGTCATCCTGAACTAATACTTAATAAAAATTGCATTAAAACTTTTGATTCACAAGGCTTATTTGGAGACGGGACAGCCTCCGCCTCCAATGAGAATTAAAACTCATTCTACTAGATCAGTCGCCACTTCTTGGGCTTTTAAGAATGAAGCTTCGGTTGATCAAGTTACTGCTTTGCAAATCTGGTCTTCTTTGCATACATTTACAAAAATTTTACCATTTTGATGTATTTGCTTCTTCTGAAGCAGTCTTTGGTAGAAAAGGTCTTCAGGCAGCTGTCTCAGTTTGCTTCTTCTGCTTATAGTTTAAGTTTTTTTCTTAAAATTTATGTGAAATTTATGAGAGACTTATTTTTTTGTGGATTAATTTTTTTTTATCCCTCCCTTTCTAGTGACTCTTCTGTGGTCTTCCACATCTTGGGTATTTCTATCCCATAAACTCATGGACTCTATCCAATTACATGAAAAAAAAAATTATTTAAGAACTTACCTGATAAATTAATTTCTTTCATAGTTGCAAGAGTCCATGAGGCCCACCCTTTTTTTTGGTGGTTATGATTTTTGTATAAAAGCACAATTATATTTCCAGTTCCTCTTTTTGTATGCTTTTTTACTTCTTATTTTATCACCCCACTACTTGGCTATTCATTAAACTGAATTGTGGGTGTGGTGAGGGGCGTATTTATAGGCATTTTGAGGTTTGGGAAACTTTGCCACTCTTTGTAGGATTGTATATCCCATATGTCACTAGCTCACGGACTCTTGCCAATATGAAAGAAATTAATTTATCAGGTAAATTCTAAGATAAATTATGTTTTTTATTTATACAAATTATAACTCTTAAGGAAGCCTCCCTAAGTGTAATACGGGAATCCAGACGTGGACCCGTTGCTAAGTGTGCCTAGAGGGATATGGCTGTGCCTCACTGACTAGGCCCACACTAGGCTGAAGCATACGTCTGGGGTTTTGCCATTTATCTCGTTCAGAGAGGGATTGCCTGGTATTTCGGGCTGTACTGTTAAGTCAGGATCAGACTGATATGCTACAGGAAAGTTCTTCTCTATGAAAGGCACATGTTGAGCAAAAAGAGGCTGCTTCTAGGGTGGTAACTAGCCATAGAACAAGCTATTATGCTATTGTTCGTTCCCAGGTTGAGTGCTTCTGTCTTTATTTATAGGGAAGGCTATGTCTGCTATGCTGCCTTCAAATAAATGTTAGAGTTTTGCATTATGTTCTTAAATCTAGTGAATTTTGCACTGACCGACAGCATACTCTAGTATCTTCTACTGATAGGGCTTCCTCTGATTCAGAGGATCTTACATCAGAGACAGAGATTGACAAAACCTCTTTTTTGTTTAAAATTGAATATATTTGTCCTCTTTTTAAGGAAGTATTATTTACTTTAGGGATTAAGGAGCCTAAATGATGATAGAACATTTCTAAATAATGGTCTAAGCCTGGTACTTCTTTTAACTCTACTTCTAGGTTTAAAAACTTGTATCCTTTACCTATTGCTAATTTAGAACTTTGGGAAAAAGTCCCTAAAGTTGAAGGGTGCTATTTTCACTCCTATAGAAGACAGCACTTCTTTTTAAACCTTTTAGATAGAAAACTTGAATCTTATCTTAGAAGGGCATATTGGCTATATTCTTAGACCATTTATATCTATTGCTGATGTTGCTGCTGCCTCTATATTTTGTTTGGACAGTTTAGCTCAGCAGTTGTCTTTAGACCCATAATTATCTAACATTATTCTCTTACTTTAACATGCAAATCATTTTATTTGCAATGCTATCTTTTGATGTTGTGAAACTTAACATCAAATCTTTGTCTTTAGCTATTCTTACTAGAAGAGCTTTATGGCTTAAATCTTGGAATGCTGACATGGTGTCTAAATCTAGATTATTATATCTATCTTTTCAGGGTAATAATCTGTTTGGTTCTCAATTGGATTCTATTATCTCCACTATCCACTAGGTAAGGGAGTTTTTCTGCCCCACTACAAGAAATATAAGGGTAAATTTAAAGCTCCCAATTGTTTTTGTTCCTTTCGTCAGGGGAAGGAGAGCTTTTCTGTTCTCTATTCTAAGGCCTCTGGCTCTAATTGGAGACCATCTCCGAATTGGAATAAATCCAAGCAATATAAGAAACCAAATCCAGCCTCTAAGACTGCATGAAGGTCCGGCCCTTCTGGTGGGAGGCAGACTAAAGTTATTTAAAGAAATTTGGACAGATTCTATCCAAAATCAGTGGATTCAGAATATTGTTTCGCAAGGGTATCGAATAGTGTTCAGATTAAGACCTCCCATGGGAATATCCTTTCTTATTCATGTTCCAACAAACCCTGTGAAGGTTCAGGATTTTCTGAAGTGTGTTTCAGACCTAGAGCTTTTAGGGGTGATTGTACCAGTTCCTCAGCAGTAACAGGGATTGGATTTCTATTCAAATCTATTTATTGTCCCAAAGAAGGAAGAATCTTTCAGACCAATCCTGAATCTGAAGACTTTACATCGTTTTGTAAGAGTCCCAACTTTTAAGATGGTGACTATAAGGACTATTCTGCCTTTTGTTCAGCAAGGTCATTTCATGTCCACAATAGACTTACAGGACGCTTATCTTCACATTCCGATTCATCCAGACTACTATCGTTTTCTGAGATTCTATTGGTTAGACATGGTTGGAGGATCAATTTACTAAATAGTTCCTTCATTCCTCAGACAAAGTTCACCTTCTTAGGTTTCCAGATAGATTCAGTGTCCATGACTCATTCTCTAACAGACAAGAGACAAATGAAATTGGTCTTAGAAAAACAACTGGAAAACCAATGGCACTACTTGTAAACTTGTTAAGGCTTCTTATAGCTCAAAATTTTATAATAAATCGTATATTTGTAAATGTAAACTGAGCAAGGTGGTGCTGTGTGTTAAACAAACCTTGGAAAAAAGCTTGTATAAACCTTCAATCTCTATCATTCCCTTCAGTGGCTATGTGCATGGAAGTTTTAGGTCTCATGATTGCTGCATCGGACCCAATCCCCTTTGCTTGTTTTCATATGAGAACTCTACAGCTTTGCATGTTGCACCAGTGTTGCAGGGATTATACACAGATATCATAGTTGATATACTTAAATCCCAACACTCAGCTCTCTCTGACTTTGTGGTTAGACCATCACCTTATTGTTGAAGGGGTCTCCTTTGTTCGTCCTTCCTGAACTGTGATCACAACAAATGCAAGGTTGGGGAGCTGTCTGGGGGTCTCTGACAGCACAAGGGGTTTGGAATCCTCAAGAGGCGAGGTTACCAATCAATATTTTAGAACTCTGTGCTATTTTCAGAGCTCTTCAGGTTTGGCTTTATTGAAGAGAGAACTTTACATTCATTTTCAAACAGACAATATCATAACAGTGGCATATGTGAATCATCAAGGGGGGACTCGCAGTCCTTTAGCAATGAAAGAAGTATCTCTGATACTTTCTTGGGTGGAATCCAACTCTTGTCAAATTTCTGTGATTCATATCCCAGGTGTAGACAACTGGGAAGCGGATTATATCTCACCCATCATTCTATACATCTGGGGGAGTGGTCTCTCCATCCAGATGTGTTTTTTCAACTTGTACAGATGTGGGGTCTTCCAGAAATAGATCTGATGGCCTCTCGTCTGAACAAGAAAGTTCCCAGATACCTTTCTAGGTCCAGGGATACTCTAGCAGTTCCCTGGTTTACCAACCTGCTTACATTTTTCCGCCTCTGGTTCTTCTTTATAAGGTGATCTCCAAGATCATAATGGAACAATCTTATGTGTTTCTGATAGCACCAGCATGGCCTCACAGGTTTTGGCATACGAACTTTGTCCAAATGTCCAGTTGCCGGCCTTGGTCACTTCCTATAAGACCAGACCTTCTAGGGACACTGTACCCAAAAATTTTCTTTCGTGATTCAGATTGAGCATGAAATTTTAAGCAACTTTCTAATTTAGTCCTATTATCAAATTTTTGTCATTCTCTTGGTATCTTTATTTGAAATGCAAGAATGTAAGTTTAGATGCCGGCCCATTTTTGGTGAACAACCTGGGTTGTCCTTGCTGATTGGTGAATAAATCCATCCACCAATAAAAAAGTGCTGTCCAGAGTACTGAAACAAAAAAAAAAGCTTAGATGCCTTCTTTTTCAAATAATGATAGCAAGAGAACGAAGAAAAATTGATAATAGGAGTAAATTGGAAAGTTGCTTAAAATTGCATGCTCTTTCTGAATTACAAAAGAAAAAATTTGGGTACAGTGTCCCTTTCTGTCTCAAGGACCAGTTTTCCATCAAATCTCAAAATTTAAAGGCATGGAAATTGAATGCTTAGTTATTAGTCATAGAGGTTTCTCTGACTCAGTAATTAACACTATGATACTGGCTCGTAAGTCTGTTTCAAGGAAGATTTATCATAGGGTTTGGAAAACCTATATTTCATGGTGTTCCACTCATGATTATTCTTGACATTCTTTTAGAATTCCTAGGATTTTACAGTTTCTTCAGGATGGTTTGGATAAAGGTTTGTCTGCAAATACTTTGAAAGGAAAAAATTCTGCTCTTTCTGTGTCTGTCTTATTTCATAGAAAGATTGCTAAGCTTCCTGATATTCACTGTTTTGTTCAGGCTTTTCGTATCAAGCCTGTTATTAAATCAATTTCTCCTCCTTGGAGTCTCAATTTGGGTTTAAAGATGTTGCAGGCTCCTCCTTTTGAGCCTATGCATTCTTTGGCTATTAAACTACTTTTTTGGAAAGTATTATTTCTTTTGGCTATCTCTTCTGCTAGAAGAGTTTCTGAATTGTCTGCTCTCTCTTGTGAGTCTCCTTATCTGATTTTCCATCAAAATAAAGCTGTTTTGCCGACTTAGTTTACATTTTTGCCTAAGGTTTTGAATTCTAACAACATCAATAGGGAAATTATTGTTCCTTCCTTGTGTCCTAATCCTAAGAATTCTCTTGAAAGGTCTTTACATTCTTTGGATGTGGTAAGAGCTTTGAAATATTATGTTGAGGCTACTAAAGATTTCAGAAAGACTTCTAGTCTATTTGTTATTTTTTCTGGTTCCAGAAAAGGTCAGAAAGCCTCTGCCATTTCCTTGGCATCTTGGATAAAGCTTTTGATTTACAAAGCTTATTAGGAGGCGGGACAGTCTCCGCCTTAGCGTATTACAGCTCATTCTACTAGATCAGTCACATCTTGAGTTTTCAAGAATGAAGCTTCAGTTGATCAAATTTGCAAAGCAGCAACTTGGTCTTCTTTGCATACATTTTTCTAAATTTTACCATTTTGATGTGTTTGCTTCTTCGGAAGCAGCCTTTAGTAGAAAGGTACTTCAGGCAGCTGTCTCAGTTTAATTCTAGTGCCTATGATTTGATTTTTTTGATTTTTGTTTTTAAGAAAACAATACTTTTTTGGATTTAATTCCTCAGCGAAAATAGCTGTTTTTATTTTATCCCAACCTCTCTAGTGACTCGTGGACTTCCACATCTTGGGTATTATATCCCATATGTCACTAGCTCATGGACTCTTGCCACTTACATGAAAGAAAACATAATTTATGTAAGAACTTACCTGATAAATTAATTTCTTTCATAGTGATAAGAGTCCATGAGACCCACCCAATTTTTTGGGGGTTATGATATATATATATATATATATATACACACAGCACTTTATTTATCCTGTTCCTCTTTTTTTATGCTTTTTATTCCTTTTACACCTCACTAACTTGGCTATACGTTAAACTGAGGTATGAGTGAGGTGGGAGGTGTATTTATAGGCATTTGAGGTTTAGGAAACTTTGCCCCCTCCTGGTAGGAATCTATATCCCATACATCACTAGCTCATGGACTTTTGCCACTATGAAAGAAATTAATTTATCAGGTAAGTTCTTACATAAATTATGTTTTTTTCTTCC
The DNA here is from genome assembly GCF_027579735.1 of Bombina bombina. NCBI lineage: Eukaryota > Metazoa > Chordata > Amphibia > Anura > Bombinatoridae > Bombina > Bombina bombina. The sequence continues at coordinate 360,372,616 of NC_069499.1, forward strand.
ATATCATTGTTCCTAAGATTTTATCTACACACCTATCCTAACCATTGTGACTACTTATTTGTAATGTTTTTTTTATTATTATCATTATTATAACAATACTTCTATAAATGGTTTTTTTTTCTACATTTCTTATAATTTTCCATGGAAGAGGAGTAAAGTAGATTGCCGTTTCCATGATGGGTTTCATTCAATTTGAATAGTTTTCCAGTTCTGTATTTTTATTTATTTTTTGCTCTTTCTTTTATACTCCTGCACTTCAGTTTCCTGGTGCAAAAAAATGTCCTTCAAAGACATTAAAGGTAGGTTTACTATCTATATCTAATTATCTACCTCTTTACATAGTTTATATCAGCAATTAAGAACTGAACTACAAAAGACCTATATAAAAAAAATGTTTTAAATATGTATAACTTGTTGATTTGTAAAACAACTATGAATATGCTTCTCTTAATTATGGCCTGTTAATGCTAGATAAAAGGGGCAGTCTATTCCAGAATTTTTATTGTTTTATTACCCAGTTCTTTTGACAGACTTGCATTTTAGCAAATCAGCGCTGACTCCTAAGTAACCCCCGGGAGTGAGCATAATGTTATCTATATGTATATGGAAAGTTGAATCAAGAAAGTTTAATTCAGACTAGACTGTCCCTTTAACCACTGATCTGGTTTAGGCAGTTTGCCTAAACCAGATTACTTGACCTCTCTGCTGCCTTTGACATTGTTGACCATCCCCTTCTCCTATGGACTCTCAGCTCTCTTGGGCTCTGTGACACTGCCCTCTCCTGGATTCACTCTTATCTCTCTAACAGATCCTTCTCTGTCTCTTTGCTGGTGACTCCTCCTCTCTATTGCCTCTCTCTGTTGGAGTACCTCAAGGCTTGGGTCCTCTACTCTTCTCTATTTACACTTCTTCACTGGGTAAACAGCTATGGCTTCAGCTATCATCTCTATGCTAATAATACCCAGATCTACCTTTCCACCCCTGCACTCTCTCCTTCTGTCAATTCTCACATCAGCAACTGCTTACCATGCATTTCCTCCTGGATGGCCTATCACCACCTAAAAATAAACATGTCCAAGACTGAACTACTTCTAATTTCCCCCTCTAACTCTACTCCAGTTTCTAATTTTTCCATCACTGTTGGCGGCACCACTATCTCCCCATCACCCCAAGTCCGCTGACTCGGAGTCACGCTTGACTCAAATCTGTCCTTTATTCCCCACATCCAATTGCTCTCTTCATCCTGCCGCAACAACCTACGCAATATCTCCAAAATTTGTCAGTTTCTGAGTGCTGAAACTACTAAACAGCTAATCCACTCCCTGGTAATTTCCCGACTTGACTACTGTAACAACATACTAACTGGCCTCCCTCTGTGTCCCGCCTCTCTCCCCTCCAATCCATCCTAAATGCATCTGCCAGGCTAATCCACCTCTCTCGACACTCTGTTTCTGTTGCACCTCTCTGTGAGTCCCTTCACTGGTTCCCCATTCACAGCAGAGTTAAATTCAAAATTCTCACCCTGACCTAAAATGTCCTCACCAATGCTGCCCCACCCTACCTGTCCTCACTCCTGCCTGCCCCCTAAGATCCAACAATGACCTGCTTCTTGCATCCTCTACCATCACCTCCTCTCATGCTAGACTACAGGACGGCACCAACCCTCTGGAATGCTTTTCTTCAAGCTGTCAGACTTGCCCCTAACCTCTCCTCCTTTAAACGTTCCCTAAAGACCTTTCTATTCAGGGAAGCTTATCACCCGACTTATTAACAAACTAACTTCACTTAACTAACAGTTGTACTCATCTATCTCCTCACTAATATCATTCTCACCTTTGCAGTCCTCACCTCCTGTTTCCCATCCTCCTACCCATCTAGATTGTAAGTTCCCATGGGAATAGGGCTCTCAATTCCCCCTGTATTTGTCTGTGAAATTTTGTCTTTTATTGTATTGTTTCTCCATTGTACTGTTATCCTTGTACCCATGGGCAGCGCTGCGGAATCTGTTGGCGCTTTATAAATAAAGAATAATAATACATTTTGAAGAAAACAAATCAGATTACAGAAATTGATTTTAGGCCTCTCTAGGAAAAGTGGGACAAGCACAATTTTTATACAAAAGCAAGCAAAATAATCATTTTATATTATTATGTAAGTGTTTTAACAGCCAATAATCCCTTTTTAGTACAGTGTTTCATGTTCCCTCAACAAGCTTTGTTTTTTTGTACTTTACCTGTCTTGGGGTAATTATTTCTTTGTCATTGCTCGTACCATCACTTTGGTCATGATCCTCTGTGCTTGAAATCTCTGTTTTTGAATTTATAGAATCAGTCTCCTCATTACAGAGGAATTTTTCAACCAGAGAGATGAGCATATCAGTCAGTTGCTCGCTGTCTGCACTGTTATTTCTGTACGTCTTTGAATTACTGCATATGCTTTTTGAATTGCTTTTATTACTGCTGTTCAAACTGTCTCTGAGGCCATTTTCAATGAAGAAATGGCTTTTTGAATTTTCCTGAGCTTTAAGATCAGTTTCATTTATTTTTTCTTCAACAGATTGTACATCTATTGCAGCAAGATTCTCCTGAAGAGATCCTTTATTAGTAGGCTTCTGTAACACTTGACCTGTTTCAAGGATACCTAGATGTTCATCACTGCTACCTGTTGGTTGGTTTGTACTGTGTTGACAACCTTCTACTACAGACAAACTAACTCTATTGGTGGGATCTAAATATTCAGGAAGAACAGTTTCTATTGTATCTGTATTACCAACTTCTTCTATTAATGTAATAATATTGTTCATATTATTTGCCTTATTTATATTAGAGTGCGATTCCACTGTAGCTTCCTTGATTATAGATAAGTCTGGATAATCAATATTATATTGATAGGGTTCTATGACTTGACCTTCTGAGATATATGAATCTTCCTTATTGATCCTATGTTCTCTTGCTGCTGTGATCTCCCAATCTGTACCTGAAATAATTACTACATCTACTTGTTTTGCATTTTTTTCAAGACCACTTCTCAATTTTTCTTTTGCCGATAAATGCTTTTGGTTGGACCCAGCAGAGCTTTTAGTTTTCCTAGAGTTGTGTCTTTTCTCAGTCTTTGCTTTGCTGTTGCCACTTTGGCAAGTTAATTGAATACTTTTAGAAGATGATTTTGTGTTGGTTGAAACCAAGTGACCTTTTCTTACTTGGTCAACTTCAGCATTGTAATAAAATGGTGTTTCAAACATCTGAAATATACCTGGGCCTTGCATGTGTGGTTTTATTTCTTTGAACATGTCCTTATAGCTCAGGTCTGAAAAACCTGGAGCTGTACTCGCTCTAGAAGAAGAATGATGCATTGCTTTAGATTGTGAATATGAACGTTTCTCTGGAGAAATTGATAAGCATGTGTGAGATCTTTGTCCACTTTTATGTAACGTTTTTGGTTCTGTATGGTGAGCTTTCTTGGATTGTCTTGAGGCCATTTGAGGCCCAGAAAAAGCCAGTGATGGACACAAAACATCCTTCAATTTTTTACTATTGAAAAGTGGTCTTTGCCTATGCTTCACAGAGGATTCAGGTGCAGATTTATTTCTTATTTGTTTACAGTTCTTAGTTTTACCACTCTTATTCTGAGCAATTACATTAAAGCTATGGTTAACATTGTGAGGTACACCACAGACAATAGTCTTTTTCTTGAGATTAAATGGCTTGACTGGAAAAACATTCAGTTCTTTTTGAGGTTCTTGCTCTGAGAATGTAATATGAACAAGAGGTAAAGCCATTTGTCTTGGTGTTCTTATTGAGTTACATTCTATAATTCCATTTACCCAGCTTGTAGTTTCCCTTGAGTATTCGCCATTAATTGTCTGTGTTTCACTAGTGTCTAAAATGTCTTCTGCAATATCATTTTGACATCTATTTCCATCTCCAGAATGGGTTTTCGGTTTCTCTTTAAAATCTATATTATTTCTTGTGTTTTCTTTGTTTTCAGGCAGTATCTTACCTGATATAGCATCTACCGGTTTAGTAATAATACCTTCTGTGACAAACTCATTATTTCTGGACATCTCTATTCTTAAGTCTTCATAATAATCTGATGCATGGTTTTCTGTTCCATATTTACTTGTTGTTTTGTTTTTACATAGCTCAGATGCTTTATTCTCATGCATACTGCCTATGCTCTTTTTATTTTCAAAGATTTGTATAAATTCATCACTATTTGAGTTATTACAACAATTTCCCTTGTGTTTTAATGTTCTTTCATCAATTTTCTCCTTCAGATCTTCTGAAGACATGAGATCATCCTCCACCCTTAACACAACCATATCTTGAGACAAAACTATATCGCCTCTTTTGTAGAGCTCTGGAGGATTTTCTTTAGGAACTGCTAAATGTCTTTGGGGAGGTACAGATTGAGGAAAGCTATCTGAATGGGGTAGCATGAACTGTCCAATTGTTAGGTTTACTTCATTTTTATTTTTGGTCTTCTTGCTTTCTATTGGGAGCAATCGTATAGATCTAGGAGAATGGCAAAGGTAAGGGACATCCTAAAAAACAAAAATAATATATACCTTACTTTTACAAGCTGCTATACGAAAAAGTAAAAATCAATAAATAAAACAATTTATAAAGTGCTACATAACTGTTACAATTTCGTATTTCCTAAAAAAAAATCACACTGTACAATTTCTATTTGTTATTTCCCCCAAAAAACATTTTTTAGTAAACAATGCAGCTGTGTAGCCAGTAAGGCAATTAAAATACTTGATTGCATTGGGAGAATTATTAGCAGCACAAATAGCAAGGTTCTTATGTCATTTTACAGATCACTAGTTAGGCTTCATCTTCAATGTTGTGAACAGTTTTGGAGACCTTATCTCCAGAAGGATATAAATAAACTAGAAAAAGGCCTGCTAAAATGGTACAGGGTCTAAAATATAAAATGTGCAAAGACTCTATGATCTAAATATGTATAATTTAGAGGGGAAAAGAGGGTATATGATAGCAACCTTTAAATATATTAAGGGACTTAATAATGTGGATGCTGAAAGTATTTTTCACAAAAAAAAACACATATCAAAACAAGGGGTCGCAATCTTAAGATAGTGGGTAGCAGGTTGAGGAGAAATGTGAGGAAGCATTTTTTTATTATTATTTTTTTTACAGGATTTATGGAAAAGAGGTGGTAAACACAAGGACTGTAAAATAATTTCTTGCTGCTTATGTTGTGCTAAAAAATGGCCAGATTACGAGTTTTGCGTTATGAGCTGTGCAGTGCTAACGAGCAGTTTTCTCTCACCGCTCACTTACATGCAGCGCTGGTATTACAGGTTTTTACAAACCCGGCGTTAAAAGGCAAGAAGTGACCGTAGAGCAAAATTGAGCTCCATACCGCACTCCAATACCAGCGCTGCTTAAGTCAGCGGTGAGCTGGTTGTACGTGCTCGTGCACGATTTCCCCATAGACATCAATGGGGAGAGCCAGCTGAGAAAAAGTCTAACACCTGCAAAAAAGCAGCGTAAAACTCAGTAACGCAGTCCCATTGATTCCTATGGGGAAACACATTTTATGTTTACACCTAACACCCTAACATGAACCCCGAGTCTAAACACCCCTAATCTGCCGCCGCCGACACCTGCATTATACCTATTCACCCCTAATCTGCTGCCCCCAACATTGCCGACGCCTAAATTATATTTATTAACCCCTAATCTTATGCCCCCAATGTCGCCGCAACCTACCTACATTTATTACCCCTAATCTGTCGCCGCAACTATATTAAATGTATTAACCCCTAAATCTAAATCTAACCCTAACACCCCCTAACTTAAATATAATTTAAATAAATCTAAATAAAATTACTATCATTAACTACATTATTCCTATTTAAAACTAAATATTTACCTATAAAATAAACCCTAAGCTAGCTACAATATAACTAATGGTTACATTGTATCTAGCTTAGGGTTTATTTTTATTTTACAGGCAAGTTTGTATTTATTGTAACTAGGTAGAATAGTTATTAACTATTTAATAACTACCTAGCTAAAATAAATATATATTTACCTGTAAAATAAAACCTAACCTAAGTTACAATAACACCTAACACTACACTATAATTAAATCAATTACCTACATTAAATACAATTAAATAAATTAAATTAGCTAAATCACAAAAACCCCCACTAAATTACAGAAAATAAAAAACAAATTACAGATCTTTAAACTAATTACACCTAATCTAATAGCTCTATCAAAATCAAAAAAGCCAAAAAAAAAAAAAAGGTGAAAATATAAAGATGAAAATTTATTTTACTGTATTTTTTGTTAGAGATATTTTGAGAGTGTGACTGATTGAGTGGTATTTTTGATGAAAAAAATACAAGAAAAACTCCAAAATAAAAAAGCCCCCCAAAATAAAAAAAACCTGGCCTAAACTACCAATAGCCCTCAAAAGGGCCTTTTGCAGGGCATTGCCCCAAAGAAATCAGCTCTTTTACCTTTAAAAATAAATACAAACAACTCCCCCAACAGTAAAACCCATCACCCACACAACCAACCCCCCAAATAAAAGCCTAACTAAAAAACCTAAGCTCCCCATTGCCCTGTAAAGGGCATTTGGATGGGCATTGCCCTTAAAAGGGCATTTAGCTCTATTGCAGGCCCAAAGCCCTAACCTAAAAAATAAACCCACCCAATACACCCTTAAAAAAATCCTAATACTAACCCCCTAAGATTCACTTACCGGGAGAAGTCTTCATCCAAGTGGCAAGATGTCCTCAACGAAGCCGGCAGAAGTGGTTCTCCAGACGGGCAGAAGTCTTCATCCAGACGGCATCTTCTATCTTCATCCTTCTGGCGCGAAGCGGGTCCATCTTCAAGACATCCGACGCGGAGCATCCTCTTCTGCCAACGGACTAACAACGAATGAAGGTACCTTTAAATGACGTCATCCAAGATGGCATCCCTTAGATTCCGATCAGCCAATCGGAATTAAGGTAGAAAAAATCCTATTGGCTGATTGGATCAGCCAATAGGATTGAACTTCAATACTATTGGCTGATCCAATCAGCCAATAGGATTGAGCTTGCATTCTATTGGCTGTTCAAATCAGCCAATGGAATGCAAGCTCAATTCTATTGGCTGAATTCTATCAGCCAATCGGAATCTAAGGGACGCCATCTTGGATGACGTCATTTAAAGGTACCTTCATTCGTCGTTAGTCCGTCGGAAGAAGAGGATGCTCCGCGACGGATGTCTTGAAGATGGACCCGCTCTGCGCCGGAAGGATGAAGATAGAAGATCCCGTCTGGATGAAGACTTCTGCCCGTCTGGAGGACCACTTCTGCCCATCTGGAGGACCACTTCTGCCGGCTTCCTTGAGGACATCTTGCCGCTTGGATGAAGACTTCTCCCGATAAGTGAATCTTCGGGGGTTAGTGTTAGGATTTTTTTTAAGGGTGGGTTTATTTTTTAGGTTAGGGCTTTGGGCCTGCAATATAGCTAAATGCCCTTTTAAGGGCAATGCCCATCCAAATGCCCTTTTCAGGGCAATGGGAAGCTTAGGTATTTTTAGTTAGGCTTTTATTTGGGGGGTTGGTTGTGTGGGTGGTGGGTTTTACTGTTGGGGGGTTGTTTGTATTTTTTTTTTCAGGTAAAAGAGCTGATTTCTTTGGGGCAATGCCCCGCAAAAGGCCCTTTTAAGGGCTATTGGTAGTTTAGTTTAGGCTAGGGTTTTTTTTATTTTGGGGGGCTTTTTTTATTTTGATAGGGCTATTAGATTAGGTGTAATTAGTTTAAAGATTTGTAATTTGTTTTTTATTTTCTGTAATTTAGTGGGGGGGTTTCATTGTATTTAATGTAGGTAATTGATTTAATTATAGTGTAGTGTTAGGTGTTATTGTAACTTAGGTTAGGTTTTATTTTACAGGTAAATTTATATATTTTAGCTAAGTAGTTATTAAATAGTTAATAACTATTTAGTAACTATTCTACCTAGTTAAAATAAATACAAACTTGCCTGTAAAATAAAAATAAACCCTAAGCTAGATACAATGTAACTATTATTATTTTACAGGTAAGTATTTAGTTTTAAATAGGAATAATTTAGTTAATGATGGTAATTTTATTTAGATTTATTATAATTATATTTAAGTTAGGGGGTATTAGGGTTAGACTTAGGTTTAGGGGTTAATAAATTTAGAATAGTGGCTGCGACGTTGGGGGCGGCAGATTAGGGGTTAATAAATATAATGTAGGTGGTGGCGATGTCCAGAGTAGCAGATTAGGGGTTAATATGTATAATGTAGGTGGCGGCGATGTTAGGGGCGGAAGATTAAGGGTTAATATTATTTAACTAGTGTTTGCGAGGCGGGAGTGCAGTGGTTTATGGACTAATATGTTTATTATAGTGGCGGCGATGTCCGGAGCGGCAGATTAGGGGTTAAAAAAAATGATTTTAGTGTTTGCGATGCGGGAGGGCTTCGGTTTAGGGGTTAATAGGTAGTTTATGGGTGTTAGTGTACTTTTTAGCACTTTAGTTATGAGTTTTATGCTACAGCGTTGTAGTGTAAAACTCATAACTACTGACTTTAGAATGCGTTACGGATCTTGTTGGTAAAGGCTGTACCACTCACTCTTCATCCAGACGGCATCTTCTATCTTCATCCTTCTGGCGCGAAGCGGGTCCATCTTCAAGACATCCGACGCGGAGCATCCTCTTCTTCCAACGGACTAACAACGAATGAAGGTACCTTTAAATGACGTCATCCAAGATGGCATCCCTTAGATTCCGATCAGCCAATCGGAATTAAGGTAGAAAAAATCCTATTGGCTGATTGGATCAGCCAATAGGATTGAACTTCAATACTATTGGCTGATCCAATCAGCCAATAGGATTGAGCTCGCATTCTATTGGCTGTTCAAATCAGCCAATGGAATGCAAGCTCAATTCTATTGGCTGAATTCTATCAGCCAATCGGAATCTAAGGGACGCCATCTTGGATGACGTCATTTAAAGGTACCTTCACTCGTCGTTAGTCCGTCGGAAGAAGAGGATGCTCCGCGACGGATGTCTTGAAGATGGACCCGCTCTGCGCCGGAAGGATGAAGATAGAAGATCCCGTCTGGATGAAGACTTCTGCCCGTCTGGAGGACCACTTCTGCCCGTCTGGAGGACCACTTCTGCCCGTCTGGAGGACCACTTCTGCCGGCTTCCTTGAGGACATCTTGCCGCTTGGATGAAGACTTCTCCCGATAAGTGAATCTTCGGGGGTTAGTGTTAGGATTTTTTTTAAGGGTGGGTTTATTTTTTAGGTTAGGGCTTTGGGCCTGCAATAGAGCTAAATGCCCTTTTAAGGGCAATGCCCATCCAAATGCCCTTTTCAGGGCAATGGGAAGCTTAGGTATTTTTAGTTAGGCTTTTATTTGGGGGGTTGGTTGTGTGGGTGGTGGGTTTTACTGTTGGGGGGGTGTTTGTATTTTTTTTTTCAGGTAAAAGAGCTGATTTCTTTGGGGCAATGCCCCGCAAAAGGCCCTTTTAAGGGCTATTGGTAGTTTAGTTTAGGCTAGGGTTTTTTTATTTTGGGGGGCTTTTTTTATTTTGATAGGGCTATTAGATTAGGTGTAATTAGTTTAAAGATTTGTAATTTGTTTTTTATTTTCTGTAATTTAGTGGGGGGGTTTCATTGTATTTAATGTAGGTAATTGATTTAATTATAGTGTAGTGTTAGGTGTTATTGTAACTTAGGTTAGGTTTTATTTTACAGGTAAATTTATATATTTTAGCTAAGTAGTTATTAAATAGTTAATAACTATTTAGTAACTATTCTACCTAGTTAAAATAAATACAAACTTGCCTGTAAAATAAAAATAAACCCTAAGCTAGATACAATGTAACTATTATTATTTTACAGGTAAGTATTTAGTTTTAAATAGGAATAATTTAGTTAATGATGGTAATTTTATTTAGATTTATTATAATTATATTTAAGTTAGGGGGTATTAGGGTTAGACTTAGGTTTAGGGGTTAATAAATTTAGAATAGTGGCTGCGACGTTGGGGGCGGCAGATTAGGGGTTAATAAATATAATGTAGGTGGTGGCGATGTCCAGAGTAGCAGATTAGGGGTTAATATGTATAATGTAGGTGGCGGCGATGTTAGGGGCGGAAGATTAAGGGTTAATATTATTTAACTAGTGTTTGCGAGGCGGGAGTGCAGTGGTTTATGGACTAATATGTTTATTATAGTGGCGGCGATGTCCGGAGCGGCGGATTAGGGGTTAAAAAAAATAATTTTAGTGTTTGCGATGCGGGAGGGCTTCGGTTTAGGGGTTAATAGGTAGTTTATGGGTGTTAGTGTACTTTTTAGCACTTTAGTTATGAGTTTTATGCTACAGCGTTGTAGTGTAAAACTCATAACTACTGACTTTAGAATGCGTTACGGATCTTGTTGGTAAAGGCTGTACCACTCACTTTTTGTCTTTCCAGGACAGACTCGTAATACCGGCGCTATGGAAGTCCCATAGAAAAAAGGGTTTACAAAGTTTACGTAAGTCGGTTTGCGGTAAGGCCAAACAAGTGTGCGGTACACCTATACCTGCAAGACTCGTAATAGCAGCGGGCGTAAAAAAAGTAGCGTTAAGACCTGTTAACGCTGCTATTTTACCTTAACGCACAACTCGTAATCTAGCCGTTAGTAAGTAAAGTGATGGTAATAATAATAATGATTAAAAAAGCAATACAGGAAAGTTGTCTGGGTTTCCATGTATCCTAAAACTGTGATGAGAATTAATCTAGCATTGGCCTTAACATAAACACTTTCTTACGTTAGCTAAATAATAATGGCCTGGATTCAACTCGTATTGACCATATTTTTGGACATACTTTTGTAGTCTGATTATTGAAATTTGTTCCTTCAAAATCAGAAGTTAAAATGAATTCCTAACATTAAGCTGCGAAGAAACCTCTATTCAACTCCATCTATTGAGTATTACCAGATTTTATGCTCTCTAATTTGATAATAAAAAAAATCTTCCCAAACATATCTGATTATGCCCAATGTTATTTATATAAGATTTTCCAGCATGCTCAGTTTTCTCCTGAACAACTTCACATCCTACTTTTTATTTTAAAGGGACAATCTAGTCAAAATTAGACTTTCATGATTCAGATAGGGCATAGAATTTTAAACAACTTTCCAATTTACTTTTATCATCAAATTTGATTTGCTCTCTTGGTTTTTATTTTGTGGAAAACTAAACCTAGGTAGGCTTATTTGCTAATTTCTAAGCCGTTGAACTGTCTCTTATCTCAGTGCATTTTGACAGTTTTTCACAGTTAGACACTGTTAGTTCATGTGTGTCATATAGATAACATTGTGCTCACTCCAGTGGAGTTATTTAAAGATTCCCCACTGATTGGCTAAAATGTATATCTGTCAAAAGCACGGAGATAAGGGGGCAGTCTGCAGAGGCTTAGAAACAAGGTAATCGCAGAGGTAAAAAGTGTATTAATATAACAGCGTTGTTTATGCAAAACTGGGGAATGTGTAATAAAGGGATTATCTATCTTTTTAAATAATAATTCTGAAGTAGACTGGCCCTTTAAATTAAAAAAAAGGATTTCAAACTGTTTTGATTAATTAAAAGCATTGTTCTCCCCAGGACCTTTTTAATGTGTGCACCACCCGGCTGATTTTACTGACCACCCAGCTAACATTTAGCTAATATTAAAATGTTTAATTGTTTATTGCACACATTTTCATTTTAAATAAATTTATGTTAAATTATGCAATCAATTAGTGCATTGGATAGCAGAATATGTTGTTATATTAGAAAGTTTTACACTGCCCCGGCCCCACCCGGTTACTTTTTAATGCCACCCAGCTGGCAAAGTTTTCTGTGGAGAACACTGAATAGTATGACACTTTTTTTTTTCTTTTTTTTCTCACTATCGGGCAATAAAGTATTGTCCCTTAATTAATATGTGAAGTACACTTGATTGTTGTTTTTTTCACTATTGGACAAAATGGTTTTGTCGCTTAATATGTGACGTACACTTGATTATTATTATTATTATTATTATTACTTTTATTATTTTTCTGGATAGATTTACCTAACCTCATTTGGAATTACTTGGTGAATTTTAGGGATTTTCTTGCTTTATTGCTGGCCATTTTTTGTTACTGTTTTTATTGTAAAATTTTCTTTAAGTAAAATTTAAAAAAAAATAATAAAGCAATGAATGTTGTAGATATCCTGATTCCTCAATGACTGGACAATATAAAGATATTTTATTATAGTTTATGAACTCTGGGAGTTAAAGGGACACTGAACCCACATTTTTCTTTCATTATTCAGATAAAGCATGACATTTTAAGCAACTTTCTAATTTACTCCTATTATCAATTTTTTTTCGTTCACTTGCTATCTTTATTTTAAAAGCAAGAATGTAAATCTTAGCAGCAAGCCCATTTTTAGTTCAGCACCACGGATAGCTCTTGCTTATTTGATGCTTTCACTTACCCTCCAATAAGCAAGCATAACCCAGGTTCTCAACCAAAAATGGACCGGCTCCTATGCATCATAGTCCTGCTTTTTAAATAAAGATAGCAAGAGAACGAGGACAATTTGATAATAGGAGTAAATTAGAAAGTTGCTTAAAATTGCATGCTCTGAATCATGAAAGAAAATGTTTGGGTTTAGTGTCCCTTAAATCAGTGTTGCCAACCTGTGTATCACATATTTGTAGGCCAAAAATATATTTTGTAATGTTTAAACTATTTTCTTTCACTATAAAATAAAAAATAGCACATCCAGCATTTTAAAGAGATATGAAACCCAAAACAATTATTTTATGATTTAGACAGAGCATACCATTTAACTTATTTTTTTTTCAATTTACTTCTGATATTAAATTTGCTTTGTTCCCTTGATATTCTGTGTTGAATAAATTCCGAGGTAGGCATCTGGAGCACTACATGGCAGGAAATAGTGCTGACATCTAATGCTCTTGCAAATGGATAACATTCTTACAAAACTGCTGCCATATGACTTCCGGTGGGCGGCACTAACGGATGGCAGCAGGAGAGAGGAGCTCCACAACCCAGACGATATAAAACCTATATTGCTCGCTGCCAGCCATTTTTCCCACTATCAAGTCTTGCTGGGCATCTAACCCCCCCCAGCCGACCGAGTACCGTGAAGGGCCGGAGATCGCCCTTGCCCAGGGAAGGACCGGAATAAGACACAACGCTGCGCAGAGCCTTTCTATCTGCGGGCGCCAGTGGCGTCACTAGGGGGGGCGGGGGGGGCGGGCCGCACCCGGGTGACACCCTCCAGGGGGTGACACTAAAAAAAAAAAAAAAAAAAAAAAAAAAAAATATTTTTTTTTTTTTTTTTTTTTACATTTTATTGAAATTCAAAGAAATACAATGTTGAGATGCATAGATTATTTTATTAGAGGCTGGCATTTGTGAACATTAGTGGGACTGGGGAAGTTGTAGACACACAATTTTTTTGCCCCTTGAGCCAGTGCTGCAATTTCAACAAATAGTTTTCCCGGCTGCTTTTGCTTGTTTGTACTTTGCTCCTCCCCTGCCCAATTTCACTATGAATGTTGTGGGTGTGCCGTGGGGCTTGCAAAGTTGCGCTGCCAGCCTAAACCTGCCTGCCTATCTGTGCTCACTGCTCAGTGACATGCGGCCCAGGGCTGTGCACTGACAGACTTGGAACAGAGTCAGAGAGCAGAATTTTCATAGTTTGCATGCCTAAACCTTTTCTTCAGTGATTTATTTTAGAGTGCTCTGTTTATCTTTCATTTGATGTTCTGCTGAGCCAGGGAGCAGATCTAGGCATGAGCTTCCTAATTAATGCAGTGCAGTTTACATATTTTGTATGTGTGTGTCTGAGTTTTTGTGTGTCTCAGTGTTTTTGTGTGTGTGTCTGAGTGTGTTTCCGAGTGTTTGTGTGTGCATCTGAGTATGTTTTTAAGTGTGTCTGAGTGTTTGTATGTGTGTTTGCCTGTGTTTTTGTGTGTGTCTGCTTTCTGGGGGGGGGGGTGACACCATGTCTTACCGCACCGGGTGACACCAACCCTAGTGACGCCACTGGCGGGCGCCATCTTGAAAAAGCCCCCTCGCACCGCCGCTGCTACCGGGCTCTGAAGGAGCCACAAGGAAAACCGCTCCTGTAGCTGGAGCCAGCAGAGGGATAGCTTGTGCCCTCGAGATCCACAGACCGAGCCGGACACAGCAATAGGCTGGTAAGACTGTTGAGGGTGATTCTTGGGAGAACCTGGGGTGAAAAAGCTACGCCTACTCTGCCCATTAACATCTGGGACACCACTGCCTTTGATATACCCCAGACAGACACTGGGACTTCCTCTGGGACAGTTATTGTTTAATTTTAAGCCCCGGTTCACGGTTTTTGACCTGCTAAACTTACACATCTGCAGGGAGATTTCCTTTCATATGCTGAACTGTCAATACCACAGCCTAATTACTGTATTTTAATACCTGAGGGACCTGTTACATTTGAAAACCTCTGTGGCTCCCACAACGTGCAGAATAATAAAGAAAGACCTGGAACTTTGATAGGAACCATTACTTAGCTGCAAAATAGCTGACTACTGTGTGAACATAGACCTACAGCACCATCTAGTGGTCACTGAGCAGCATTACATCTGACTTTCCTTGCTATTACACAGTATTCATTACAGAGCCTTTGCATGAAGTTGGATCAGTATTTTCCTTCCATCCCCAATTCATTGGTTGGGAAAATGTCCTCCAGAAACAAACAGCTAGATAAAAGAAAGGCCACGGCTGAAATACATGCAGTCCCCTCGACTCCACCCAGAGCCTCAGATACTTCTATCATAGATCCCACGGGCTTGCTGCAAGAGCTTAAATCCTTTTTCTTGCCAAAAATGGAGTCGCTCCAGGCGGGTGTGGACACCCTTACCAGCGAGGTTCGCCAATTTTCTACGAGACTAACACAGGCAGAGCAGCGTATTTCTGATGTGGAGGACAGACAAGAATCTATTACCACATCTGTACGACAACTCTTACGCCAAAACCAAGCCTTGCAAGAAAAAGTGGAGGACTTAGAGAATCGCAGTCGGAGAAACAACCTCAGAATAGTGGGACTCCCCGAATCTGTAAAAGGCAAGGATCTCCTAGAATTTACAGCAATGACTCTCCCTAAAATGCTCAGGATAAATCCAGACCACCTTCCTTTTGATATAGAAAGAGCGCACCGAATAGGCCCAGATAATGGCCTAGAAACCTCTAACTCCAGACCCCGTCAAACAATCTTTAAGTGCCTCAATTATCAGGAGAAACTTGCGCTCCTACGAGCCTACCGGGCCCACAAGGGAGACTTGATGTTTGAAGGCAAAAAACTCTTGATCTTTCAGGACTTTTCTACAGAAGTAACCAAGCTACGTAAGGACTTTGCTCCTCTTTGCTCTCGCCTCTATAAGGAGGGGAGACAGGCCTCCCTGCTGTACCCTGCCAAATTGAGGCTGCAGACGCCGACCGGACCCAAGTTCTTCCGCACACCTAAAGACCTACAAGCATACTTGGATGCAGAGGAACAAGGAGATGTTCACTGACCAAGCACAACCATTTCCCAACCTTCCTCTGTCTTACTATAGACAACCTAACAACGCAATTGCTCTCCCATGGAAGGAGAGATTCTTGGATAATCTCCAGAACAGAAGGAGCACAATGGAAGTGCACATGTACCTGGAGCCATATTTTGGCAACCGCTTTACAAGAGGTTATGACCCCCACCGCTCCCACCACACAGGTGGAAAGTGGAATAGACTGGAAAATTTATATTTCTAAAGTTATTACGGTTTTTACTGTTATTGCACTGTTTACCATAACTGTTTACACTATATTATTGTGTTCTGTTATTATGTTTATCTTATGTTATGTTTTGCCTACACTACAGTCACCTCCTATACCCCCAGCCTTTAATATCCTCACAGATGCATGGTCCCCTATGGACCACATGCTTATAGTAGAATACAGCACATGTGGCCCTGCATAGCCTAATCACTATTGGTTGGCACCCGACACGCATAGTGTCAGATCTGTTTACAAGTCTACCTGACTTATCGCTAGTTAGAGGAGACGAAGGCTTTGTGCCTAATTGCCCCCTTAAGTCCATTAAACCATGTCTGGCCCCTCAGAATTATGTCCAGATATCTAAGAGAGATATTCTCCCTTTAGGTGCCCCCTCTTCTTATTATACTGTTTATAGCGACTGGACCCCATATGCCCTATGCAGAGGGGACAAAACCGACCAACGAGAAGGAATGACCCTGTTTCCTAGTTCTAATATTTCCTGCTCCACTGCCCAACCAATTAGACATAAGAGACATAGGATGTATTGCTCTAATAAATTACCACTATGTATGCTCTATAAAGCACTGCTAATGCCTGTTGTTCCTCTTTCTTTTAGATTGAACTCGGGGTACCTACGGACCCGTCAGCCGCTGGCATCTACAAGGTCTAACATCCGCAGTGAGTCTTATCCACACCCACCTCATATACACACAATCACTTACTATAGACAATACTATGGAGCCCCCCGCTTGGTGGCTCGCATACTCCTCATTATAAGTATACCACTATGGCAATAAATTATAAGGTTACCTCTTGGAATGTGGGGGGGATAACATCCCCAGCGAAGAGGAGTATGATACTTCAATATCTCAACACACTTAGATCTGATATAGCACTGATTCAGGAAACCAGACTGTCTGCCAACGAACATGAGAAACTTAAATCTAGATGGGTGGGTCAAATTCTATACACACCAACAGAGGGTAGGAAGAGAGGAGTGGCAATCCTGGCTAGGAAAGGGCTACCAATCTCCTTTACAGATACGGAGGTAGACAGCGGAGGTAGATATTTAATTACAACAATGCATATACAAACGGCCACCTATATCCTGTGCAATGTCTATGGCCCTAATGCGTATTGCCCCACATTCTGGACCACCTTGCTTGCGAAATTGGCTATTCACAACACTTCACGTCTAATAATTGGAGGAGACTTCAATTTAGCACAAACACTGCCATTGGATAGGTTTAGAGACCCCTCCCTAGGGATTACAACCAATAAAGACATATCCAGATATAAAAGGGAGACTCGACTAATACATACATTCAAGGAAACACTAGGCCTGACCGATGTATGGAGAACACAAAATCCAGACCAGAGGGACTATACCTGCATTTCCAAGTCACATAATACCTTGTCACGCATTGACTTCTTCCTGACCTCGGCTGCACTGTCACCCCAGATTCACTCACCTACGATAGGTCAGGTCACGATATCGGATCATGCCCCAATACATATAAAATTGCAACCTGTACCGCAGAAACAACCAAGTAAATCCTGGAGATTCCCCTCTCACCTATATAATAATATAGGCTTTCGTCAGTGCCTTACACAGGCATGGACGCATTATCTATCAGACAATAACCAACACTTAGATAACCTAGACCTCCTATGGCACACCTCTAAAGCAGTCCTGAGGGGTCATATTACTGCCTTCGTAGCACATACTAATAAAATTTCCAGACGGACAGACAGCGACCTATTGACGCAATTAACAGAGGCATACAACAATTACCTTTCTAAACCTTCCTATATAACGAGACAAACATACTACGATCTAAAAAAAACTAGAGATACCTTTTTAGAGCAGCAAGACAGTAGACATACTATCTACAGACAAGGACACTTTTATAGACATGGCAACAAAGCGGGTAAATTACTAGCCAACTTGGTCAAAGCCCACAACCCTAAGTCATTTATTACTGCTATTCGGACGGAATCGGGACTGACAACACAGTCTGAGGGGATCTTGACTGAATTTGTTAAGTATTACCAAACTCTGTACTCCCAACAACACATAGATATAGGGAAAAAAAGTGAATTCTGGAGAGATCTTGTAGTCCCTACCCTCACAGACGAACAAAGAGAAAATTTAAATGCCCCAATATCCCAGCAGGAAGTCTCCAAAGGGATTAAACGACTCAAACTACACAAAGCGGCAGGCCCTGATGGACTGCCAGCAGAGTACTATAAGATTTTGGAGAAAGAGGTTAGCCCCATATTAGCATCCCTATACACGGAATATCTACTACATAATACCCGCCCCAACTGTCGCTTTACTGAAGCTAACATTTGCATCATTCCCAAACCGGACAGAGACCCCACACTCACCCCTTCTTACAGACCTATTTCGTTGCTTAACAGCGACTATAAATTACCGACGACTATACTAGCAAACTGACTGGCAAAGGTTTTACCCCTGTTGGTGCACCCGGATCAAACGGGTTTCATTACCGGACGCTCCTCAGTGGTAAATCTAAGAAAGACCCTGGCGGTGTCCGCCCATTATTGGTATGGTACCCACTCAGACACAGACTCTAACTTACCAGATGCTTGCCTTTTGGCGCTAGACGCCGAAAAGGCTTTTGATAGAATTGAGTGGGACCACCTGTACTCCTCCATGACACAGTTTGGCGTCACGGGTGCTTTCTTTAACCTCATCCAAAAGCTATATGCAGCTCCCAAAGCCTCACTGATCATCAATGGAGGGCTATCTACTTCCTTTGCTCTACAAAGGGGAACTCGACAGGGATGCCCCCTGTCGCCCCTCCTCTTCGACTTGGCCATAGAGCCCCTAGCTTGTTATATCCGACAGCACAGTGAGGGATTAGAGATAAACGGAATCAGACAACACCTCTCGCTTTATGCTGACGATCTCCTCTTGTTTGTAGGCAACCCAGAGTTCGGTATACCCAAACTTATCGAAATCATTGACAGTTTCGGATCATTCTCCGGTTACAAAATTAACAGAGATAAATCAGAGTTAACTTGGCTGAAAAACACTACACATAACACGCTACTAAACAGCGGATTCAAAGTGACAGAGGGCACATTTAAATACCTGGGCATACAAGTACACGTTGACCCCTCCAAATTATACCCTCTAAACATAGGCAGGATGGTCCAGAACGTTAGAGACACATTACAAGGATGGAGCGGACTTCCACTGTCACTGACTGGTAGAATACATCTTTTTAAAATGATAGCTCTACCCAAGATACTCTACCCCTTACAAATGCTCCCCTTGTTGCTGACCCACAAAGACATTAAAACACTCCAATCTGCTTTAGGCCAATTCGTCTGGCAAGGTAAGAAACAAAGAATAAATTGAACGACTTTGGCCATGCCGTATGAGAAGGGAGGACTACGCCTTCCAAATATTGCCTGGTATAACTGGGCGACACTGACGAAAATAGTTCTGGACTGGCTGACTGGAAATGGACAATTTACCACCCCTATTCTAGAGACTAGCATAGCATGCCCGATGCATCTAGCCTTCCTACCACATGCCAGGCTTAACTCTTTACCTCCAAAAATCCAACATCATATACTATTTAGAGACCCACTGAGAGCATGGGCTAGGCTGGGCAAGTTATGGGGCATACAATTTACTGCTAGCAAATTCCTCCCAATTCAGGGTAACCTTTCTTTCTTACCTGGATACACCACTGAAGTATTTCGGGCATGGCAGGAAAAGGGTCTCACCAGAATCGGGCAACTATTTAACCCCCTAACTCTTACGGTTCATCCCTTTCCAGATTTACAAAACATGTACTCGCTCCCAAACACACATAGATTTGCTTATTTACAGTGTAGGCACTATGTCACACAATTAAAAGCTGATGGTCTCCTACACACAGAAAATAATAATCTGACCGCATTATGCTCACTGGCTAAACAGGGTTCTTATAAGCTGGCAAACACATATAGCCTAGTACTCAGGCATTTTGACACCCTTACCACTCAAAAACTGACATCAAAATGGTCTAGATGTAGAATCATACAGATTGACGGCGAACGGCTCCTAAACAGTTTAACTGAAGTTAGATCCATCACGTTATCAGCAAACCTGAGAGAGACGCATATCAAAATACTGCAACAAGCTTACATTACCCCAGCTCTCAGGGCCAAATGGATCCCGGGAGCACAAGATGTATGTGTTAAATGTAACTATGCGAATCCTGACTGGGTTCACCTATTCTGGGACTGTCCTAAACTACAGTGGTTCTGGGGTAAATTAACCTACTGGATATCTAAAGTCATAAAAACTCGAGTCTCCCTTTCCGCACAAAGAGTCTTGTTCTTACTCCCAGAACACAATGTCCGCCCCTATGATACTTTTGTTTCTGTGTCTATTTTGACTGCAAAACAAGTGATCCTACAACACTGGGCAGATAGCTCATCCCCACCTTTTCGAAAACTACTTACCAAGATACACACACAGATGCTCATAGAACAAGCGGATGTTAGGGGGAATATTGAACAGAGGATAGCTAAGTACATAAAGAAATGGGAACCTTACCTACTACATCTGCCTGACACTATCAGGGAACGTGTCCTATATCCATTTAGAGGCAGCGACTTCATCCTGAAGGAAAACCTTAGGGGAAAGTGGTGTTTTTCTAACATAATCACGCAATAGATAGGTACATTCCAACACAATATGCCTCATACACCTCTTACTCCAGTATATCACGAAGCGGCTGGCGGTCCAAGGGAGCTCCGGGTAAGTAGGGGATACCACAGACTTTGGTGGTGTATCCCCCTTTCTTTCTTTATTTTCTTTAGTTTTTCTTTGTTTGTTATAATTTTTCTTTCTCTTTTTTGATTTATTTTTCTTTGTTTATTGTTGTTGTTTATTGTAAATATTTAAAGGAAAATGAGGAAAAAGGAGAGGAGAGGAGGCATGAACTTTGATTTCTATGATACCCTGACACAGGACTATTAAGTCATACTCAATGGACTTTCTTTATACGATGCTAAAGTCAGAGTCCTGTATAAGCTGAGATATACTTACTTTCTTATGTATGTATTGCATTTCAATGCTGTTATTGTTTTTCCTTTCTTGGTGCCTATTTCTCCCTCCTGTGGTATAAATAAAAGTTTTAAAAAAAAAAAAAACTGCTGCCATATAATGCTAAGGGAAATGGGCAGGCTCCTAAGCTTACATCCCTGCTTTTCAACAAAAGATACAAAGAAAAACTTATATTGGAAGTTGTGACGGATACCCTGGCTACCCCGACTGGGTAGCTCCACCAAACGGGTCCTGCTTCCTCCCTGCCGACTACAGCTATGTAGCTGGTAAGTGACCACAGCCTGTAGTCACCCCTGATGCCCGACAGCACCGGTATTCAGGGTCCCACCCTGTGGAAGACTCCGGCTGTGGCGGATACCCCGGCTACCCCGACTAGGTAGCTTCGCCAAACAGGTCCTGCTTCCTCCCTGCTGACTGCAGCTATGTAGTTGGCAAGTGACCACAGCCTGTAGCCACCCCTGATGCCCGTCAGCACCATTATTTAGGGTCCCACCCTGTGGCAGACACCGGCTACCCAGACTAGGTAGCTCTGCCAGAGGGTCCTTTCTCTGCCTGGAACAGGCTGCTGTGTAGCCCAGGAAAGTGATTTTAGCAGGAGCTCACCCAAATAACTAGACATACTAGCATTCAGGTGAAACAGGAACTGGTTTTATGGTAAAACATTCACTCCTTTTATACACAAAGCTCATCTTGCTAAGACACTGGACAATCCCACAATTTTCCTGCCATTCCCGCCCCTCCAGACAAGTCCCACAGAATCCCAGGACCCAGGTGTGACAGTTTTGGGGTGATCCTGGGGGAGCGGCGGCACTTCCAGGGTGTCATTTGAAAGCTCTCGGTCCCCAGATGCCACAAAGGGACCTCTTTTCCCGGTCATAGAGCAGCTCTTCCATGACAAAGTGTACACAGCAAAACAACACATAGCACACATCTGGGAGATCCCATAAGCCATGAAATGGCCAAATCTAATGTAACAGGGAGTGAGCCATGTTGTAGGGGGGTGGGTAGTAGCCTTAGCTGTCTGGTATCCGTGACATCTCCCCCCCTCCAGTTCAGCAGACCCTGCTAGACCCTTAACGGGTCGGCCTGGGGCTGTCCGATGGTGGCCCTCCACTTCTCAGTTGCTGGGAGAGGTTATCCCATCTCTCCTGGGGGGTTCCTGTTGGCATCTATCCCCTAGGCGCAAGGACAGTCACACGATGCAACGTCCCAAACAAGTTTGCCAAGGCCGGCTCCCAAACATTTGTTCTCCCACAAGTTCCAGTGTCCTTAAGTTCCATGGCCACACTGCCTCCCTCTGTCACACTCTGTTGAGTATTAGCTGACCCACCCACAAGCAAAGCCAGTGCCGGTTTCCCGGCTGTATCCCCACACCCAGACTGTAGGTTGAGGTTGCTCCTTGGTGGGGCAGGCAAGACTCGGGTGCCCAAACTGGTGGCACCAAATGCAGGGGCGGGTATCCAATAAAGCCATTGCCGGTTTCCCGGTTGTAGGTGGAAGTTGCTCTTTGGTGGGGCAGGCAAAACTCGGGTGCCCAAACTATTGGCAACAACTGCATGAGCGGATACCCCCCTGTGAGAAATACTCTGGGACGAGAAAAGGGTAGAGAACCTGCCAAACTACTGAGGGGAGAGACCGTCTGTCTCTTCTCCCAAAAAGTAGATCTACCACTGGGGAGGGAGGTCTGCTACCTCCACTCCATGGGAAACTGCTCTGCCTCTGAGGAGGGAGACCAACTGTCTCCTACCCTGGGAAGGGGTTCTGCCACTGGGGAGAGTTATTGACATCCGTCTTTCCCTGCAAGGGGCTCTGTGTAAGGGGAGGGAGGATGACTACCTCCGCTCCCAGGGGATGGCTCTGCCACTGGGGATAGAGACCGACTGTCTCCTCTCCTAGGAAGGGGTTCTGTGTAAGGGGAGGGAGGATGACTACCTCCACTCCCAGGGGATGGCTCTGCCACTAGGGAGAGATACTGACACTCTCTCCTCCCACATCTCTTGCTGGACAAGTCTATGTAGAACAGATAGCCATTCCTTCTTTGGCTGTTTTCCCAGGAAAGGCACTTTCAAGGTCCGCCAAACACAGAACCTCGTGTCATTCATGGGGAGGACCCTTCCATTGACCCACTACTGTTGAAGAGCCTCCCACCAGAGGTCCCGGCAGATCAGATCCCTCTGTTCCAGCTTGTCCTGTAGGTAAATAGGACTGTCCACTTGGACCAGTGCCTCCTGTATTTCTTTGAACTTCGACTTATAAAGTTACCAGCTACTGTGGCCTTTCTCCTCTGTCAGCAGGAATCGTGTGGAAGAAGAAGATCCCACTGCTGCCACCAATGTGATGGATACCCCGGCTACCCCGAATGGGTAGCTCCAACAAACGGGTCCTGATTCCTCCCGGCCAACTGCAGCTATGTAGCTGGCAAGTGACCACAGCCTGTAGTCACCCCTGATGCCCTACAGCACCGATATTCAGAGTCCCACCCTGTGGCAGACTCCGGCTGTGACAGATACCCTGGCTACCCTTACTGGGTAGCTCTGCCAAATGGGTCCTGCTTCCTCCCTGTTGACTGCAGCTATGTAGCCGGCAAGTGACCACAGCCTGTAGCCACCCCTGATGCCCGTCAGCACCAGTATTTAGGGTCCCACCTTGTGGCAGACTCCAGCTACCCAGACTAGTTAGCTCTCCCAGAGGGTCCTTCCTCTACCTGGAACAGGCTGCTATGTAGCCCAGGAAAGTGGAAAGTGATTTTAGCAGGAGCTCACCCAAATAATTAGACATACTAGCACTCAGGTGAAACAGGAACTGATTTTATTGTAAAACATACACTCCTTCAATACACAAAGCTCATTTTGATAAGACACTGGACAATCACACAATTTTTCCATCATTCCTGCCTCTTCAGACAAACCGGCACCTCCATAGGAGCCATAGTCCCACAGAATCCCAAGACCCAGGTGTGACGGTTTCGGGGTGATCCCGGGGGAGCGGCGGCACTTCCAGGGTGTCATTTGAAAGCTCTCAGACCGGAGATACAGCCCGTTGAAGTTATGGGGTAGGGGCGTCCAAAACCCCTGGTTCCCAAAGGAGCTCCCCTCTGGTAATCCCCCACCTCTTGTCCTCCCTAGGGGCTACCAATCCCCAAAAGAGCGGAGCTCTGGGGCAAAGGGCCGCTGGTGCGACCAGGGGTAAAGTTAGCAGGTGTCCTGCTGTTCTGTGGCCAACCGGCAGTTTCAGGAGCTCGGACAGCCTGAGAGGGGTTAGGTGGTTGTCCATTGTAAGGCGGCTGACCGGGTGTTCCAGGAGCCCGGCCAGCCTTGGAGGATTTTTCCCGGTCATAGATCAGCTCTTCCATGACTAAGTGTACACAACAAAACAACACATAGCACGCATCTGGGAGATCCCATAAGCCATGAAATGGCCAAATCTAATGTAACAGGGAGTGAGCCTTAAAGTAGGGGGGTTGGGGGTAGCCTTAGCTGTCTGGTATCCGTGACAGAAGTAAATTAGAAAGTTGTTTAAAATCGCATGCTCTATCTGAATCATTAAAGAAAAATTTGTTTTTGTTTTTTATACATTTAAAAATTTCAGGTTCACTTGTTAGAACCATTGATTTTATGGTGCTTCCAATCAAGATATGACACTTTTTTATTTAAGAACTACAGAAAACACATTTTTATAAATAAGCTTTTATATCGTTCCAGCAGTAAAGAATTCTTGAAATGTATGTGAATATTTCTTACCTGCTTTTTTCTTGTGGATTCAGATGACATTAGTCCTTAAAAGCAAACAACAAACATTAATGATTTTTTCTTGAAACCATTTTATATGTTTTATACATGTTCACAATAAATTTCCAGAAAACATAATAAAGTTTGTGAACACTAATTATAATGATACATGTAATTGTGAAACTTTTTTGGTGGATCTTAGTAGTGTAGCAAATTCCATTCCATCTTAACAGGATAGAAAGGTCAAAAAGGAAATGTGCATGGGTGCATTTCAATGTGAAATAGAATAATTTTTACAATGTACTTTACTGTTACCATTTCTTTCATGTAATTAGCAAGAGTCCATGAGCTAGTGACGTATGGGATATACATTCCTACCAGGAGGGGCAAAGTTTCCCAAACCCTAAAATGCCTATAAATACACCCCTCACCACACCCACAATTCAGTTTTTACAAACTTTGCCTCCGATGGAGGTGGTGAAGTAAGTTTGTGCTAGATTCTACGTTGATATGCGCTCCGCAGCAAGTTGGAGCCCGGTTTTCCTCTCAGCGTGCAGTGAATGTCAGAGGGATGTGAGGAGAGTATTGCCTATTTGAATGCAGTGATCTCCTTCTACGGGGTCTATTTCATAGGTTCTCTGTTATCGGTCGTAGAGATTCATCTCTTACCTCCCTTTTCAGATCGACGATATACTCTTATATATACCATTACCTCTGCTGA
The DNA here is from genome assembly GCF_027579735.1 of Bombina bombina. Taxonomy (NCBI): domain Eukaryota; kingdom Metazoa; phylum Chordata; class Amphibia; order Anura; family Bombinatoridae; genus Bombina; species Bombina bombina. The sequence goes on from NC_069499.1 coordinate 360,398,010, forward strand.
TTCTCGTTTCAGTACTGGTTTGGCTTTCTACAAACATGTAGATGAGTGTCCTGGGGTAAGTAAATCTTATTTTCTGTGACACTCTAAGCTATGGTTGGGCACTTTATTTATAAAGTTCTAAATATATGTATTCAAACATTTATTTCCCTTGACTCAGAATGTTCAACATTCCTTATTTTTCAGACAGTCAGTTTCATATTTGGGATAAATGCATTTGTTTCAATCATTTTTTCTTACCTTAAAAAATTTGACTTTTTCCCTGTGGGCTGTTAGGCTCGCGGGGGCAGAAAATGCTTCATTTTATTGCGTCATTCTTGGCGCGGACTTTTTTGGCGCAAAATTTTTTTTCTGTTTCCGGCGTCATACGTGTCGCCGGAAGTTGCGTCATTTTTTGACGTTTTTTTGCGTCAAAAATGTCGGCGTTCCGGATGTGGCGTCATTTTTGGCGCCAAAAGCATTTAGGCGCCAAATAATGTGGGCGTCTTTTTTGGCGCTAAAAAATCTGGGCGTCATTTTTGTCTCCACATTATTTAAGTCTCATTATTTATTGCTTCTGGTTGCTAGAAGCTTGTTCACTGGCATTTTTTTCCCATTCCTGAAACTGTCATTTAAGGAATTTGATCAATTTTGCTTTATATGTTGTTTTTTTCTTTTACATATTGCAAGATGTTCCACGTTGCAACTGAGTCAGAAGATACTTCAGGAAAATCACTGCACAGTGCTGGAGCTACCAAGCTAAGTGTATCTGCTATAAACTTTTGGTATCTGTTTCTCCAGCTGTTATTTGTATTGCATGTCATGTCAAACTTATTAATGCAGATAAAATTTCCTTTAGTACTGTTACATTACCTGTTGCTGTTCCGTCAACATCTAATTTTCAGAGTGTTCCTGATAACATAAGAGATTTTATTTTTTAAATCCATTAAGAAGGCTATGTCTGTTATTTCTCCTTCTAGTATACATAAAAGTCTTTTAAAACTTCTCTTTTTTCAGATGAATTTTTAAATGAACATCATCATTCTGATACTGATAATGGTTCTTCTGGTTCAGAGGTTTCTGTCTCAGAGGTTGATGCTGATAAATCTTTGTATTTGTTCAAGATGGAATTTATTCGTTCTTTACTTAAAGAAGTGTTATTTGCATTAGAAATAGAGGATTCTGGTCCTCTTGATACTAAATGTAAACGTTTAAATAAGGTTTTTAAATCTCCTGTAGTTATTCCAGAAGTGTTTTATCTCCCTGATGCTATTTCTGAAGTAATTTCCAGGGAATGGAATAATTTGGGTAATTTATTTACTCCTTCTAGACGTTTAAGCAAATTATATCCTGTGCCATCTGACAGATTAGAGTTTTTTGGGACAAAAATCCCTAAGGTTATGGGGCTGTCTCTACTCCTGCTAATGTACTACTATTCCTACGGCAGATAGTACTTCATTTAAGGATCCTTTAGATAGGAAAATTGAATCCTTTCTAGGAAAAGCTTACTTATGTTCAGGTAATCTTCTTAGACCTGCTATATTTTTAGCGGATGTTGCTGCAGCTTCAACTTTTTGGTTAGAAGCTTTAGCGCAACAAGTAACAGATCATAATTTTATAGCATTATTATTATTCTATAACATGCTAATAATTTTATTGGTGATACCATCTTTTGATATCATTAGAGTTGATGTCAGGTATATGTCTCTAGCTATTTTAGCTAGAAAAGCTTTATGGATTAAACTTGGAATGCTGACATGTCTTCTAAGTCAACTTTGCTTTCCCTTTCTTTTCAGGGTAAATAATCATTTTCGTTCCTTTCCTCACAACAAGGAACAAAAGCCTGATCCTTCATCCTCAGGAGCGGTATCAGTTTGGAAACTATTTCCAGTTTGGAATATATCCAAGCCTTATAGAAACCTATAGCCAGCTCCTAAGTACCTATGAAGGTGCGGCCCTTATTCCAGCTCAGCTGGTATGGGGCAGATTACGTTTTCTTCAAAGAAATTTGGATCAATTCCGTTCTTAATCTCTGGTTTCAGAAACATTGTTTCAGAAAGGTACAGAATTGGCTTCAAGTTAAGGCCTCCTGCTAAGAGATTCTTTTCTTTCCCGTGTCCCAGTTAACACAGCAAAGGCTCAGCATTTCTGAAATGTGTTTCAGATCTAGAGTTGGCTGGAGTATTTATGCCAGTTCCAGTTCTGGAACAGAGGCTGGGGTTTTATTTTATCTCTTCATTGTACCAAAGAAGGTCAATTCCTTCAGACCAGTTCCGGATCTATCATTATTGAATCGTTATGTTAGGATACCAACATTCAAGATGGTTACTGTAGGACTATCCTGCCTTTTGTTTAGCAAGGGCATTATATGTCTACAATAGATTTACAGGATGTGTATCTGCATATTCCGATTCATCCAGATCACTTTTAGTGTCTGAGATTCTCTTTTTAGACAAGCATTACCAGTTTTGTGGCTCTACCGTTTGGCCTAGCCTCAGTTCCAAGAATTTTTTTCAAAGGTTCTCGGTGCCCTTCTTTCTGTAATCAGAGAATAGGGTTTTGGTATTTCCTTATTTGGACGATATCTTGGTACTTGCTCAGTCTTCTCATTTTCGAAGAATCTCATACGAATCGACTTGTGTTGTTTCTTCAAGTTCATGGTTGGAGGATCAATTTACCAATCAGTTCATTGATTCCTCAGACAAGGGTAACCTTTTTAGGTTTCTAGATAAATTCAGTGTCTATGACTCGGTCCTTGTCAGACAAGAGAAGTTTAACATTGATATCAGCTTGTCAAAACCTTCAGTCACAATCATTCCCTTTGGTAGCCTTATGCATGGAAATGTTGGGTCTTAGGACTGCCGCATCAGATGCGATCTCCTTTGCTCGTTTTCACATGCAACCTCTTCAGCTCTGTATGCTGAACCAATGGTGCAGGGATTACTCAAAGATATCTCAATTTATATCTTTAAACCGATTTTACGACACTCTCTGACATGGTGGACAGATCACCATCGTTTAGTTCAGGGGGCTTCTTTGTTCTTCCGACCTGGACTATAATCTCAACAGATGCAAGTCTTACAGGTTGGGGAGCTGTGTGGGGGTATCTGACGGCACAAGGGGTTTGGGAATCTCAGGAGGTGAGATTTCCGATCAATATTTTGGAACTCCGTGCAATTTTCAGAGCTCTTCAGTCTTGGCCTCTTCTGAAGAGAGAGTTGTTCATTTGTTTTCAGATAGACAATGTCACAACTGTGGCATACATCAATCATCAAGGAGGGACTCACAGTCCTCTGGCTATGAAAGAAGTATCTCGAATTTTGGTTTGGGCGGAATCCAGCTCCTGTCTAACCTCTGCGGTTCATATCCCAGGTATGGACAATTGGAAAGCGGATTATCTCAGTCGCCAAACGTTGCATCCGGGCGAATGGTCTCTTCACCCAGAGGTATTTCTTCAGATTGTTCAAATGTGGGAACTTCCAGAAATAGATCTGATGGCTTCTCATCTAAACAAGAAACTTCCCAGGTATCTGTCCAGATCCCGGGATCCTCAGGCGGAGGCAGTGGATGCATTATCACTTCCTTGGAAGTATCATCCTGCCTATATCTTTCCGCCTCTAGTTCTTCTTCCAAGAGTAATCTCCAAGATTCTGAAGGAATGCTCGTTTGTTCTGCTGGTAGCTCCGGCATGGCCTCACAGGTTTTGGTATGCGGATCTTGTCCGGATGGCCTCTTGCCAACCGTGGACTCTTCCGTTAAGACCAGACCTTTTGTCTCAAGGTCCTTTTTTCCATCAGGATCTGAAATCCTTTAAAAAGGTATGGAGATTGAACGCTTGATTCTTGGTCAAAGAGGTTTCTCTGACTCTGTGATTAATACTATGTTACAGGCTCGTAAATCTGTATCCAGAGAGATATATTATAGAGTCTGGAAGACTTATATTTCTTGGTGTCTTTCTCATCATTTTTCATGGCATTCTTTTAGAATACCGAGAATATTACAGTTTCTTCAGGATGGTTTAGATAAGGGTTTGTCCGCAAGTTCCTTGAAAGGTCAAATCTCTGCTCTTTCTATTCTTTTTCACAGAAAGATTGCTATTCTTCCTGATATTCATTGTTTTGTACAAGCTTTGGTTCGTATAAAGCCTGTCATTAAGTCAATTTCTCCTCCTTGGAGTTTGAATTTGGTTCTGGGGGCTCTTCAAGCTCCTCCATTTGAACCTATGCATTCATTGGATATTAAATTACTTTCTTGGAAAGTTTTGTTCCTTTTGGCCATCTCTTCTGCCAGAAGAGTTTCTGAATTATCTGCTCTTTCTTGTGAGTCTCCTTTTCTGATTTTTCATCAGGATAAGGCGGTGTTGCGAACTTCTTTTGAATTTTTACCTAAGTTGTGAATTCCAACAACATTAGTAGAGACATTGTGGTTCCTTCATTATGTCCTAATCCTAAGAATTCTAAGGAGAAATCATTGCATTCTTTGGATGTTATTAGAGCTTTGAAATATTATGTTGAAGCTACTAAGTCTTTCCGAAAGACTTCTAGTTTATTTGTTATCTTTTCCGGTTTTAGAGAGGCCAGAAAACTTCTGCCATTTCTTTGGCATCTTGGTTGAAATCTTTAATTCATCTTGCCTATGTTGAGTCGGGTAAGACTCCGCCTCATAGGATTACAGCTCATTCTACTAAGTCAGTTTCTACTTCCTGGGCGTTTAGGAATGAAGCTTCGGTTGATCAGATTTGCAAAGCGGCAACTTGGTCCTCTTTGCATACTTTTACCAAATTCTACCATTTTGTTGTATTTTCTTCTTCTGAAGCAGTTTTTGGTAGAAAAGTACTTCAGGCAGCGGTTTCAGTTTGAATCTTCTGCTTATGTTTTTCATTAAACTTTATTTTGGGTGTGGATTATTTTCAGCAGGAATTGGCTGTCTTTATTTTATCCCTCCCTCTCTAGTGACTCTTGTGTGGAAAGATCCACATCTTGGGTAGTCATTATCCCATACGTCACTAGCTCATGGACTCTTGCTAATTACATGAAAGAAAACATAATTTATGTAAGAACTTACCTGATAAATTCATTTCTTTCATATTAGCAAGAGTCCATGAGGCCCGCCCTTTTTTGTGGTGGTTATGATTTTTTTGTATAAAGCACAATTATTCCAATTCCTTATTTTATATGCTTTCGCACTTTTTTCTTATCACCCCACTTCTTGGCTATTCGTTAAACTGAATTGTGGGTGTGGTGAGGGGTGTATTTATAGGCATTTTAGGGTTTGGGAAACTTTGCCCCTCCTGGTAGGAATGTATATCCCATACGTCACTAGCTCATGGACTCTTGCTAATATGAAAGAAATGAATTTATCAGGTAAGTTCTTACATAAATTATGTTTTTTCAGTGGCATATGCATATATCGCGTGCAGCCCTGTGCACCAGTATGCAAGCATGATGCCTGCTCAGAGAGTCAGCAGTGGCTTCTATGAAATAAATTATGTCTTCAGAAGCAATACACACCACAGCCAGCTTTCTGAGAAGTTGTTGTTTTTGAATACTGGTGCCTGGGCCCTCACAGGATATGTGCGTATGCTGCTGTAATAACTTTTACTACAAGCATTTTTTTCTAATGAAAGTATATTGCAAAAATGCTTCTATTTCACATTATTATTGCCCATTTTTGACCATTCTATCCCTTTAATACATGTTAGGGACATCATAAAATATTTACAGTTTGTAACGGAGATCAAGCTTGTTATTCTATGACCCAGTTTAATTTCCTGGTGATGCATTTTTTGCAAGTATAAAAATAAAATAGGTTGTGTGATAAGATATTGAACAGGGTTTAATCATTCTAAATACAATACAAATTAAAAAAAAGGGGTGGAGCTAACCGCCGAACAGAGCGCACCTGCATAGGAAGAGCTCTGTGAAAAACTTTCTAAATAAAGGGGTTTTAGAGCTCAAAACCAGACCATAAACTCCCCACAACCTGCTAGGGACTAACAGAGCAAGCAGGAGGGGAAAATCCCAACACAACAGACGAGCAAGACTCCTTCACACCAGAAGGCAAACTAGCGGCGATCACCCTAAGACCATCAGGGAAACAGACATTGAGCCCTAGATCAATCGAGGTGCTGCAAGCTAACAATAAGGAGACAGGGTAAGGCATAAAAAAAATCTAACACGATGCAAATAACAAACCCTACTCCTGAGGAACATCTCCCTAGATAACCACTCCTATAATACTATAGAAAACTGTATACAGTAACTAAGCCATCTACTAAAGACTGGGCATACAATTGACAAGCCACCATCATATAATCTCTGGCTCTGTAACCCACACCCCCAGAAGTGACACACAGGGCTTCCCTGCAGAGATACAGCTTTAACTGACACAGAGACCTAGAAATGCAAAGATACTAAACAATGAAGAACAAGATATTCCAGCATAAATTTACACTTGCATGAACTTTATAATAATAATATGCTCAAATAAACCACAGCACTGAACACCTGACCACAAAGTATATAAAGCCACTAGTGGGACAAAGCCTAAAACATTTCCTCTGACTACCCAATATTACCTAGCCACAAAATGAAGAATAAAACTCAAACAGTGAAAGACTGTTTATCTTGTTCGCAAATGAAACATAAAGCACAGGAGACGCCATCATCCCCAGGAAGTAAAATACTCCCCACACCTGAAAAAAACAGATGATGCGCACACAAACACCTAACCAAGAATTACTTCAACAAATAAAAGCCCTATTCCAGGAAGAATTTAAAACAGCACTGTCGGAAATACGGCAGGATATACTGGAAATAGGAGGCTGCACAGCTGACATAAAGGAAAAATTAGAAGAGGTAGTGGAGGAAATACCAAATCTGCAAACCACTATTCAAGATCAAGCCCACTAAATAAGGAAGCTAGAAGATCGATTGGAAGATTTGGGAAACAGATCTAGAAGATCCAATCTGCGGATACGCAATCTACCAGAAACCTATACTAATCTTACAGAAACGGTCACGCAACTATTTCAACAGCTATTACCTGAGATAGATACAGATCTCTTCCTAATGGACAGAGTACACCGAGCACTAACAAGACCACCACAACCGTCTCAACACAGAGATATTATAGTGAAACTACATTAACTACCACATCAAGGATAAATTACTGAAAGCCACCAGATCATTGAACACCATACGATTCGACGGACACTCACTTGAAATTTACTCTGACCTAGCCCGATAACACTACGTACAAGAGGAGAGCTAAATCCAATTCTATCAACGCTAACATTAGCTCAAATTAAATATAGGTGGAACTTCCCATTTAAACTAACCTTCAACTTTCAGAATACTACCTATTCCTGCTCCACACTAGAAGAAGGGGAAACCTTACTAAAAAGACTCCAGCTAACAAAGGACACTCAAACAACTACTTCCCCACCCAAGGCCCAACAGAAACTATTTCAAAAAGAATGGACATCAGTAGGGAAACCTAAAAAATGCAGAAGAGAAGAACAAGGACCCAAAAACCAGGACTGGCCTGAGCAATCAGTGAATGATGATGCTTCACCGCCAAGTACTATGGCTGGACATCTTTTATCTCATGAAAACCTATAAGTGGTAATTACTTTACAAAGTATACTGTTCACTAAATACATACATTTCCAATATCCATTGGACATACACCTTAGTTCGTCATTTCTGGCAAATATTTTTTTATTATTGTTATCAGGTATTTATAGAGCGCCAACAGGTTTGACAGTGCTATAAAATCAGATGTATTTTTTTTTCTTCTTATGTCGCACATATTGTAAACTGACCTATTATTAGGTCTTGGTTATATTTTGACAACATACTAACCTCCTACCTTCCCCTTTCCCCCCATCTTAACCCATGGCCCTCCCTCTCCCTCCTAATTCAGACTCAGGTAAAAGAGTATAGAAAGGCTAACCCTTAATTCACCCCCTTTCCCTATTCACCCCCTATACTCCTTAACCTATCCTTTACCAAATAGGTTTATGCACTTTTGTTTACTTCTACACAATTGCTGCAACTCGTTTTGCTGTTCTATTTGTTGTTATTTCTGTTACTGAAAAATGTTTATTTTGACTGTAATGCTATACTTGTTTCATTATCAAACTCATAACAAGAGAACGCATATTAAACGGACATGCGTACATCCCACTTATTTATTTTATACATCAAAAAATACAAAAACAAAGGAAACTATCCCCCTCCTGAGAAGGTGTAGTAGTATATATATATATATATATATATATATATATATATATATATATATATATCCTGTATTAGGCTACAATGTGTGATTTTGTAAAATTTTGGGATGGTGGTGTGCCACAGGATTTTTTAATGTAAAAAAGTGTGCCACGGCAAAAAAAAAGGTTGCAAATCACTGTAGTAGTCTAATTTGCAACAAACATAATGCTAAAAACCACAGGATGAATAAAACATATACACATCCTTCCATTACACAATTATTCATTTTCAGCATCTCACGGAAGACCAGATTAAAACATAAAAATGCCAGCTATTAAAATAATCTCCCACAACGTTAGAGGATTACACTCTAACATTAAAAGGTGCATAGGTTTGACAGAATATAAGGCTCACAATAACCATATAATACTATTGCAAGAAACACACTTCACCAAATCCTGCACACCCAAATACTGGGAAAAAACATACCCACTACAATACCATCCTACAAGCAAGAAGAAAAAAACACTGTTGGGTCTCTATATTACTTCATGCCTCTCTCAATTTTAAAGAGGAGGAAGTAATAATTGAGTCATTTTTGGGAGATATTTAATCCTAAAATGTTTGCTATAAGTACTGGAGTATTATGTAGCAGTCCTATATGCACCAAATGAAAGACACGCACTCTTCCTGTCCAAACTAATCCACCAACTAACCCAATGGAAGAAATACAGAATGATAGTGGGAGGAGACTTTAAAATAATCTTAGATGATAAGATCGACAGAACGGGAAACACTAAACAAAAAAGACAGAGACAAGACCCAAATGTTACCCTATTAAAGGATTTCTTAACAGACCACAACCGAATAGATGGGTGGAGAACCTTAAATCAAACAAATATAGATTATATCTACCACTCACATGTACACAACTCTCTCTTGAGAATTGATTATGTCTTGCTGAGTCAAATTATAATCCCCCTAAGAACAAAAGTTCAAATTCTAAACTGCACATGGTCAGATCACACTATGGTAGCAATCAATATTGAAGGAATTATAAACCCTAAAAGATCACGATCCAGGGGGTTAATCCCTAATCTACTTAAAGACACATTAATATTAGAAAAAAGTAACATCAAATAATTTATCCATATTAATTAGGGATCAACTACTAACCCCATTCATATATGGGGAGCTCTGAAAGCATATACAAGAGGCCTACTGATTACTGAGTTAAACAAGCAAATTAAACTTAGAACTCATAAAATAGAAACTCTCCGAAAAGATATCACTGAAATAAAACAACAATTAATTACCCACCCACTATACATATATAGAGGGAAGAAAACTGTCACTCAATTATCTTGCTGCCGTCTCCAGAAATGAGCCGTTGCTTCACCGTCTTTACATGCACAGAACACCAGAGAGACTCCAGTGCATGAGCATGCATAACATAAAGAAAATAGTATCCAGAGAACAAGAGCACATAAGCACAATCATTAGAAATGGCAATAATCTTGGTTCTGATAGTGGGGCTGATAAAACTTCACATTTATTTTCAGTTAGGTTAAAACTTACAATTTCACTGGACAAAATAAAGAGGAGTGTAGGTACTAGCGGAACAGGTGCCTACGTCAACTGACGCGTTTCACACCGTTCTGTCGCTTTTTCAAAGATAGCCTGGAGGGGGTCAATTGGTCAGTATATGCGCTAAACTATACACGCCCATCAATATGCGTAAACCAATCAGTTCTTACAAAAAACAACATACCCTCTCCAGGTTATGTAGCGTAGTTCATCATTGCTAAAAAAAACGTATAGAACACTTGAGACAATTTACTAAGTATATACAAAAAGCCGTAAATTAAAAACTATACACATCTTACAATGTAGCAAAATTACTTTGACTGTATACCATAGCACAGCATATACTCACACAAACAGCAGATAGACCTTAGCTTTTTAGGAAATTATCACAAGAGTTGTATTCATTTCAGACCATAAATGATAAAGATATATACATGTATAGTAGATAGCGAAATTCACACTCTCAATATTACATCTACGGGCAGCGTATAACATGTTTGCTTGTAATTTATACCTACATAGACAAATCATTACATTAGCAACTGTATTACATACTCCATAGATGAACATATACAAATTATTTGAAAAACTCAGTATACTCTGATACATTGTAACCCTTTGTAATCCGGTCTTTATCTGGCAAGCTAGCAATACATAATATCAGTATATTTGTGCACCCTGTATGTTACTATTAATAAAGCTCTAATCAAAGACCAAAAAATGCTGATAATATTAAGATTAGACTATAATATGGTTAGCCTTGATAAAGATCTATCCCATCTCAGATTAATAACATGGGGCTCCCTGGTGTTTAATTTGAAAATCCATTGAACTTCCTTATCTTAGGAGTCTTTTAAAACAATCACCTCCTCTTTTTTAAAATGGGACAAAATCTATGGCCTGAAACTGAAGGGCTTTTTTGGCACTCAAAATTCTGCTGCCCCCCCCAAGGTTTTAGGCCTTTTTTCCATTTAATATTTTTTTGGGTCATTGTGTATAATGTTTTGGTTTTGTTAATAACAATTAAAAAGAAAATGTGCTAGCAAAACACTTGCATACAGGTGGGTTGAATTGCATGCATCTCATACCATTTTCTCCCTGAGAGAAGGGAGAGATAAGGAGAGAGAGAGAGAGAGAAAAGGGGAGAGAGAGAGAAAAGGGGAGAGAGAGAGAAAAGGAGAGAGAGAGAAAAAAGGAGAGAGAGAGAGAAAAGGAGAGAGAGAGAGAAAAGGAGAGAGAGAGAGAAAAGGAGAGAGAGAGAGAAAAGGAGAGAGAGAGAGAAAAGGAGAGAGAGAAAAAGAGAGAGAGAGAAAAAGAGAGAAAAAGAGAGAGAGAGAGAGAGAGAGAGACACCATTATTCAAGTAATGAAACTTTTTAATATTTACTCCATGTGTTCATGAATGCAGAGAAAGCTAGCTATTAGTAGCTAACATACATTAGCACTGAGAGTTTATGATTAGACATCACAAGCTGATCTAAGCAGTGCACAGACACATCCAGTCTGTTAGCTGCTAAGACCTGCAATAAGCACTGCGCTCGCAGACCCACAACAGCTGATAAGGGGAGGTAGCATTTTGGCACAAGGTCTTCTCCTCCAGCCTCACCTTGGAAGCATATCCCCGGTCAAGTTTCTCACCAAGAACGCTTCCACTGCAAAAATGCTGGCGGCTCTAAATGAAACAACGGTTTAAAGGAGCACTGCCCATAAAGAGGGACCTTAATCAGCGCATGTTCCTTGTCTTCTCTGTAAAAGCCTGCACTTTATCGCTCACTGTACGGTATGCTGGCTTTTAGAAAGAGGATAGGACAAATGTTCTGCCTATCCCAAATCTGCTGCCCTAGGCACCAGCCTTGTTGGCCTAGGCCATAATACGCCCCTGCTGTAGAAGTAAAACTATCCCCTGTAATCACATAGGGACAAGTCATACAAACCGGACACAACATAACTAAATGACAAACAAAAAAAATGAAGAATTAGACAAACTATTAACTGAAGACGTGACTAGATCCATAAAACTCCTAGACACCCAGTACTTTGTCTATGCTAATAAACCAGACAGAATGCTGGCAAACAAATTAAAAGATCACTAGAACCTCATTGGTTCCCCAAATTCTAAAAATTACTGGCAAATCCACAAATGACCCCCTAGAAATAGAAAATACCTTTGCCACATTTTACCAAAACCTATACAACCTCCCAACATAACAAACAAGCACTAATAAAACAGAAGACCTTTAAGAATTCCTAGACAAAAGTACAATACCTGCAATATATAAATCAGAAGCAGAACAGCTAAACACCCCAATCACTGCCCAAGAAGTCCTAACAGCGATAAAAGATCTTAAAACAAATAAAGTCCCAGGACCCAAAGGTTACTTAGGCTCATTTTACAAAGCCCTTTCAGAAATATTGACCTCAGAGTTAGTAAAAATATTTAATGCTTTTATGCAAGGCAATACAATACCCCAAGAAATGCTGCTGGCGAGGATCCAAAGCCGGGAAAAATAACCAATTTTGTCAGAACTATAGGCATATATCCCTTTTTAAACAAGATATCAAGTTATTTAATAAAATCCTAATGAACAGATTGAATTTACCTCTTACAAAATGTATTCACTCAGATCAGGTAGGCTTCGTCAATTATACCTCAGTCAATAAAGTGCCTTCTCTCTTCCTATAAGAGAAGGCATTTGATAGAGTAAATTGGGATTATATGGATGCAATTCTCAAAAAAGTAGGAATAACTGGATCATTCCACAAAGTTCTCTATTCTTTATACTCCTCACCAGCAGCATACATCAGACTAGCAGGTTATCAATCCAAAAACATCCTCATCATATACTATTTTTTTCAATAATTTAGCCTCCTCTTAAGATACAAAATAAACGAAGATAAATGTGAAGCAATAAGTACAAATTTACCACCCTTCACAAAAAAGTTACTAGAAATAATGTTCTCTTTTCAATAGGCAAAAAATACCATCAAATACCTAGGCATAAACTTATCCCCTGATATCCACACTCTATATCAATATAATTATAAACAACTATTTGCACAACTAAGACAACTGATGACCAAATGGGACAAGCACAAAATCTCATTCTTGGGAAGAATAGTAGTAATAAAAATGACTATATTTCCAAAAATTATCTACCTTTTCAGATCACTACCCATATCAATTCCCATACAAAATCTAGATAAGTTATATACTTAATTTTTGTTGGAATAATAAAAAAGCAAGAATAAGCAAACATATCCTAAGTAGACATAAAAGCAGAGGAGGAATAGGCCTACCCAATCTGGTATCATACTATTATGCTGCCAGAATGGCCCAAACTACTCTGGTATGACAGGACAAGTGACATTCAATGGGTACACATTGAAGCCAATATTACAAATACCAACAACATTTCTCAACTTCTTTGGACGCACAGAGGTGATAGACCCCCTCAGGAGAAGAGCTATCTCTCATATACTGTATATATGGGACAAGGCTACAACCAAGTATTCTCTACATAACCCCAAATCCATAATTAAACCACTAATAGTCCATAGATCCTCCATAGACAGAGTAGTCCAGGAAAAATTGATAAATAAGGGAATATATATATATGTATATATGTATATATATATGTATATATGTATATATATATATATATATATATATATATATATATATATATATATATATATATATATATATATTAATAACTGATACCCTAATTAATGGGAAATTTATGACCATACAATACAATGAATTAGACACTTCAGACACACATGCATGGTTTCATTACCTTCAACTAAGATCCAGGGTAATGGAAGTTCTAACCCCCTAAACGAACTGTAACAAAAAAAAACAATGCAAATGCAAAAATGGGAAGAAGAGCTAGGGAAAGAATGGCCCCTACAAGAATGGATTAAAAATTTGACACATGGCACACAATTTACATGTAGTACTAATCTCCAAGAGAACTACATAAAAACCGCCTTCCGATGGTACTTAAATCCAACCCAAATACTCAAGTCAAGAAATGCCCCAAAAAACCTCTGCTTTAGAAATTGTGGAGACCATGAGGCCTATTTATTAAAGGTCTTGCAGACCTGATCCTCGCTGAATGCGGACCTTGCGGACCTGAACTCGCTGAATGCGGAGAGCAATACACTCTCCGCATTTAACATTGCACCAGCAGCTCACAAGAGCTGGTCATCAGAGCAGGCGGACAGGGTTATGGAGCAGCGGTCTTTAGACCACTGCTTCATAACTGGTGTTTCTGGCGAGTCTTCAGACTCGCCAGAAACACGGGCCCACAGGCTCCGTTCTGAGCTTGATAAATGGGCCCCCATATATACACACTTGGTGGCACTGCACCAAAATACACAACATTTGGGAAGAAACCACTAAACTGATAAGAATCATACTTGAAACAGAAATAATTATAACTCCCGAACATGCACTTCTGCATTTCCCAATCAAGGGACTCCCCCAACAACATAACAAATTAGTAGCCTTACTATGCACAGCAACTAGAATCTGCGTCGGCAAGTTTTGGAAAACAGAACCCCCTAGCTTTAAAGTAATAGAGCAAAAGATAGATTATATTTATCAACTGAGCTGCTCTGCGGCTGACCTACTATACACTAAATATCACTTTCTCAGCGTCTGGAAACCAGGGATCATGTTCACCGAAGCTAGACAGAGGGAACATTCTCGAACACTAGTGTTACAATGAGGAATGAGTGGGTAATATATATATTTTAAAAAAAGGAGGAAAAATATATTAGAGATGTCTAATACATTTTACATCTTAAATCTGAAATTTAATTGTTAAGAGTTTACATTGATGCTGTAAGTTCATAATAGCTGATGTACAGTTTTCTCTTATTGTATTTCAATTGAAATGTTACAAAATTCAATAAAACATTATCATTAAAAAAAATATTTTTAAAAAATAAGCTTGTTGCTTCAAAAAACATAACTACAAAACTAAATATTATATTTGATCAATAAATCTATAATTGTTTAGCCTAATAACTATTAAGAAAACAATAAAGAAAAAAAAAATTACTTTGCTTTATATTTTGCTTTATCTCCTTTATATCTCTGAACGCATCAGTTCCAAGGTGAGACTGTGAGATATTGGGTTCAGAACAAGATCCTTGCACAAGGTAACCAAGTCCCAACCTCCTGATCTGTGCATCTTCCTTCAGATGAAAGGGTGGAAGGGAAGTATGCCGCTTAGTGTGGAAGTTCATGGTCTCAACATTTGAAGACAATTCACTTGGCCAAAGTCTGTGTAATAAAGGTTGATGGCTGAAAAACAGAGACCTCAAACTGAAATATGACTAAGGGACTTATTTTTTTTAACAAGGGTTTTTTCATCAATAATCTTTACCTGGAGTAACAACTGACATTTTTGTTCGTAACTATACTGCATTTAGCTTAAGTTTGGAGACTTAGGCCTGATGCGATACCACAAGAAAAAGCTTAAAGGGACACTGAACCCAAATTTTTTCCTTCAGATAGATTCAGATAGAGCATGCAATTTTAAGCACCTTTCTAATTTACTCCTATTAGCAATTTTTCTTCATTCTCTTGCTTTCTTTATTTGAAAAAGAAGGCATCTAAGGTTTTTTTGGTTCAGGACTCTGGACAGCACATTTTTATTGGTGGATTAATTTATCCACCAATCAGCAAGGACAACCGAGGTTGTTCACCAAAAATGGGCCGGCATCTAAACTTACATTCTTGCATTTAAACAAAGATACCAAGAGAATAAAGAAAATGTGACAATAGGAGTAAATTAGAAAATTGATTTAAAATTTTATGCTCTATCTGAATCACGAAAGAAAAAATTTGGGTTCAGTGTCCCTTTAACATTTTATGTAACATAATGAAAAATAACAAAAAGTATGAATATGTATATATATGCTTGTTACACATATAACCACTCTTGTTTTCTTTCCTACTATTCACATGAGTATATGACACCTTAGGATATATATGCCACAGGTATTAGATATAATAAATAAATATAGAGTGTCTCTACCAGGAGGAGAGAATATGATTTAAGAAAAATAAAAGTAAAAAAAATAAATATATGATAGTACTCCCTGTAACCTTTAATTCTGTGATCTGTATTTTGCACCCCAAGTCATAAGGTCTACAACCACCAATGGTCTTAAAAAAAAATCATTTTTGGTCATATAACAAAAACTGACAGAACTGTTCCCCACAGAATCCCAGAGACATCATGGGCAAGATTACATATGCGGCGTCGCCTGTAAAAGCCTGCGACGCAGGTTTTTACGCGGTTTTGGTATCACATATACAGTGCCACATATAAATGCGGAGCGTATATTTCACCCGTCGCCCGCAATTTTTACTCCCATAAGCTAACATAAAACCACGTCGCAAATCGGTATCATATTCAGTACAAGTACTTACGCAGTGAAAATTGAGAAATTTTAATCCATTTTCACCTCGCCACACATAGGCAGGCGCAGCAAGCCTTGTGCTGAAAATGTGAGCACCGTAGCTCCCGTAACTGCCTGAAAATATTAACTAACACATGCACAATATCTATCTACCTGTCAACCGCAACCCCCCACCACAATAACTAATGAAGTATATTAACCCCTAATCCGCCATTAACCCACATCGCAATAAACCTAATAAAACTATTAACCCCTAATCTGCCAAACCCACACAATGCAATAATCCTAATAAATTTATTAACTCCTAATCTGCCAAACAATGCAAATAACTAATTAAATTACTAAACCCCCTAAGCTAACAAACCCCTAAATTAACCCCAATAACCTAAATTAAAAAATACTAAGTTACAATTAAAATAAAAAAGCTAACATTACTTACAAATAAAAAAAAACTAAAATTAAATTAATCTAAGATTACAAAAAATAAAAAAAGTCTAACATTACATAAAATAATAAACCAAATTATCCAAAATAAAAAAACTAAACCTAATCCCTATGAAAATAAAAAAGCCCCCCAGGGCTTTTTGTAGGGCATTGCCCTAAATTAAACAGCTCTTTAACCTTAAAAAATACTAAGTCCCCCCTCTAACAGTAAAACCCACCACCCAACAAACCCCACTAAATAAAAAAAACCTAACACTAAAAAATCCAAAACTACCCATTGCCCCTAAAGGGGCATTTGTATGGGCATTAACCTTAATAGGACATTCAGCTAGTTTACTGCTCTTAAATAGGCTTTTAAGAGTGTCCAATAAATCCCTAATCTAAAAAAATAAAAATAAATCAGAACTCTAACTCCCAAATAGGTACTCACCAATCCTGAAGTCCGGTGGAGAAGGTCCTGTTCTAGGCGGTGAAGTGTTCTTCCAATCGGCCGACATCTTCTTCCAAGCAGGGACCACTTCCTTCTTCATCCAGGACCAAGCCGGCGGAGCGGAGATGAACGCAGAGCAGGACCGGCGACCGCGAAGCCATGGAGCATGGAGAATCCTCTTCGTACGATCGCCGCCGTACACTGAATAGTGAATTCAAGGTACATGTTTAAATATGGTGTACCTTGCATTCCTATTGGGTGATTTGATTCTTCAAATTCAAATCAGCCAATAGGGTGAGAGCTACTGAAATCCTATTGGCTGATTTGAACAGTCAATAGGATTTCAGTAGCTCTCATCCTATTGATGAAGAAGGAAGTGGTCCCACTTGGAAGAACACTTCACCGCCTGGAACAGGACCTTCTCCGCCGGACTTCAGGTACCTATTTGAGGGTTAGAGTTAGGATTTTTTTTATATTTTGGGTTTCTTTTTATTTAGATTAGGAATTTATTGGGCACTTTTAAAAGAGCTGAATGACCTTTTAAGGGCAGTAAAAGAGCTGAATGACCTTTTAAGGGCAATGCTCATACAAATGCCCCTTTAGGGGCAATAGGTAGTTTAGGATTTTTTAGTGTTAGTTTTTTTATTTTGGGGGGTTTGTTGGGTGGTGGGTTTTACTGTTAGAGGGGGGACTTAGTATTTTTTAAGGTAAAAGAGCTGTTTAACTTAGGGAAACGCCCTACAAAAGGCCCTTTTAAGGGCTATTGGTAGTTTAGCATTAGATAAGGGTTTTTTTTTTATTTTGGGGGGGGGGGCTTTTTTTATTTTAAAAGGGATAAGGTTTAATATTTCTTATTTTGGATCATTTTGTTTTTTTATTTTTGGTAATTTTAGATTAATTTATTTTAATTTAATCTTAGGTTTATTTTTCTTAGTACTGTTAGGATTTTTTATTTTAATTGTAATTTAGCATCTTATTTTATGTAATTTGGGGTTAAATTAGTGGGTGTTAGGTTAGGGGGCTTAGTAATTAAATTAATTAATTGCGTTGTGGGGGTTTGGCGGATTAGGGGTTAATAGGTTAATTAGGGTCCTTGTGTTGTGGGTGGTTGGTGGATTAGGGGTTAATTGTTTTATTAGGATTTTTGTGTTGTGTGGGTTTGGCGGATTAGGGGTTAATATATTTATAAGGTTTGTTGCGATGTGGGTTAATGGCGGTTTAAGGGTTAATACATTTATTAGGACGTTTGCGATGTTGGGGTTGGCGGATTGAGGAGTTAATACTTTTAATAGGTAGATCGCAATGTTGGTGAATGGCGGATTAGGGGTTAATAGTTTAATTAGGCATATTGCGTTGTGGGGGGTTGTCGGTTTAGGGGTTAATACATTTATTATTAGTTGCGATGTGTGGACATTGCGGATATAGGGGTTTTTATGTGTCGGGTTTATTTTTGGGAAGCGGGTTAGACTTTTACGTGAGATTTTAATTTTTTTTTCTATTTTCTTAGTCGCCGGCAGTTTCTAAAGTGCTGTAAGTCACTGGCGACTCCAGAAATTTGTATTTACGCACATTTGTGGACATCGCTAGTTTATCTGACTTACGGCACTTTATAAACTGCCAGCTCCGTATATGTGATATCCCGATGTGCGAGGTGAAATTACGGGCGGCGCGGGTTTCAGCAGTTGCCACATATGTAATCTCGCCCCATGTATCAGAACAGTTGTTTGTTATCTGATCCTAGGAATTTGCTAAATTTGCAGTGAATTCTATTTGTAAAACAAATCCTAGGCGCACATTATTATAGCTGTGCTTTTTGATATAATGCTCAACCCTTGCCCCCCCTCCCCCCAAAGATTAGCCAAGATGTTTTCCATGCTAGTGAGTCTTTTATCATTAGGCACCATATATTTAAAGGAATAGTCTAGTCAAAATTCATGATTCATGAATTTTGTCAGACAGAGCAGGAGCGAGCTGCACTGAGTGTAATGGCGCGATCGGGCCGGGCTGTGACTAGACAGCTGGCCAGATGCGCTCAGTGAAAAAAACAGACCCGCTCAGTAGAGCACAGAGAGCGGGTCTGGAAAACACTGCTTTTTAATAAAAGTTCACCGGCAATATTAGGTTCTATAAAGCTAGCACTAATATAATGTTATATAATTCTGCAATATGTGCAGAATTATATAACATTATTTTCTATGTTTACTGGCCCTTTAAAGTTGTACATTGCCCTTTTACCCAACTAAGGGCTCCATTGAGTCGTTAAAAATTGAGCCGTAAACTACCAAAGTTGCCGACAGCTAAAAGTAGTTTACCACTCCATTTTAGTACCAGGTTTCCATTGAAATATGTTGCGCATTGTGTGCAGTCTGTCTTTTAGTATACATATAAGTTAACACTTGTGTTAACGCTTCCATCCGATGAATTTCTTGAAAATCAATCCATAACAAGTTTGTTGCTATAGTAACCCAACCTTAGATTATAGATTATGTTTAGCGCCTGCACTTCTTACCTGTGATTCGCTAGAGAGGTGTTTTTTGAGGCAGGTAAAGTGATTTGGTTTGGTCACCAAATAAATATTCAAAGAATTTTATTTAAATTAAGATCAGCCAATTTTTCTGGTTTTAATTTATTGCTAAATTTATTTTATATGTAATGTTTAGTGCTGCCCCATGCATAGGTCTAGTTGATATTATGTGTTTGATTATATATATGAAATATATATTTACATATAATGAAGAATATACCTCTAACCTGCCTGGGGCAAAACTAAATATTACATATAAAAATACATTTAAAAAAGGGGAAAGTTTCCATTGTTTGGAAACTTTAAGATCTCATGGGAAAAAAAGTCCTTAAAAAGCTTATTTTCCTCTTTTAAACCTAGTTCAGTATGCTGTAATGTATGAGATGTTATCAACAGCTTCTAACAGTGTTTTACCTGCTTGCGCATTCACTGGAAACAGAGTGTAAATTTGCGCTTTTCGGCTTTCTTCTACAAGATACGACGAGTCCACGGATTTCATCCTTACTTGTGGGATATTATCCTCCTGCTAACAGGAAGTGGCAAAGAGCACCACAGCAGAGCTGTATATATATAGCTCCTCCCTTCCCTCCACCTCCAGTCATTCTCTTTGCCTGTGTTATACTAGGAAGAGGTAAAGTGAGGTGTTAGTTTTTAGTTTCTTCAATCAAGAAGTTTTTTATTTTAAATGGTACCGGTGAATACTATTTTCCTCAGGGGGATATGAAAGAAGATTTCTGCCCTGATGTTGATGATCTTAGCAGATGTAACTAA
Source organism: Bombina bombina (assembly GCF_027579735.1). Classification (NCBI taxonomy): domain Eukaryota; kingdom Metazoa; phylum Chordata; class Amphibia; order Anura; family Bombinatoridae; genus Bombina; species Bombina bombina. The sequence continues at coordinate 360,418,401 of NC_069499.1, forward strand.
GATCCACGTTGGTTCCCACAGAGCTTCTGAAGGTAATACAAGAGACATCTTCAGTGTGGAGAACAGTTTCATGCTACAAGCAGCATTGAGGTATGTGCAGCCCTTTATTTCTGAGGAGACTTGATATATCAGAACTGGCTGACATTTATTTCCCTGCAAGGGAAGGGGTAAGCAGTAGACCTGTAAAACAAAGGGGTGTTACTGGGAAACCTGTGCTTAATTTATTTCAGTTGACATATTGGGCAAGCATTATAATGGGCTTCAGCATTATAAGAGACACTGGGAGAGGCAGGAATATGTTTAAAGGTTTTTTTGCTCAAAATAACCAGTTTGACAATATTGGAAGTGTAATTTGGGGTTAAAGAGTTCCACTTGGTTTATACTTGAAACCGCTTCACCATGCGGTTGTTTCAGGCCTACTGGATCATCGGACATGATGGGTGGGGCTTATTTTCATGCGCTCAGATGCAGACTTTCCTCTGGCTGAGAAGCAGCAGGCATTAGCTCTGATTGATCCTAGACAGGGTTCTATTAACCGGATCGTTGGCGAGTCATTTTGAAGTACCCTGGGGGCAGGTAGGCGCCACAGCAGAGCTGTGGCGAGGTGCAGGGGGTATATTTGTCAAATTTAACATATTTGTGACTTAAATACCTTTTAGAGGTTAATTTCTCCCCTTACTCTTGGGGTGCAATCATTTGTGGAGCCATTAATTAGGTATAGTTAATTTTTAAGAGCAAATTAACGTTTTGAAGCAGTTTTGCTAAATGTGTGCGCTTTATATTAAAGGCGCAGTACACGTTTTTCAAAAAATTGTTTAAAGCAATAAATAAAGTGTTTAACGACTATTGTGATTATTACTAGTCTGTTCAACATGTCTGACATTGAGGAATCTCATTGTTCTATGTGTTTAGAAGCCATTGTGGAACCCCCTTTTACATTGTGTACCTCTTGTACTGAAAGGGCCTTACACTGTAAAAAGCATATTTTAGGTCAAGAGAGTGTGCCTAAGAATGATTCTCAATCTGAAGAGAATCAGGATATGCCATCCAATTCTCCCCAAGTGTCACAACCTTTAACGCCCACACAAGCGACGCCAAGTACCTCTAGTGCGTCTAATTCTTTTACTCTGCAGGAGATGGCTGCAGTTATGTCAACTACCCTTACAGAGGTATTATCTAAATTACCAGTGTTGCAGGGTAAACACAGTAGGTCAGGTATTAATGTGAATACTGAATCCTCTGATGCTTTATTGGCTATTTCCGATGTACCCTCACAGTGCTCTGAGTTGGGGGTCAGGGAATTGCTGTCTGAGGGAGAACTTTCAGACTTAGGGAATGTGTTACCTCAGACAAATTCGGACGTCATGCCCTTTAAATTTAAGCTGGAACACCTCCTCCTGTTACTTCGGGAGGTTTTAGTGACTCTGGATGATTGTGACCCTATTGTGATACCACCAGAGAAATTGTGTAAGATGGACAAATATTTAGAGGTACCTACTTACACTGATGTTTTTCCGGTTCCTAAAAGAATTTCAGAAATTGTAAAAACAGGAATGGGATAGACCAGGTATACCGTTCTCTCCCCCTCCTAATTTTAAGAAAATGTTTCCCATATCAGACACCATTTGGGACTCTTGGTCCCTAAGGTGGAGGGAGCTATATCTACCCTGGCTAAGTGTACAACTATACCTATTGAGGACAGTTGTGCTTTCAAAGACCCTATGGATAAAAAGTTAGAGGGTCTTCTAAAGTAATTATTTATACATCAGGGTTTTCTATTACAACCTATGGCTTGCATTGTTCCAGTTACTACTGCAACAGCTTTTTGGTTTGATGCTCTAGAAGAGTCTCTGAAGGTTGAGACTCCATTAGATGACATTTTGGATAGAATTAAGGCTCTCAAGCTAGCTAATTCTTTTATTACTGATGCCGCTTTTCAAATTGCTAAAATAGCGGCGAAAAATACAGGATTTGATATTTTAGCGCTTAGGGCGTTATGGCTCAAGTCTTGGTCTGCTGATGTGTCATCAAAAGCTATTCCTTTTAAAGGTAAGACCCTATTCGGGCCTGAATTGAAGGAAATAATTTCTGACATTACTGGAGGTAAAGGCCATGCCCTACCTCAGGATAAATCTGTTAAGATGAGGGGTAAACAAAAATATTTTGAAACTTTAAAGGAGGACCCTCTGCTTCCTCTTCCTCCACAAAGCAGGAAGAGAATTTTGCTCAATCCAAGTCAGTCTGGAGACCCAAATAGGCTTGGAATAAAGTTAAACAATCCAACAAGCCCGCTGCTGCTACAAAGACAGCATAAAGGGGCGGCCCCCAATCCGGGACCGGATCTAGTAGGGGGCAGACTTTCTTTCTTTGCTCAGGCTTGGGCAAGAGATGTTCAGGACCCCTGGGCACTGGAAATTGTGACCCACGGGTATCAACTGTGTGACAAAACCAATCTCGCCACTGTACATTGGAGGGCCTGTTATGGAACATTCTTTGGGCTGGAGGTACATGGGCTTAAGGATACCCAGAGACTGCATGGAAATATGGAATTTTATATGCTGGACACCCCATGTACTTTCATACCTCTGTCTTATGTCTATGTCACCCTGTATCCATAAATACAGGATGGGTACAGGGTGTGAGTGCCCCTTGTGGGAGCAATTGTGACTCTATAAGCAAAGTGGGCATAAAAGACTTTATAGCTAATAAGAACTGTTCCTATATTCTGTAATAAGATGTATTCTATGTATGTTTAAGATCTGATTGTGTCTCAGGAGTCTGTCTGGGTAAACTGATTGTGTCATTGTGTGATTATGTTAACTAGACTGCCCAACATCAGATTGTCTGAGTAAACGTTCTTCCCTAGTTAATTAACTTAATATGTTAATCTGTTTTACCTGTGAATAGACAATTGTTTGATGCATTGTTCATATGTTTGCTTTACTGTTAAACCAATGCCCTTTGTAACCTGAAGCCAGGGTGTATAAATCTGTGTGCTGCCTTCAAATAAAGCATATATTCTGTTTAAACCTGAAAACTGGCTGGTTTGTGAATTGCTGATTCCCTATGCAGGACGTTGTTCCCTGGTATTAACCCTTGGTACACTGTTGGTACCGTAACATTGGTGGCAGCGACGGAATGAACCTTATCGCCCAGAAGAGCAACTACACAAGCCAGTAACCTCAGGAAGAGGGGGATTATTACAATACTGACTAAGATGGAAAAGAGAAAAGTAAATTTTGCAGCTTTTAAAAACTTCCTGGAAACAGAAGGAGAGATTGATGGGTACCTTGCGGATTTTGAGAGGCAATGTGCACTACACAAGGTACCCGCAGAGGACTGGGTCACGATATTATCTGGAAAATTATCCGGCCGGGCCAGAGAGGCTTTTCGGGCCATTCCAGATGAGGAAGTCAGGGATTATAATACTGTAAAAGAGGCTCTGCTCTCCAGGTATGCGGTTACACCGGAGGCATACCGGAGACGGTTCAGAGACACTGTTAAATTAGCTGGAGATTCCTACCTTGAGTGGGCATGTAAGGTGCACCGCACAGCAGCTCACTGGATAGCGGGGTGCCAAGCCATATCTGGGGAAGAGGTGCTGCAGCTATTCCTGTTGGAACATTGCTTCGACAAATTACCCGCAGGAGTTCGAGAGTGGGTTCGGGACCGTAAACCCTCCACCCTGCAGGAAGCGGCTCGCTTGGCAGATGAGTATACGGATGCCCGCAAACTGGACATTGCTACCACTAAGCCCCCTGCTAGAGTGGAGTACAGACCCCCAGTCACCCCAGCAGCTGCCAGTTACCAAACCCCGGCGCACCGCTATACCACACGGCCTCCGGCCACGAACTACCCTCAGAGAGCCCTGTTCAATTCGCGGGGCTACTCACAACCTATTCGGTGCTTTAGATGTAAGCAACTAGGGCACAAAAGACCAGAGTGTCCCCTAAACGCAGCGAACCAAGCGCAGTCCTGGAGAAGACCCGCCGGCGGAATCCCACGTAATCCTCAGCCTGCGGCCCGCTACGTAGAGGCGCAAGAATGCTGGAGCATCCTACATGAGGCAGACCTTGTGCAAGCTGCCCACCGGAATAACCGGCAACTGGTTAAAGTGAATGGGAAGAAGGTCAGTGGTCTACGGGATACTGGTGCTACCATGACCTTGCTTCAAAAGAACTTGGTGTCTGAGAAACAGTACACTGGAGACACTGTGGCTGTGAGGGTAGCAGGGGGCGATGTGTTCAGCCTACCTGTTGCCAGGGTACATTTGGATTGGGGAGTGGGCGCTAGACCTGTGAATGTGGGGGTCAAGAAGGACTTACCTGCTGATGTTCTTCTTGGAAATGACTTGGCCCCCCTTGTTTCTGCCTACGCTCCTATGGGTCCCGCTGATGTTAACTCTGTGACTACCCGTGCCCAGATCCGTGCAGCAGAGACTGACCCACCTGCTGCTAAGCCCCAGGACGCTGAGCTCAGTAAATCTCTATCCGCTATTGATATGTGGAGGTCCCGTTACAATGCGCTGATGAAGGAGAAGAGGAGCGCAGAGGAAAAAGCACGTTTAGAACAGGAATCTCTGCTAGACAAGCTGCACCGACAAACTGCAGAAAACACCAGCTTGAGAGTGGAACATGAAACATTAAAGACAAACTTAGTGACACTGGAGGAGAAGCTGACGCTGGCTCATAGTGAGGTGCAGCAACTCAAGGGCACCCTATGTCAGTATGAAGGGATTGTGGATACCTATAAAGAGCAGGTACAGAAAACTCGTAAAGAAGCTGATGGGATTTTGAAGGACTGTTTGGCCCTGGTCTGGGCACTGAGGAATTTGAACCCTTGTTTGTATGGACAGGAATTCTCTCTCATAACGGGAATACAGATGGATTGTCCCAGCAAACTGACATGCCTACCAGGCGCTCTGGTGGTATATGCCACAGTATATACCCTGGACAGCCGAGCATGACAAACCAGAGGGAGAGGAGTTTGATGGTCCTGTCCCCCAGCAACACGGCTGTTTAGCCAAAGGGGAGACGATTGGTCTCCCCCTCCAGCAGCACAGCTATGTATCCGAAGGGGAGACAGTCGGTCTTCCCCTCCAGCAACCAGGCTCCCACCAGGCTACTTCCATGGTAGTGCTGGCACCCGGGCAGAGTACAGCTGGTCTCTGCCCACCTCGCAACCCACCAATTCAGCGTACCAGTCCCCCACACAGCTGTGGTGAGGCACCTGGACATGGACAAGTTTTCCCCGTACTCAGGTGTAGTAACCATTTATTGTGGGTGGGCTGTACTACTAATTGTGTTTTATGGGTGGGTTGCTGGACTAACCAGGGCACTGACCGGCAGGAGGTCAGATACCCTGTTAGTCTGTTTGGAAAAGGGGAGAGATGTGACAAAACCAATCTCGCCACTGTACATTGGAGGGCCTGTTATGGAACATTCTTTGGGCTGGAGGTACATGGGCTTAAGGATACCCAGAGACTGCATGGAAATATGGAATTTTATATGCTGGACACCCCATGTACTTTCATACCTCTGTCTTATGTCTATGTCACCCTGTATCCATAAATACAGGATGGGTACAGGGTGTGAGTGCCCCTTGTGGGAGCAATTGTGACTCTATAAGCAAAGTGGGCATAAAAGACTTTATAGCTAATAAGAACTGTTCCTATATTCTGTAATAAGATGTATTCTATGTATGTTTAAGATCTGATTGTGTCTCAGGAGTCTGTCTGGGTAAACTGATTGTGTCATTGTGTGATTATGTTAACTAGACTGCCCAACATCAGATTGTCTGAGTAAACGTTCTTCCCTAGTTAATTAACTTAATATGTTAATCTGTTTTACCTGTGAATAGACAATTGTTTGATGCATTGTTCATATGTTTGCTTTACTGTTAAACCAATGCCCTTTGTAACCTGAAGCCAGGGTGTATAAATCTGTGTGCTGCCTTCAAATAAAGCATATATTCTGTTTAAACCTGAAAACTGGCTGGTTTGTGAATTGCTGATTCCCTATGCAGGACGTTGTTCCCTGGTATTAACCCTTGGTACACTGTTGGTACCGTAACAAACTGGAATTCAAGGATTTTCTCCCAAGAGGGAGATTTCATCTTTCACGATTATCTGTAGACCAGATAAAAAGAGAGGCGTTCTTACGCTGTGTAAAAGACCTCTCTACCATGGGAGTAATTTGTCCCGTTCCAAAACTGGAACAGGGGCAGGGGTTTTACTCAAATCTTTTCGTGGTTCCCAAAAAAGAGGGAACTTTCAGACCCATTTTAGATCTCAAGTGTCTAAACAAATTTCTCAGAGTTCCATCATTCAAGATGGAGACTATACGAACAATCTTACCAATGATCCAGGAGGGTCAATATATGACTACCGTGGACTTGAAGGATGCATATCTTCATATTCCTATCCACAAGGATCATCATCAGTTTCTAAGGTTTGCCTTCCTGGACAAACATTATCAGTTCGTGGCTCTTCCCTTCGGGTTGGCCACTGCACCCAGAATCTTCACAAAGGTTCTAGGGTCCCTTCTGGTGGTTCTCAGACTGCGAGGCATAGCAGTGGCACCTTATCTGGATCCAGGCATCAACTTATCATATGACAAAATCTCACATGGACACAGTCCTGTCTTTCCTGAGAACTCATGGTTGGAAGGTGAACATAGAAAAGAGTTCACTAGTTCCATAGACAAGGGTTGCCTTCTTGGGAACTCTGATAGACTCGGTAGACATGAAAATATTTCTGACGAAGGTCAGAAAATCAAAGATTCTAAATACTTGCCGAGCACTTCAGTCCATTCCTCGGCCATCAGTGGCTCAGTGTATGGAGGTCATTGGATTAATGGTAGCAGCAATGGACATCATTCCTTTTGCACGCTTTCATCTCAGACCACTGCAGCTGTGCATGCTCTGACAGTGAAATGGGAACTATGCAATATATCTCCTCAGATAAATCTGGATCAAGAGACTAGAGACTCTCTTCTTTGGTGGTTGTCGCCAGATCATCTGTCCCAGGGGACTTGTTTCTGCAGACCCTCGTGGGTGATAGTGACAACGGACACCATCCTACTGGGCTGGGGTGCAGTCTGGAATTCCCTGAAGGCTCAGGGTGTTTGGACTCAGGTGGCGTCTCTACTTCCAATCAATATTCTGGAACTGAGAGCAATATTCAATGCGCTTCAGGCGTGGGCTCAGTTGGCTTCTGCCAAATTCATCAGATTCCAGTCGGACAATATCACAACTGTGGCGTATATCAATCATCAGGGGGGAACAAGGAGTTCCTTAGCGATGATAGAAGTATCAAAGATAATCCGATGGGCGGAGGCCCACTCTTGCTATCTATCAGCGATCTACATCCCAGGAGTAGAGAACTGGGAAGTGGATTTTCTAAGTCATCAGACTTTTCATCCGGGGGAGTGGGAACTCCACCCGGAGGTGTTTGCTTCATTGACTCGTCAATGGGGCAGACCGGAATTAGACCTGATGGCATCTCGTCAGAATGACAAGCTTCCACGTTACGGATCTAGGTTGAGGGATCCTCAGGCCGAACTGATAGATGCCTTGGCAGTACCTTGGTCGTATGCGGATCTAATGGACATGTCCTTTCTGCTACCGTGGAACCTTCCTTTGAGACAGGACCTGCTCATTCAAGGTCTTTTCCTGCATCCAAATCTACATTCTCTGCAGCTGACTGCTTGGAGATTGAACGCTTGATTTTATCTAATCGAGGATTCTCTGATTCGGTCATCGATATTTTGATACAGGCTCAAAAGCCTGTCACTAGAAAAATCTATCATAAGATATGACATAAATATCTTTTTGGTGTGAATCCAAGGGTTACTCATGGAGTAAAGTTAGGGTTCCCAGGATTCTGTCTTTTCTCCAAGAAGGATTGGAGAAAGGGTTATCAGCTAGTTCCTTAAAGGGGCAAATTTCTGCTTTGTCGATTTTGCTTCACAAACGTTTGGCAGATATGCCAGATGTTCAGTCTTTTTGTCAGGCTCTAACTAGAATTAAGCCTGTATTTAGACCAATTACTCCTCCCTGGAGTTTGAATTTAGTTATTCAAGTTCTTCAAGGAGTTCTGTTTGAACCCATGCATTCCATAGATATTAAATTGTTATCTTGGAAAGTTCTGTTTTTAGTTGCTATTTCTTCTGCTTGAAGAGTTTCTGAGCTTTCAGGGTTACAGTATGATTCGCCTTATCTTATATTTCATTCTGATAAGGTGGTTTTACGTACCAAACCTGGATTTCTTCCTAAGGTTGTTTCAAATAAGAATATTAATCAGGAAATTGTTGTTCCTTCCTTGTGTTTTAATCCTTCTTCTAAGAAGGAGCGTCTGCTACATAACCTGGACATGGTCCGTGCCTTGAAGTTTTACTTACAGGCAACTAAGGTTTTCCGTCAATCTTCTTCATTATTCATTGTTTATTCTGGAAATCGTAGGGGTCAGAAAGCTACGGCTACCTCTCTTTCTTTTTGGCTGAGGAGTATCATCCGCCTGGCATATGAACATGCTGGACAGCAGCCTCCTGAAAGAATTATGGCTCATTCTACTAGGGCTGTGGCTTCCACATGGGCCTTTAAAAACAATGCATCTGTTGAACAGATTTGTAAGGCTGCGATTTGGTCGTCCCTTCATACTTTTTCCAAATTTTACAAATTTGATACTTTTGCTTCTTCTGAGGCTGTTTTTGGGAGAAAAGTTCTTCAAGCAATGGTGCCTTCCATTTAGGTCTCTGTCTTGTCCCTCCCTTTCATCCGTGTCCTGTAGCTTTGGTATTGTATCCCACAAGTAAGGATGAAATCCGTGGACTCGTCGTATCTTGTAGAAGAAAAGGAAATTTATGCTTACCTGATAAATTGATTTCTTCTACGATACGACGAGTCCACGGCCCTCCCTGTCATTTTAAGACAAATTATATTTTTTACAACTTCAGTCACCTCTGCACCTTTTAGCTTTTCCTTTCTCTTCCTTAAACCTTTGGTCGAATGACTGGGGGTGGAGGGAAGGGAGGAGCTATATATACAGCTCTACTGTGGTGCTCTTTGCCACTTCCTGTTAGCAGAAGGATAATATCCCACAAGTGGACTCGTCGTATCGTAGAAGAAATCAATTTATCAGGTAAGCATAAATTTCCTTTTTTATTATTTTCTATGGGACTCATCTTTTTTTTTTTTGCAGCGACACCAGCTGCCGCTAATAGTGGAAAACATGACATCACAAACTGTCAATAAGCGTTAAGGCTTCCAACAGCATATTTTTGAGTTTGCAACCTCGCACAAAACCATTTACGGCTCAATGGAAAGGAGCCCTAAATAATGAAATTTCACTTGGCAACAAAAACAAGGCTAACTCACTACATAGCTTACAGGCTTCCCAATTATCCACTGATCTCCAGGCACACATATCTGCAACGTATGTAAGTCTGTGTGTGCAACAGTAAGTGTGTTATATTATTACTGTTTATATTTTATAAAATGTTTAACGTTTTTTTTTAATATTAATTATGTCAGTATCCCAAGGTGTAATATTCTGGGCTTTACTCTATTTAAAGTGAATTCTGCAATTTAGGTTTCAACCTTATGAACCATGCTCTATACAGCAGCTGATGTTCATGCAAGTTTTTTCCTTCTTCAGTACAGCAGTAAATAAATAATAAACACTATTAAGCATATTATGTTACATTTTAAATGTTTTCAAAAACATGTATTTCTCCTGATGGCTAAACTGCAGGGATTTATATATTCAACCTAAAATCTGCATCTCCTGATGCAGCTAGTATTACTCATAAGAAGCTGTATGTAATGAAGTTCAATTGTGTGTATAAATGTAACCCAGTGTGTGTGTGTGGTGTGTGTATGTGTGTGCAAATGTAACCCAGTGTGTGTGTAAGCAAATATAACCATGTTTGTCTATGTATAAATGTAACCCTGTGTGTGTGTGTGTGTGTGTGTGTGTGTGTGTGTGTGTGTGTGTGTGTGTGTGTGTGTGTGTGTGTGCAAATGTAACCCTGTATGTCTATGTTTAAATGTAACCCTGTGTATGTATGTGCAAATGTACCCTTGTTTGTCTTTGTGTGTGTGCGTGCATGCATGCGTGTTTGTATGTGTGTGCAAATTTAACCCTGTTTGTCTATGTATAAATGTAACTCTGTGTATTTGTGTGTGCAAATTTAACCCTGTTTGTCTATGTATAAATGTAACCCTGTGTATGTGTGTGTGCAAATGTAACCCTGTTTGTCTATGTATAAATGTAACCCTGTTTGTCTATGTATCAATATAACCCTGTTAGTCTATGTATAAATGTAACCCTGTGTGTATGTGTGTGTGCAAATGTAACCCTGTTTGTCTATGTGTAAATGTAACCCTCTGTATGTGTGTGTAAATGTAACCCTGTTTGTCTATGTATATATGTAACCCTGTGTGTATGTGTGTGTGCAAATGTAACCCTTTTTGTATATGTGTAAATGTAACCCTGTTTGTCTATGTGTAAATGTAACCCTGTGTATATGTGTGTGTGCAGATGTAACCCTTTATGTGTAGATGTAACCCTGTGTATGTGTGTGCAAATGTAACCCTGTTTGTCTATGTATAAATGTAACCCAGTGTGTGTATGTATGTGTGTGCAAATGTAACCCTGTTTGTCTATGTGTAAATGTAACCCTGTTTGTCTATGTATAAACGTAACCCTGTGTGTATGTGTGTGTGCAAATGTAACCCTGTTTGTCTATGTGTAAATGTAACCCTGTGTATATGTGTGTGTGCAAATGTAACCCTTTACATGTAAATGTAACCCTGTGTATGTGTGTGCAAATGTAACCCTGTTTGTCTATGTATAAATGTAACCCAGTGTGTGTATGTAAGTGTGTGCAAATGTAACCCTGTTTGTCTATGTGTAAATGTAACCCTGTTTGTCTATGTATAAATGTAACCCTGTGTGTATGTGTGTGTGCAAATGTAACCCTGTTTGTCTATGTGTAAATGTAACCCTGTGTATGTGTGTGCAAATGTAACCCTGTTTGTCTATGTATAAATGTAACCCTGTGTGTATGTGTGTGTGCAAATTGAACCCTGTTTGTCTATGTATAAATGTAACCCTGTGTGTATGTGTGTGTGCAAATGTAACCCTGTTTGTCTATGTGTAAATGTATTTCTGTGAATGTGTGTATGCAAATGTAACCGTTTGTCTATGTATAAATGTAACCCTGTGTGTATGTGTGTGTGCAAATGTAACCCTTTTTGTATATGTGTAAATGTAACCCTGTGTATGTGTGTGCAAATGTAACCCTGTTTGTCTATGTGTAAATGTAACCCTGTGTATGTATTTATGTAAATGTAATCCTCTGTGTGTGTGTGTGTGTGTGTGAAATTGCGTTTGCGTATATGCAAATGTAATCCTGTGTGTATTTTTGTAAATGAATGTTGAAAAGTGTAGGCTCCAATCCAAGTGATAAACTTTGTATTGCTTACATAGGATCACATGAGATCACATGACTAAGAGGTGCGTCCCCGAAATGTTGTGTTTACTTGGATCTTATCCTATGTAAGCAATAAAAAGTTTATCACTTGGATTGGAGTCTACACTTTTCTATATTATTTTGGATATTTTGTGAGCTTGGCAGTTGCTCATTGTAGTACTCTTACACAGGACTGTTTTGGTTGTTCATATTTTGTTACTATTTTATGTATTTATGTAAATGTAATCCTCGGTGTGTGTGTATGTATGTGCCTATATGCGAATGTAACCCTGTTTGTCTATGGGTAAATGTAACCCTGTGTGTGTATTTATGTAAATGTAATCCTCGGTGTGTGTGTGTGTATGTATGTGCCTATATGCGAATGTAACCCTGTTTGTCTATGGGTAAATGTAACCCTGTGTTTGTATTTATGTAAATGTAATCCTCGGTGTGTGTGTGTGTGAATGTAACCCTGTTTGTGCATGCATTTAAATGTGACCCTTTGTGTGTGTGAGTGTGTGTAAACGTAACAGTGTGAGTGGGCTAGTAAGTTTTTTCCTGTAGCAGTTTGGGATAATTATCTATCTATCTTTATATACACACACACTAATAGGTAAATGCTTCATTATATTAGTAGTAGGTATGCCCTAGTAATAATTAATGCAGACATCCCAACCTGTAAAAACTAATTTCAGAGAGGTGGCTTCACCGACTACTGAGCTGCGTGCCGCCCCCCGTTATATACTTGACACCTGGAAACCCTAAATAAGATAGACTTATCATCAAAGTAGCTTCCCGCTAAACTCACATTAAACAAAAAAAGTAGCTTTATTGCACAACCACATATAACAAACCTATTTTCCAGCGATCATATGCTTAAAAAATGCTCAAATATTTTAGAATACAAAGCTTAATTCCGTGCATTAAATAAGGTAGTATTTGTGTTTTATATTACTAAAATCAGTGGGGGCTTTTTGGTTACTGATGCATGCTTTGAGGGTTCCATAGCGTCCAAGCTTGTGAAGTACTCAGTATAGTTGTCCCTGTACGACTTTCGGATTTTGTGTCTGGGAGCGGGTGTGATTTTTAGTTTGAGAGGCTATTTGTAATTATGTTTTGTACTCACAGTAGAGTCAGTTTGATAAGGATCTGACAGCAGGGGTGTCTATCTCCTCCCTCACAGGGGCGCACTCTCTTTGTCCTCTTTCTCAGTTCTCACTCAGCCTATGCTGCAGCCGATGTTGCCTGCTACTGATTCTCCTCCTCCCCCAAAAGCCTTATTGTGGCCTCCAAACAGCAGGAGGGAGGGTGGCAGACACGCAATACACTGAAACTAAAGGCAGACTTGCTTTGACGCCTTCCTGCTCAATTATGTAATCGCAACTAAAAGCATTCCTTAAAGAAACACTGTTTCCGGATTTTGGCCACGTTGGATCATGGTACTTGTAGTTTCAGGGACATTGCATTTCATTTGCGGGCATCAGGGAGCCACTATTACAATGAGGGAGACTCTCTAAACTTTAGGGAGAGTTGGGATGTCTGTTAATAGGCCCCTCTACTTTTGATTGTTGAATCTTATATGCCCCTCAAAATATGGTTCCGGGAGAAGACACTGCTTTAACCCCTTAGTAGATAGAGAATTTTATTTTTATTTTTAAATTAAAATAGACCCTTAAACTGTTATAAACACCTGGTGCATCACAAAACATCAATAATTAGATTATTTTAAATACTTACTTTTCGCACTCTTGATAAGCTTCTGCTATTTCAAGAACAGTTATATTTGCTCTTTCAAACTCAGTAAGGTTCCTACAATCTGTAACAAATTGCACATTTTTAAAAGCTGGTTTACAGATAATATACAGTAATGTTGCATTAGTCATATTTATATTCATATAATTATTTTTAGTCATTTTTACATATGTGGAAATGTGTTTAAAACAAAATGTTGATTCTCTCTAAGTATTGGCAGATAATATAGGGCTAGATTACAAGGCATATTATTTTTTTCGCAATTGCCAAAATTCCGCTAGAGTTAAGCTTTTTGCACTAGTCGGGTTGCTTTCATATTAAAAGTTAAAAACAAACAAACAACTAACACTGAGATTGTGCAAACACCATCACATTTTTGCATTCCCCATAGAAGCCAATGGAGAGAAAAAAATGTTGAAAAAAAACTTTACAGTAAATACATAGTTAAAATATTTATTAAATAGGAATATTGCATAAATATGTTTTATAATGCTTTCATCTACTTAATGGCAAAGGGCTCTGATGCACCCTTGGTAAATATGAGCAAAGAAGGCTGTAAAATCTCTTTATTGTTTAACCTTTTGACCTTTTGTTACACACAAATACTCTGCTCTCATGGATATCAAATAATTGCAAACACAACAAAGGTTTATAAAATATATATATTTTAAACATGTGTGGCACAATTATTGGCACCCCTATAAATGAATATGAGAAAAATATTATTGATATTTTACATATTTTAGTACACCTGGGTGACTAGGAACAGGAAATTGTTCAACCATGACTTCCTGTTTCACAGGGGTATAAATATGAGGTAACACATAGGTCAAATTCCCTTAGTCATTCATCACAATGGGTAAGACCAAGAAATATAGCTGGGATGTGCGGCAAAAGGTTGTTGAGCTTCACAAAATGGGAAGTGGCTATACGAAAATAGTAAAAGTGTTGAAAATGCCCATTTTACCATCAGGACAATAATTAAGAAGTTCCAGTCAACTGGAAATGTTATGAATCAACCTGGAACAGGACGTGTGTCAATAGTGTCTGAACGCTGGAGAATTGCAAAAGTTAGTTGTGTATTAGGGTCAGAAAGTGTCCAAAACTACAATCCGACGTCACCTACATCACAACAAGTTGTTTGGAAGTGTTTCAAGAAAAAAGCCTCTACTTTCCTCCAAAGACAAACTCAACCGTCTTCAGTTTGCCAGACACTACTGGAACTTAAAATATGATCAGGTTCTATGGTCAGATGAAACCAAAATAGAGCTTTTTGGCAATAAACACCAGAGGTGGGTTTGGCACACACAGAGAGGTAGCCATATGGAAAAGTACTTCATGCCCAAGGTTAAATATGTTGCTGGCTCTTTAATGTTTTGGGGCTGTTTTTCTGCCAGAGGACCTGGGCATTTTATTAGGAAACATGGCATCATAGACTCTGTCAAATATCAACAAATATTAAATGAACACCTGACTGCCTCTGCCATAAAGCTTAAAATGAGCCGTGGTTGGATCTTCCAACAGGACAAAGATCCAAAACATACATCAAAATCAACACAAAAATGGTTTACTGACCACAAAATCAAGGTCCAATGTTTCACAGCCTTGTTTGCTCATATTTACCAAGGGTGCCAATATTAGGGGAGGGCACTGTACACACACACACACACACATATATATATATATATATATATATATATATATATATATATATATATATATATATTATATATATATATGCATACATATACATCTTTAGACATGTATATGTATGTATCTCTGTTTTAAAGCCTTTTACATGCCTTTTTTTTCTTACACCTGAGACCTCATATCTTTGAGCCCTTTAAACCTTTTTTCTGCAATATTTTGTTTTGATCATTTTTATCAGAAAGGGTTATTATGAGTGTATCTGTACTTTTAAATGTATTTTTGATGTGTCTTGTGACACTTTTTTGTTTCATGTAACAGTTAACCAAAGCTCTGAGGTTGCGGTAAACATACAAGCCTAAATTGCAATTGCGCTCACACTTTTGCATTTACTTTTAACTTGTAATATGAGTGCTCCCTCCAACGTGTGCAAACAGCCGCGATAAACCTGATATCACTCACGCAAAACAGTAAGCGTGCCACTTGTTATCTGGCCCTGTATTGGGTAGTGGTTTCAGTTATCAGAAACAGCTATTTCATACATAGAAAAGGAACAATTTCCCATACATTTGAAAGTATGCAACTGGTATAAAATACATTGAGGAGAATCCAATTCTATCTATCTATCTATCTATCTATCTATCTATCTATCTATCTGTCTGTCTGTCTATCTATCTGTGGTATTTTGGGTAATTTTCACCCACAGATTTAATGCTCTACATGTGGGCAGTCCTCTGTACTAAAGAAGTGTGTTTTGGGGACTTCTGTTGGGTGGGAGACAAGGAAATTAGCTCTTTGGAGGGGAGAACAGCAGATAGGGGACACCCTGCAGCATTACTTAAATCTAACCCTGTGCCACTGGAGATTTAAGGAAATATATTATGTGTGTGTAGGAAGTTGTCCATTTCTAATCTACACAACTTCTTGACAAATGTCAACTTGTCAGCAAGATTCCTTTTACTATGTACAGAGAGAGAGGGAACTTAATATTTATGTTTCACTAATCTTGTTGAAATTAAATGGATTACCCCACTCTATCAAGGATTAAGCACCAGATTATTTAATATATGCTGAAGCAGGTCAGTTTTAAAAACTGGAGTACAGAAATATGTATTGCTAAATTACCATGCATTTCTTCTATATGAATTCAAGTAACTTTCCGACTCTACCTGCCCTGAAATTCTCCGTCCTTGGTTCCAGATTGTGTATTTCTTCCTCATTAACATAAATCTGAAAATGCAGATCATAACATTAATTACAAAAATTATAATTAATTATTATTAATTATAACAATTTGCATTAAGGAAAAAAAGATCATAGCACACAGTGATCTGCCAATGTGTTTACTTTTGAGAAATACATATAATGAAACATAAATTTACCGACTTTGTTTTATACTGCACATCGTTATATATCTGTTCCATTGCTATATGAACCAATACAAGTCTCACGTTGACAGTTGAGTGTAATTGACCTGAACCATTAGCAATTCAGACATTAACGGAGGTAACCTGGGCATCAGGCCAGCCATCTGTTTAACAAGCTATACATGACTGATCATTGTCTAAGAAACAGGTGTCTAACCTGAATGGTCTAGGCCTATGAAGACACAAAATGATAAACTGCTGTCTCATTGTGTTTACAAGATATTAAAAAAAACTAGAACAACCACACCTATTTAAATAAATATGTTTGTCATGGAAGTTTTTCAGTCTGATTTGTACTTTAGGCCTTGTTGGATTTGAGAGGTTTTCTGAAATGAGTTAACAACTGAGCTTTTTAGCTATCCAGTTTTATGCACTTGCATTAATTTTTTAGCAAATAAAATAAAAAAAATAAATGAATGAATAAAGGGACATAGTACTCAAACATTTTCTATTATTCATATGAAAGAGCTGAAATTAAACGTCTTAAAAGTACTTTCCCATGAAAACAGTAAGTAAAAGCTACTTCAGTTTAATGTAAAACTAACAGGAAGTGCATGATTGTGTACAACTAAGTCCTGGAACATCACTGATCATTTTCAAATATGGACAACTCATAGTAAAAGTTGGTTTTATTCAGTAACAAAATATATATAACTAATTTTGAAAAATTATATTTTTGATAGAACAGAGAAAACTGTTTGAGCACTGTTACGGTTGCCTCCAGGCTGGCTGGAAGTTGGACCGTAGAAAAGGATGCTCCTAGCGCTCACCAAAGAATCATCAGCACCATAGTCAGCAATCCCTGTAGTGATATTAGCTGAAGCTGTCCCCTACAAACATGAGTCAAATCTGCAAGTTAGAGGGACAGAAAATAGGTCTGATGTGCTGGAGCACACAGCCTGCTTTTATTCAGGTTACATGCAAACAGGACACTCTCAGGGGGAGGCATAAAATCCCCCATCACACATTTGATATTAGATAGAGAGACACTCCCTTTGACAGGCCACAACATTTACTTCAGCAGATAACATTACACACAATAAAACAATGCAGTCCACCTTATCAATACTAGTCTGATTAGACAATGGGAAAGTTGATCACTAAACCTAATTAGAGCTAATCCCAGCAGACTTGTATTTAGAATAGGTTTCTTGAAGCTGAACAAAATTTAACTCTTAATGGCACACAATGAAACTGAACCAAGTGGGAGAAAGCCAGGGACAAGTCATTTCACAGGTCTGGGGACATAGTCTTAAAGGGGCATTGTTCATCAAAGTCACCATATGTCCCCAGATGGTTCTTAAAGGGCCACACACACCCAACAAAAGTCAATATGTCCTCAGGGGCACAATCTTCCAGGGGCCATAGTCATGTGGAAGGAGGCTGGCAAATAGGCTTCTCCAAAATCCAGGGAAGCAGGGCAATTTTTCATTTAAAGGGCCAGTTACAAACAGCAGTTTGTAACATATCTCCCCTTTTGGAGGGAGACTAACCAGGCACCTGACCTTCTGTCGGTCAGTGCCTAAGTTAGTCTCGCAACCCACCCACAAATAAACACTAGCAGCAAAGCAGCCCCCCCACAACAAGTAGCACTGGCCTGTAAGTTCCAGGTTATAGGATGAAAGTGTAGCATCCTCTGCCTTCCTGGCGCAGCTGGGCAAATAGCTGATGGTACTTGGGGGGCAGAGGCCAGCGGCACTCTGCCCTGGTGCCAGCGCTTCTGCTGGGGTGAGGGGTTTGTAGGCCAGTCCTGTAACAAGGACAAGGTCTGTAGGGCAGAGGCCAGCAGTGCTCTGTCCTGATGCCAGCTCTTCTGCTGGGGGAATTGGGGCATAGTCCTGCCCGGTGGCAAAGGGAACGTGGGGGTCAGTGGGGGTTAACATCTCCACTGTTAACCCTGGGCCCAAGTTAGGAGTTAGCTGGGGAGGGGGAGATTGGCTTACCTCCTCCTCCTGATACTCCGGTGGCCGTTGGGAAGGGAGGTCGATGCTCTCCGCTTCCTGTGGAACATGCTGCGGCTGGGGAGAGAGACCGGTTGTCTCCTCTCCCTGGAAGGCACACTCCGGCTGGGGAGGGAGGTCGATGCTCTCCCCTCCCTGTAGCTGGGTCTGTCGCTGGGGATCTGGGCCGCCTGCCCAGCATCCCTGTAGGGCCGGTAGAGAGACTGCGGTCCCATCTCCACCTGCCTGCTGGGGGTCCTCCCAGGACCAGTCTATGAGGCCTGCTGCCTCTGGTATCTCTGGCTGGGGAAGGGGACTGGTTGTCTCTTCCCTCTGCACGGTATACTGCCGCTGGGGAGGGAGGTCGCTGCTCTCCTCTCCCTGTAACTCTGGCTGCCGCTGGGAAGGGAGGTCGTTGCTCTCCGCTCCCTGTGACTCACTTTCTCGCTGGAGACCAGGTGTCCAGACCCTCAAACTCCACAGTTGGCGCTCAAAGGCTCGTGCCGCTTTGTTCTCCGTATCCAATTCCCGGATGATGCGACTGACTACCTCCTGTGCAGGGTCTGGACCATATCGGACTAGCCGCCTCTTTACCTCTGGAACGAAATCCGCGCCCTCATAGCGACGGATCAGGTTGAGGTGCTCTTCACAGGGTTCTGAATAGTGTCTTGTCAGCTCCATGCTGCTGTAGGTAGGGACGCTGCGCAGTGGCTAGCGTTGCCCTCAATAACTTTCCTACGATACCAGTGCTGTTGTGGTGCTGCTCCTTGCGCTAGGACGCCAATCCCACCGCTGCCGCCAAATGTTACGGTTGCCTCCAGGCTGGCTGGAAGTTGGACCGTAGAAAAGGATGCTCCTAGCGCTCACCAAAGAATCATCAGCACCATAGTCAGCAATCCCTGTAGTGATATTAGCTGAAGCTGTCCCCTACAAACATGAGTCAAATCTGCAAGTTAGAGGGACAGAAAATAGGTCTGATGTGCTGGAGCACACAGCCTGCTTTTATTCAGGTTACATGCAAACAGGACACTCTCAGGGGGAGGCATAAAATCCCCCATCACACATTTGATATTAGATAGAGAGACACTCCCTTTGACAGGCCACAACATTTACTTCAGCAGATAACATTACACACAATAAAACAATGCAGTCCACCTTATCAATACTAGTCTGATTAGACAATGGGAAAGTTGATCACTAAACCTAATTAGAGCTAATCCCAGCAGACTTGTATTTAGAATAGGTTTCTTGAAGCTGAACAAAATTTAACTCTTAATGGCACACAATGAAACTGAACCAAGTGGGAGAAAGCCAGGGACAAGTCATTTCACAGGTCTGGGGACATAGTCTTAAAGGGGCATTGTTCATCAAAGTCACCATATGTCCCCAGATGGTTCTTAAAGGGCCACACACACCCAACAAAAGTCAATATGTCCTCAGGGGCACAATCTTCCAGGGGCCATAGTCATGTGGAAGGAGGCTGGCAAATAGGCTTCTCCAAAATCCAGGGAAGCAGGGCAATTTTTCATTTAAAGGGCCAGTTACAAACAGCAGTTTGTAACAAGCACAAGTCTGCTGCCCCTTCAATTGAGGTTTTAACTTACTACAAAAGATTCACGGTGTGTTTGCATTTAACACTTTTAAATTGCATAACTCTATAAATACAATCATAAATGAACATTTGCATGATCATATTTCCGTTGTGTGATTACAAATAAACATTCACATGATCATATTTCCTTTGTGCATCTTTCATAGTTAAATCATTTTGGATTGGGCAATATGTATTATTTATTTTTGTATTCAATAGGGGCACATTTGTGTTTATTAGCATGCTAACTGTCTCTTTACATAAATCTGAAACTCATGTGCAAAACCTGTTTTCTGATGGCTTAGAAAAAGATGAGTTTGTAATGTAATGAGAAACCATTAGAAAAAAAGACTTTGGTTTAGAATGAACTTGTAATCCCTCTGTCTGTCCCTGTGTGCCCTCCCTGTCTTGTCTAATAATGCAAAACCCTGAGAAAACCTGTTTAAATCGAATAGATTGGAACAGAGCCTAATGTGGTACAACTTGCGTAATCCGCTGATAACCTGTATAAATTGCTGGCATCCAAAACTCTAAATGATCAAGTTAGAGCTTTTTATTATTGCACTGTAGCTTTCATATAACTATTTGTTTAATCCGAGCAAAATTACAAAATGTAATTTAAATAATTATTAAAGTCATTCTATACATATATAGTATATATCAGTAACTACACTGCTAAATATCTGCACACAAAATAAATGTTTTTAGAACATTTAAAATGGTTGTTCTGCAGTGCAGGAAAACACACCCTGAAAAGACTCTAGAGTATCTTATCTACTTTGCTGTGCCTTATTAGATACAAATAAAAATGAGCTTCTACGATGATTAAGCAATTACTCCAAAATGTTGCAGGGTCAGGGTTACTACAGAATGCCCTTCAACCTCTCTGGATGATAATAAACAAAACACACACATTTCACAATTAAATTACAGGAAAAACAGGCAATATAAATAATAGTGTTACATTAAAACTATTTTTTTTTAAAGTACGCCTAATAAAATATTTTATGACAAATAAGATTTTGAGTTTAATGTCTCTTTAACAATTTGCAGATTAGTCACAAGTTCAGATGTTGTGATTAAATTAATAAAGTTATGCTTAACATTAAAAAAGTGCATCATTATTACCAAAGAGAAAAATAAAGATGTTTTTTATTAATTTAATTCATAGCAACAAAGGTTGTAATTTCATGAACATGTGTTATATTATTTGACAAAATGGTTACAGCATTGCACATTCAAAACAAAATAATAATTTTACAATTTAAATATTGCACAAATAAATGAAGGTTATATGTTTGGTATAAAAATAATAGATTGGGTATTTCAGACACACAAGATCTTGTTTAATGTCAGTAAATAAGAACTGACAATACAGACACAATAATACGTTTTATAGGAGATACTGTGGTATCTACATGTTGTTTAATGTCAGTAAATAAGAACAGGCAATAAAGACACAAGAATACTTTTATAGGAGATACTGTGGTATCTACATATTGCTAGTAATAAAAAGGGAAACATTTACCTCTGGGCTCTGGCTGCAGCTTGTAATGATGAGACTTTCCCTGTCTCCAACACTTGGATGAAGGTTCAGTGAATGGTGCTTTATGTCCAGACAACAATCAGAAAACTTGTCACCCTTACTATCTGCAGAAGTAAATAATATCCATGAAAACTAATGTTAAATAGTTAATAAAGTCCATACGCTAGAAAAGTATGTGGGTTTTTTATGTGGACGAATAGAAAACTCAGGTAGCAGACACTCAGGTGAACTATCTACCGTCTGTTTGTCTCAAAAGGGACAGAAAAAGAATCACATGCTTTGTACCTGTTGTAGCTAGACACATGGCCAGTATATCTGCCAGCTGCTGCCCCATAGGACTTCTGACACCTGATGTGTAACACATTGCTGATTTTCCACAAAAATCACAAAGCCTTGGGTTTCTAAAAGGAAAAAAATATAATTAAAACCTCTATGTTGCCTAGGAATCTAGGACTTCCAAACCGCATCATTCATTTTTTAATGACAATTGTTGTAGTTTTCAAATCACATGGTAAGTTATATTTAAGTTGTATATATTTATATTGGGTATTATGGTGCAGTCCTTCATATTTGGCTAGGAAACCTCTGAGACCCAGAATTTCATTCTGTATATGTATGCTATGGATATATATGGTATTTGGTTTAGCAGATATGTAGATGCTTTATAATACGACACAGTACAGCAGAGTGCCTGTTTATATGGATCCTGTGTAAATGTATTCTCTGTACCCCCTTTTTGTAAAATAAATGTTCCTTTACTGAGGGAAAAAAGAAAAAACTTTAGTGTTGTTTTATATGCACAGTATCAATTTATAGCTTTTAATGTCCCTTTAACAAAGTGAAAGATTGGATCAAAAGAGCAGCGCAAAGTTACCTTCAAATGGAACACAGTAATAAATACATATTAATCTAATTTTAGTTAAAATTGTAAGTGGTTTTTGGGATGTTTCTGTAAGACAATAATGTAAATTGGAGTTGTGCAGATATCACAGTATTCACCAAAACAATGTTAGAGATGTAGAACAATGTTAATGGTTTGTTTCTTTGAAAGTAAATGTTATTATCAAGCTATGAATATACTGTTAATTTTGTGTTCTTCCTTTGTACAACTTGGCACAGAGGCGTAACTAGAAACCACAGGGCCCAGGTTCAAGAATCTAAGAAGGCCCCCCACCCACCCAAAAAAAAAGGTGAATTTGATACATATTATTTTTTTTATTTTATTTTTTTTAACATTTAACACAGAAAAAAAAAAACAATGTGAATCAGATTACATGCCTGCAAAAGGAGGTACCCTGTGCCCACAGTCTGTAAGATGGTCTGACCCCCTATTACTGTATATAGTGACACTGTTCAACCCACCAGTACTGTATATAGTGAGCTAGTGACACAGTCTGTAATCTGCCAGTGAGATGGCTGGCCTGACCCTACCCGTCCCAGTACTTTATAAAGTGACCACAGTAGTCTGTGACATGGTCCAGCCCTCCCATACTGTATATAGTGGTACTGTATAGTGACACGCTGGTATTTAGAGTAGTCTGAATGGCTGCGTTAGCCTCAGAAAAGGGAGCGTTGAGCATAATTTAGCTCCACTTCAACCCTCAATACCAGCGATGCCTATGGTAGCGGTAAGCTGGAAAAACGTGCTCGTGCACGATATCCCCATAGGAAACAATGGGGCTGAGCTGGCTGAAAAAAAACTAACACCTGCAAAAAAGCAGCGTTCAGCTCCTAACGCAGCCCCATTGTTTCCTACGGGGAAACACTTTCTAAGTCTGCACCTAACACCCTAACATGAATCCCGAGTCTAAACACCCCTAACCTTACACTTATTAACCCCTAATCTGCAGCCCCCGACATCGTCGCCACCTACATTATAGCTATGAACCCCTAATCTACTGCCCCTAACATCGCCAACACCTATATTATATTTATTACCCCCTAATCTGCCTCCCCCAACGTCGTCGCTACTATAATAAATTTATTAACCCATAAACCTAAGTCTAACCCTAACACCCCCCTAAGTTAAATATAATTTAAATTAAAATAAATAAATGTACTATAATTAAATAAATTATTCCTATTTAAAACTAAATACTTACCTATAAAATAAACCCTAATATAGCTACAATATAACTAATAGTTACATTGTAGCTATTTTAGGATTTATATTTATTTTACAGGCAACTTTGTATTTATTTTAACTAGGTACAATAGCTATTAAATAGTTAATAACTATTTAATAGCTACCTAGTTAAAATAATTACAAAATTACCTGTAAAATAAATCCTAACCTAAGTTACAAATACACCTAACACTACACTACCATTAAATTAATTAAATAAATTACCTACAATTAGCTAAACTAAAATACAATTAAATAAACTAATCTATAATACAAAAACAAACAAACACTAAATTACAGAAAATAAAAAAAATTACAAGAAGTTTAAACTAATTACACCTAATCTAAGCCCCCTAATAAAATAAAAAAGCCCCCCAAAATAAATAAATGCCCTACCCTATTCTAAATGACAAAGTAATCAGCTCTTTTACCAGCCCTTAAAAGGGCTTTTTGCGGGGCATTGCCCCAAAGTAATCAGCTCTTTTACCTGTAAATAAAAATACAACCCCCCCAACATTAAAACCCACCACCCACATACCCCTACTCTAACCCACGCAAACCCCTCTTAAATAAACCTAACACTAACCCCCTGAAGATCTCCCTACCTTGAGTTGTCTTGACCCAGCCGAGCCGAATTCTTCATCCAAGCGGAGCAAAAAGAGGTCCTTCATCCGGTAGAAGTCTTCATCCATTGGCTGTTCCGATCAGCCAATAGAATGCGAGGTCAATCCGATTGGCTGATTGGATCAGCCAATCGGATTGAACTTCAATCTGATTGGCTGATTCAATCAGCCAATCAGATTTTTCTTAACTTAATTCCGATTGGCTGATAGAATCCTATCAGCCAATCGGAATTTGAGGGACGCCATCTTGGATGACGTCCCTTAAAGGAACCGTCATTCGTCATTAGTCCGTCGGTTGAAGAGAATGGCTCCGCGTTGGCTGTATGGAAGATGGCTCCGCTCCGGATGGATGAAGATAGAAGACCCCGCTTGGATGAAGACTTCTACCGGATGAAGGACCTCTTCTTGCCCTGCTTGGATGAAGACTTCTACCGGATGAAGGACCTCTTCTTGCTCCGCTTGGATGAAGAATTCGGCTCGGCTGGGTGAAGATGACTCAAGGTAGGGAGATCTTCAGGGGGTTAGTGTTAGGTTTATTTAAGGGAGGTTTGGGTGGGTTAGAGTAGAGGTATTTACAGGTAAAAGAGCTGATTACTTTAAAGCAATGCCCCGCAAAAAGCCCTTTTAAGGGCTGGTAAATGAGCTGATTACTTTGTCATTTAGAATAGGGTAGGGCATTTTTTTTATTTTGGGGGGCTTTTTTATTTTATTAGGGGGCTTAGATTAGGTGTAATTAGTTTAAACTTCTTGTAAATTATTTTTATTTTCTGTAATTTAGTGTTTGTTGGTTTTTTTGTATTATAGATTAGTTTATTTAATTGTATTTTAGTTTAGCTAATTGTAGGTAATTTATTTAATTAAATTATTGATAGTGTAGTGTTAGGTGTATTTGTAACTTAGGTTAGGATTTATTTTACAGGTAATTTTATAATTATTTTAACTAGGTAGCTATTAAATAGTTATTAACTATTTAATAGCTATTGTACCTAGTTAAAATAAATACAAAGTTGCCTGTAAAATAAATATAAATCCTAAAATAGCTACAATGTAACTATTAGTTATATTGTAGCTATATTAGGGTTTATTTTATAGGTATTTAGTTTTAAATAGAAATAATTTAATTATAGTACATTTATTTAGATTAATTTAAATTATATTTAACTTAGCGGGGTGTTAGGGTTAGACTTAGGTTTAGGGGTTAATAACTTTATTATAGAAGGGGCGGCAGATTAGGGGTTAATATTTGTAGGTAGGTGGCGGCGATGTTAGGGAGGGCAGATTAGGGGTTAATACTATTTATAATAGTGTTTGCGAGGCGGGAGTGCGGCGGTTTAGGGGTTAATACATTTATTATAGTGGCGGCGAGGACCAGTCGGCAGATTAAGGGTTAATAAGTGTAGGTAGGTGGCGGCGATGTTGGGGGGGCAGATTAGGGGTTAATAAATATAATGTAGGTGTCGGCGATGTTAGGGGCAGCAGATTAGAGGTTCATAGCTATAATGTAGGTTGCAGCTGTGTCCGGAGCGGCAGATTAGGGGTTAAAAAAAATTATTATAGGGTTGGCGATGTGGGGGGGCCTCGGTTTAGGGGTTCATAGGTAGTTTATGGGTGTTAGTGTACTTTATAGCACAGTAGTTAAGAGCTTTATTTTCCGGCGTTAGCCCACAAAACTCTTAACTACTGACTTTTTTTGGCGGTAGGAGTCTTGTCGGTAGAGGGTCTACCGCTCACTTCCTCCAAGACTCGAAATACCACCGATAGGCAAACCCCATAGAAAAGATAGGATACGCAATTGACGTAAGGGGATCTGCGGTAGCCTTGAGTCGCGGAAAGAAAGTGAGAGGTAGACCCTTTCCTGCAGGCGGTAAAAAGCAGCATTAAGACCCCTTAACGCTGCTTTTGATGGCTAACGCCAAACTCTAAATCTAGGCGTATGTTACTATGAGAATTAATAAAATATTTTTAGATCATTATTATTATTTTTGAAAGGAGCATTTCCATAAAAGACACACAACTAAGGGCTAGATTACAAGTGGATCACTAATTTATCGCATATATATACAAGCGGCTGGTTATTGCTACCGTGAGTTTGCGGTAGCAATTAGCGCTTATAAAATTAGACCTCTGGTTAATTTTTTTAATGTCCCCCAATTGCCCCCCATAAAATGTGTGATGTCACTTTTTTACCTTTTTCTTTTTAAGTTGCACTAGGCAATTTTGGGGGCTAAAGTTCCCAGTAAATATATATGTTTATGCTAATATACACATATAAACACATACATATATATATTCATATACATACACTGTATATGTATATTTGCTGCACTAGTTGCTCATGCCGTGTCTGACGGCAAGAGAACAAGGCTCCCATTGGTGCCTATGGAAGTATGCTCTCGTGAGCACAATGCTTCCGTGCAATGCGAGGTCACGTTTGCATTGCACCTCACTTGTAATACCAGTGCACATTTGCTTGCACTGGTATTACTAACTTGAGCGCAAATATTGCTTGCGCAGAAGCTATATTTTGCGCTCAACTTGTAATCTGGCCCTAAATACACAATTAACAAGTAATGAAATAAGCAATTTTTTCATTTCCTCACTGAAATTAATGTTTAAAGGTAAAGATAGCAAGAGAACAAAGAAAAATTGATAATAGGAGTAAATTAGAAAGTTGCTTAAAATTGCATGCTCTATCTGAATCACGAAAGACAAAATTTGGTTTCAGTGTCCCTTTAACTAATATCCAAAACATATCACAAGGATGCACCATGTTAATCTAGGTATTTATCCCAATGGGGTTGTGCTGTATTCCATGACGACACACCATCATATTGTCCTACGTTATATATTTTTAGCTTCTTTAACTCACGCATTGTGCTTAAGCAGTTCCTGCAATACATCCAGAGGCCTGTAGTCTCCAACAGGTAGTTTATCAAACAGGTCTATATCTCGCACTGCTAACATTAGGGGTGTCAGTCCTTGTTTGTTCTGAACATCTATGTCCAGAGATTGGTCCGTCTCCTTAAATTAAAAAGAGAATAAATACATAAAAAGGTCTAAAACATAATTTAGAAGTGCTAATTAATACAACTATGTTTAAATAAACATTGTAGTAAAATGTATTATGGTGCACAAATGATCAGGATCATATTATAATAATTTGCTAATGGAATATGGGAATGTAACCTCTTAAGTACCCTCGGGCAAGTATAGATTTCCATATTGTTCTTGGCTTAAAGGGATAACCTGCTCAAAAAAAACGATATTGTTTATACAAAAGAGCAAGATCTAAACATGTCGAATTCTTTTCTTTGCATGGAGAAAAATGTTATATAAAAGCTGTTTCAACTTTAATTAAAACAAATACAGTTATATTTTTCATGCTTCCTACTAATTTTCATTGCCTGATAATAACTTCCTGCTAAAGTTCCTTAAAAGGGACAGTAAAGTCAAAATTAAACTATCATGATTCTGACAGAGCATGCCATTTTAAACAACTTTCCAATTTACTTCTATTATTAAATTTGCTTTATTCTCTTGGTATCCTTTGTTGAAGACTAAACCTAGGTAGGCTAATAGAAGCTCAGGAGTGTGCATGTGTCTATAACAGTCAATGGCAGCAGTATGTAACTATGAATAACATTGCTGTAAACAATGTTGCAAACACTGCTGCCAGATTAATTAAGATTTAGGCACAATCCAGAGATCACCTAGGATTAATCTTTAACAAAGGATACCAAGTGAACTAACCAAAATTGATAATAGATGTAAATTGCAAAGTTGTTAAAATGTCATGCTCTATCCAATCAATGTAAGTTTAATTTTGCCTTTACTGTCGCTTTAAGCATTAGAAGGAAGTACTTATAAACCAGTAAGCATTAGTAGGAAGTGTGCCACTGATACTGGTATGTTAGTTATTGTAACAGCATTAACAGCATTTCATTTAAGCAATACAAATATCAACATATTAAATGATGATCTATCATAGGGATGACAGAATATGGAACAAAGGCTCTTTAATGTGCAGCATGGACATATATAAAAAGAACTTTGTGCTTCTCAGTACATTAAGGGGACATGAACCCCAATTTTTTTCTTTCATGATTCAGATAGGGAATAGCATTTTAAACAACATTCCAATTTACTTCTATTATCTAATTTCCTTCATTCTTTAGGTATCATTTGTTGAAGAAATAGCAATGCACATGAGTGAGCCTCTAACATGAGGCATCAAAGTGCAGTCACCAATCAGCAGCTAACGAGCCTATTTAGATATGCTTTTCAACAAAGGATATAAAGAGAATTAAGCAAATTACATAATAGAAGTAAATTGGAAAGTTGTTTAAAATTGCATGCTCTTTTAAATCATGAAAAAAAATTGGGTTTTATGTCCCTTTAACCTCTTCATCCAATCTGACGTATGTGATACTTTGTTCATGTTCGTGATAGGGCAGCTACACTACAGAAAAGGTGGTGTGGGGGGGCCCTAAATAATGATCGCAGGAGGGTGGAAGGTGGGGGGGCCACTACACTACAGAAAATAAGTAAAAAAAAATAATAAAAACTAAATAAATAAATAAAAAAACTTTTATAGGTTCAGGCAGACAGCTGCCAGTACCAAAGATGGTGGATATAGTTAGAGGTGGAGGGTTAGTGAGCTGTTTGGGAGGAATCAGGGAGGTTGGGAGGGTAAGGGGGGATCCTACCCTGCAGGGGGAAAAAGAAAAGAAAAAAAAAATATATATATAAAAAAAAAAAAAAATTATTTTGGTAGACGGTCTGCCAGTACTTAAGAAGGGGGTGACCAGTGGGGGGGCAGGGGAGGGAAAATAGCTGTTTGGGAGGGATCAGGTAGGGATTAGGGGGTGGGAAGTGTCAGGTGGTAGGGTAATCTCTTAATTTTAATAGCTATCTAATTAACACCTTCACTTCCGGGAATAATAGAAGTGTGGTGCGCAGCTGTAATTAGTGGCCTTCTAACTACCAAAAACAACAAGGTACATTTAATAATAAAAGTGAATCTAACTTGTCTTCAAATGACATGGACTATTTAAATCATGAAAGTTTAATTTTGACTTTCCTATCCCTTTAACTCAGAAATCCTGAGTAGTTGAACATTCATATTCTGTGCTAATGTCCTGCTATCCAAAATCAAACTGACCAATAATTGCTGAACAATTTCCAGGTCTCCTTGCCAGGCGGCCTGAGCCAGCTGTAGCTGAGGATATGAGGTCCTTTTTACAGCTGATAAAAGCAGCTTCTTGATGTCATCGTTAGCCACATGAACTGCTGTCTGATTACTGTAGTTGCAAAGGGTAACGTCGGCTCCATGTTCCAGCAGAAGAGACACGGCCTGTAGAAAATGGTGAATAGTGAATGAATACAGCGATAGGCAGGTGAAGAACTAGATCTGAAATGAACACACTCAGCTCAGAGGTTTGTACCGTTCTTGTCTTGTTGTTTTCTATTTTACTTCTATAAAGCTTGCCTTACACTACTATTAGAAATGTACAAATCATCCAAAATATTTGTTCAAAATTATTTATTGATATAACTGAAAGGGGGAAAAAATCACATTAATACTGGAAAGTAAGTTCTTACCCAAACAGAGACATTTCTACTTTCAGCACTTGCTTAAAGGGATAGTAAACACCAGAATTTTTGTTGTTTAAAAAGATAGATAATCCCTTTATTGCCCATTCCCCAGTTCTGCATAACCATCACAGTTATATTAATACACTTTTTACCTCTGTGATTATCTTGTATCTAAGCCTTTGCAAACTGTCCCCTTATTTCAGTTCTTTTGACGGACTTGCATTTTAGCCAATCAGTGCTGACTCCTAGGTAACTTCACGTGCGTGAGCACAATGTTATCTATATGACACACATGCACTAACGTCCTCTAGTCATGAAAAACTGTCAAAATGCATTCAGATAAGAGGCGGCCTTCAAGGTCTTATAAATTAGCATATGAGCTTACCAAGAGAACAAAGCAAAATTTGTGATAAAAGTAAATTGGGAAGTTGTTTAAAATTACATGCCCTATTTGAATCATGAAAACAAAATTTATGCTTACCTGATAAATTTCTTTCTTTCCGGATATGGAGAGTCGACAATGTCATTCAATTACTGGTGTAAATATCACTCCTGGCCAGCAGAAGGAGGCAAAGAGCACCACAGCAAAGCTGTTAAGTGTCACTCCCCTACCCATAATCCCCAGTCATTTGACCAAAGGGAAATGGAAAAAGAATAACACAAAAGGTGTAGAGGTGCCTGAGGTTTAGTAAAAAATAACTGTCTTAATAAAGGGTGGGGTCGTAGACTCTCCAAATCTGGAAAGAAAGAAATTTATCAGGTAAGCATACATTTTGTTTTCTTTCCTAAGATATGGAGAGTCCACAACGTCATTCAATTACTAGTGGGAGCCAATACCCAAGCTAGAAGACATAGAATGAACAGGGAGGGAGAACAAGACAGATAACTGACTGAAAGACAGATAACTGACTGACAACCCTTTCTTCAGACCTTCCTGGAGAAAAGACAAAATTCTATGAATCCTGAACCTACTCCAAGAGTAGCCCTTAGATTCACACCAATAAAAGTATTTACGCTATACCTTATGGTACATTTTTCGATTAACAGGCTTTTAAGCCTGGATCATGGGCTCAATGACCAACTCAGAAAATCCACGCTTTGACAGAACTAAGCGTTTAATCTCTAAGCAGTAAGCTTCACAGAAACGAGATTTGGATTGAGGAATGGACCCTGAGTTAGAAGGTCCTCCCTAAGAGGCAACCTGCAAGGTGGCCGAGAAAACATCTTCAATAGGTCTGCATACCAGATCCTGCAAGACCATGCAGGAGTTAATAGAATTACCGATGCTCTCTCTTGTTTGATACGAGCAATAACTTGTGGAAGGAGCGCAAATGGAGGAAACGGGTATGCTAGACCAAAATCCCAAGGAACCGACGGAGCATCTATCAGAGCGGCCTGAGGATCTCTTGACCTTGAACTATACCTTGGAAGCTTGGTGTTCTGCTGAGAAGCAATCAGATCCAATTCCGGCACCCCCCATTTGAGGGTTAACCTGGAGAACACCTCCGGATGGAGAGCCCACTGCTCAGAAAATCTTCTTCCCAGTTGTCCACTCCAGGAATGTGGATGGCAGATAGACAACAACTGTGAGCTTCCGCCCACTGCAAAAATCTGTGTCACTTCCTTCATGGCTAAGGAACTCCGAGTTCTTCCCTGGTGGTTGATGTAAGCCACTGAGGTGATGTTGTCCGACTGAAACCTGA
The DNA here is from genome assembly GCF_027579735.1 of Bombina bombina. NCBI lineage: Eukaryota > Metazoa > Chordata > Amphibia > Anura > Bombinatoridae > Bombina > Bombina bombina. The sequence goes on from NC_069499.1 coordinate 360,449,824, forward strand.
TAAACCGGGCTAAGGACAATTGAGGCAAAGCCATCAAAGCATTGTAAATCACTCTCAACTCCAAGATGTTTATGGGGAGAGCAGACTCCTCCCAAGTCCACAGTCTCTGCACCTTTAATGAGTCCTAGACTGCTCCCCTGCCTAGCAGGCTGTCGTCCGTGGTCACCATCACCCAGGAAGGTCTCCGGAAGCATGTGCCCTGAGATAGCTACCACGGGAGAGAGTCTCTTGTCGACCGGTCTAGATCTATCCTCTGAGACAGATCCGAATGGTCTCCGTTCCATTGTCTGAGCATGCATAATTACAGAGCTCTCAAATGGAATCGAGCAAAGGGAATGATGTCCATGGAAGCAACCATCAGATCAATTACCTCCATACATTGAGCCACTGATGGCCGAATAGTAGACTGAAGAAAGAAGCAAGAGGAGAGAATTTTGGATTTTCTGACCTCCGTCAGAAAAATTTTCATAGATAGGGAATCTATTATGGCCCTAAGAAAACCACCCTTGTAGCTGGAAAAAGGGAAATCTTTTGCAGATTAACTTTCCAACCGTGGGAACGTAGAAAAGACAACAAGATCTCGGTATGAGAGTTTGCTTGTTGAAAAGATGGCGCCTGAACCAATATGTTGTCTGGGTATGGTACCACTGCAATTCACAGAGACCTGATCATTGCCAAGAGAGCCCCCAGAACCTTTGAGAAAATTCTGGGAGCTGTGGCAAGGCCAAACGGAAGAGCCACAAACTGAAAGTGTTTGTCTAGAAATTTGTGATGATCCCTGTGGATGGGAACATGAAGATGCGCGTCCTTCAGGTTTATGGTCATCATAAATTGACCCTCTTGGACCAAAGGAAGAATGGAACTAATGGTTTACATTTTGAAGGACGGTACATTGAGAAACTTGTAGAGGCACTTTAGGTTTAAAATGGGTAAAAAAGTTCCCTCTTTTTGGGAACCACAAACAGATTTGAATAAAATCCTAGACCCTGTTCCCTTACTGTAACTGGAACAATCACTCCCAGGGAGGAAAGGTCCTGAACGCAGTTCAAGAATGTCTCTCTTTTTACCTGGTCTGCAGATAATCTTGAGAGCTGGAATCTGCCCCTGGGAGGGAAAGTTTTGAATTCTATTTTGTAACCCTGAGATACTATGTCCACAGCCCAAGGATCTTGGACATCTCGTCTCCACGCTTGACAAAACAGGGAAAGTCTGCCCCCCACTTGATCCGAACCCGGACCGGGGGCCAACCCTTCATGCTGACTTAGACTCAGCTGAGGGTTTCTTTGATTGCTCCCCCTTATTCCAAGACTGATTGGGCTTCCAAGAAGACTTAGACTGCTCCTGCTTGGAAGAGGGAGAGGAAGACTTTTGACCTTTGAAGTTACGAAAGGAACGAAAATTACTTTGACGTCCTTTGAGTCTGTTCTTCTTGTCTTGTGGTAGAAAAGACCCTTTTCCACCCGTAATGTCTGAAATTATTTCTGCCAGACCAGGTCCGAACAAGGTTTTCCCCTTGTAAGGAAGCACCAAAAGCTTGGACTTAGAGTTACCATCAGCTGACCAAGATTTAAGCCACATTGCCCTGTGAGCTAGGACAATGAAGCCAGACATCTTGGCTCCCAGTCTAATAACTTGCATGTTAGCATCAGAAATGAAGGAATTGGCTAGTTTGAGAGTCTTAATCCTATCTTTTATCTCTTCCAACGGAGTCTACTAAAATTGATTCAGACAATGCGTCGCACCAATAAGATGCCGCACTTGCTACTGTGGCAATACAAAAACCGCAGGTTGCCATTGAAGACCTTGATGAACATACATCTTCTTCAAATAAGCTTCCAGTTTTTTGTCCATGGGATCCTTAAAGAAGCAGCTATCCTCTATAGGGATCGTAGTTCTCTTAGCCAGAATAGAAATAGCCCCTTCTACTTTAGGCACCGTGCACCAAGAATCTTTAATTGTCTCAGCAACAGGAAATATCTTTATTTTTTTTGTATTTTAATTTTTATTGAGGTTATTCAACAATACATCAATAATAAGTTCAATTGCATACATTATATATAGAGGTTACAGCAATGATTGGTTTGCTAGAGTAGTCCGGTGCATAGTATTGCTTTACCATATAAATCCCTATGTATACTCAACAGGGTAAGACAGAATTATTGTACAAAATAGTGTTGAACCTGTATAATAGAACCTCATTTTTTGTTTGGTTGTGAAGTAATCTATATATTTGCGTGTCTCCTTAAACTGCAGGAGAACAAAAAAAGGAATATAATCCCTAAAGAAACAGCCGGGTCTCTCATGGACCCTTAATTTGATATTATGCACTAGTAGGGATTTGAAAGGAGAGCATGATCAGGAAAACAGGGTTTCTAGGGGATATATTTTCCCATGCTTACCTAGTAAGCTGAAGGTGGGGGGGGGGGCGAGATCCAGTGATGACAGACAGGACGTTTTATAAAGGTGTAAGGAGCCAAATGGGGGATGTAGGAGGTATTGCTAAGTAAAGTATTGCTATCACCATCCTATCTATATAAGCGTAATGAGGGGTACAGAGCTAAAATATGGATAAAATGTATGCTAGAATGGAGTGTATATGAACAGGGACTATGGGGTCTTACAGGGAGTGCAGAATTATTAGGCAAGTTGTATTTTTGAGGATTAATTTTATTATTGAACAACAACCATGTTCTCAATGAACCCAAAAAACTCATTAATATCAAAGCTGAATAGTTTTGGAAGTAGTTTTTAGTTTGTTTTTAGTTATAGCTATTTTAGGGGGATATATGTGTGTGCAGGTGACTATTACTGTGCATAATTATTAGGCAACTTAACAAAAAACAAATATATACCCATTTCAATTATTTATTTTTACCAGTGAAACCAATATAACATCTCAACATTCACAAACATACATTTCTGACATTCAAAAACAAAACAAAAACAAATCAGTGACCAATATAGCCACCTTTCTTTGCAAGGACACTCAAAAGCCTGCCATCCATGGATTCTGTCAGTGTTTTGATCTGTTCACCATCAACATTGCGTGCAGCAGCAACCACAGCCTCCCAGACACTGTTCAGAGAGGTGTACTGTTTTCCCTCCTTGTAAATCTCACATTTGATGATGGACCACAGGTTCTCAATGGGGTTCAGATCAGGTGAACAAGGAGGCCATGTCATTAGATTTTCTTCTTTTATACCCTTTCTTGCCAGCCACGCTGTGGAGTACTTGGACGCGTGTGATAGAGCATTGTCCTGCATGAAAATCATGTTTTTCTTGAAGGATGCAGACTTCTTCCTGTACCACTGCTTGAAGAAGGTGTCTTCCAGAAACTGGCAGTAGGACTGGGAGTTGAGCTTGACTCCATCCTCAACCCGAAAAGGCCCCACAAGCTCATCTTTGATGATACCAGCCCAAACCAGTACTCCACCTCCACCTTGCTGGCGTCTGAGTCAGACTGGAGCTCTCTGCCCTTTACCAATCCAGCCACGGGCCCATCCATCTGGCCCATCAAGACTCACTCTCATTTCATCAGTCCATAAAACCTTAGAAAAATCAGTCTTAAGATATTTCTTGGCCCAGTCTTGACGTTTCAGCTTGTGTGTCTTGTTCAGTGGTGGTCGTCTTTCAGCCTTTCTTACCTTGGCCATGTCTCTGAGTATTGCACACCTTGTGCTTTTGGGCACTCCAGTGATGTTACAGCTCTGAAATATGGCCAAACTGGTGGCAAGTGGCATCTTGGCAGCTGCACGCTTGACTTTTGTCAGTTCATGGGCAGTTATTTTGCGCCTTGGTTTTTCCACACGCTTCTTGCGACCCTGTTGACTATTTTGAATGAAACGCTTGATTGTTCGATGATCACGCTTCAGAAGCTTTGCAATTTTAAGAGTGCTGCATCCCTCTGCAAGATATCTCACTATTTTTGACTTTTCTGAGCCTGTCAAGTCCTTCTTTTGACCGATTTTGCCAAAGGAAAGGAAGTTGCCTAATAATTATGCACACCTGATATAAGGTGTTGATGTCATTAGACCACACCCCTTCTCATTACAGAGATGCACATCACCTAATATGCTTAATTGGTAGTAGGCTTTCGAGCCTATACAGCTTGGAGTAAGACAACATGCATAAAGAGGATGATGTGGTCAAAATACTCATTTGCCTAATAATTCTGCACTCCCTGTATAGAGGAATATATATACCGTAAAAAGCAAATTGGCAGTGGAGTACATCCATCTAAATATGAAACAATATGTAACAGTGTGAGCGAAATGAATAATGCATATATAGGGTTAGAGGGGGATACTATCTTGACTCCTTGGAGTATAGTAAACATATCAGTTTAATATTTTTTAAAAGTTGATAGCCATGTCATCTAGGCCGCTGACAACACGGCGATATTACTTCCAGCTTGAGTCATATAAAATATAAAGGGAGAAGTAGTCGCTCAAATTAATGTTAATACCCCTATATGCAAGAGATCCTGACATTAATTAAACCATATAGTATGTACAGAACAGGCACATTTAGATAACAGTGGAACTATAGATTATAATACCGAGTATATAAGAACACATATCCCATTACTTCTTTAAACTGTAAAATATAAGTTAGTTCAGTGGTGTACTATAATTGCCCCAAATTAAACATATAAAGGTTACTCAAGTAGTAAGAATAAACACAGTTTATCCAAGTAATATAAGCAGAAGCAAAAGAGTATGTTCAAGTTGGTGTAACATATACATACGTAACTAGTATATTAAATCAGACTATCAGGTCTTCATAAAAAATTATAGGTTATAGACTGTTCTAGTGTAATGTTATAGATCCTGTATAACACTGTTTGAATCTAACTAAGCAAGCCCAATAGGAACATTACTGGTATTCTATTATCAGCTAAGGACCGAATAGAGAAAGTGATCATGGAAATAAGGTTTTGACTAGTAGTAGTACAGCTAAATCATCCACGTAACCTTATGCATACCACCTTGTTTGCTAACCTAAAACCAACTAGCTCACACCTTCTCGCCAAGCTACATCAATAGTGTTGACAAGTAAGATAAATCTGAAAGGGACTGTGTGAGTTCACAAGGTTTAGACCTAAGGAGCAAGAGACATAGAGAGTTCGGTACTACACTAAGGTTTATGAGTTCCAGCAAAAATCAATCCGGGCCGGTGACTTGATTCCAGCTCAGCCAATTCCATTCTTACTAGGGGACTGTGGAGGATCGTTGTGAGAAAGTGTAAGGACCTGTACGGTGAAGCTACAGGGTTCCGGGGTAAAGTCAGCCCGTCTTCCTCTATGCCGTAGTTGTCCCTCTGCAGCTTGGATGTAGGCGGTTGCGTAATGGTATGGATCTGTCCTCTCCAAGCCGCTACCCTTTGTCACAAGTGTAAAGTCCTCCCATGTGGGTATAAGCCAGGCCGGCATGTCGGCTGTATACATGGAACCGAGCCAGGTCGGTAAATCTCTGCAGGTTGGCGCGGGTGGTTGCCAAACACCTGTAGTGAAAAGTTTGTCAGCCTGATCTCCAATCTCATGGTGCGCCTCAGCAGCACTGCCTACCACACTAATGGTTATCTCCCCCGGTTGCTGCTGCGTGTCAGCTGTACTGTGGTGGCTGTCTTCTGTAACCCCATATTCCTCTAGCGTAGTCTGGGGCGAAGTGAAGGCCTCCTCTATCTCCCAAATGAGGCTACATTGGAATTTGTTTAGCATGTGGAGTATTCTGCCCAGCAAGGTAGCATTCTGTCTCTCCGTGGCTGAAGACTTCATGTCTTCTGTAAGCTATAGAGAATAGTAGCGGTCTTCAGCCTATAACCTTAATGAACCGGGGTGGGAGGTTAGACTGCAATAAACCACCAAAAGGGGTCAAGTAAACAACAGCTGGCCATTAATAGGACCGTTTACTGAGAGTAGCGGTAGGATGCATTCACAGTCCAAAATGGTGGATTGCCCTGCTCCACTATCTAGCTACCGCACCGGTTATCTTGTAGAATAGGCATCTATTTCTCTGTTTCTCATCCTCAAAACACTCACTTCACTGCTTAGAAACCAAATTGACAGGAGCATGTAAAAAGAACTTTATAAACTGTTCATAATCTTGAGTAGTTTGATGAAGTTTTTGGGAGCTCAGGACAAACACATCTTGCTGCTTCAGATGCTGGCTCCACCCCAGGAAACATCTTTTTAAATACGGGAGACAGGAAGAAAGGAATCCCTGGCTTCTCCCATTCCTGTGAAATAATCTCCATCATATGGTCTGGGACAGGAAAAACTTCCACAGAGGAAGGAGCATCATAGTATTTATTAAGTTTACTAGACTTCTTAGGGTTAACGACAGAAGTATCAGAGTCGGCCAAAGTAGCCAATACCTCCTTTAACAGTACATAAAGGTGTTCAAGCTTAAATCTGAAGTTTACTTCTTCAGTATTAGATGAAAGATTAATACTTTCCGAATCTGAGATTTCCCCCTCAGAGGCTACCGGCGTATCCTCCTCATCAGACTTATGAGGGAGTGCAACATGCGTAGCAGTAGGTGGAACAGAAACCTTACTATCTGAATGTCTAATTTTCCTCTTGCCTTTTCCCAGCATAGGAAAAGCAGATAATGCCACAGATACCACAGATACCTGCAGGCAAATAAACTCCTCCAGAAGGCTGAGAGGAACTGCAGGGCACTGTGTGTGATGCCATAGAGGCTTGGGACGTATAAGGAGAAAGCTGTGGCATTGCCTGAACATCATCATCCTGAGAGACATTGGGCTCTGAGGGCAACACTTTATCTTTAAATTGAAGTGTTCTAGCTAAGCATGCAGCACAGAATTGCATAGGCAAAACAATTTGTGCCTCTAGGCATAACAAGCATTTGTCAAAAAACACAGAGGCCTAGATTTAGAGTTTGGCGGTAGCCGTGAAAACCAGCGTTAGAGGCTCCTAACGCTGTTTTTTACGGACTCCAGTATTTAGAGTTTAGTTACCGACTCTCAAAAATCACCCAACGCACAAATCACTACCGACAGCTCAGACCCAGTAGTTAACATCTACCGACAAAATAAACATCCACGAATCACAAAACAAATATTACACAAACTACACTTACACTCATACAAACACTACACTATATTTATTTTTAAGATTTAATAATTTTTCATCCAAATAGAAAGGATCAAAGTTGCGAGATCTCGGGTGTTAGAAAAAAAACAACACAAATCCATTTTGCCATTGACTTACATTGACACACGGGAAAAGACCCTCATATAGCTACATCTAACTAATAAGATTATCACAAACATACACTCATCGATGCATACAAAAAATATACACCACATTACATACACAAACAAGTTATTTATTACAAAATTAACACGATTTAGCTACTTTTTCTCACAAGCTCATGACGTCACTCACTTTACGAGGAAAACCAGTCTTTGAAAAAAAAAAAACACCAAAATTTGGAGCCTCCATTGACTTCTATGGGGAAGACGTGCTCGTGCACGCGACAGACAGATTTCCCTAACGCACGCAAATAGCGTAGACAAAAAAACTCCAAATACCAGCGCTAGAAATAGGAAAAAAATACATGCTTTTCTGCGTTACACCCAGCTATGATAAATAGATCAAGAAATGACTATTTCCCTATGGTGGACTTAGGGATTTTACTTATTGAATATTCACAACAGCAATAAATTGTTTCATACTTTTACATTACATCAACTACAAATCAACATCACTAGTAACAAACTTTGTAAAAAAAAAACACACATTTAAACGGACACAAAAATAATTACAACATTTCAGGATTCACAAACAGTACACAATGGGAAACACCTCTCATTTACCTTTATTATTGCATTTCATTTATTCAACTCATATGCTTGCAGCAACTGCATATCTACATAGGCTTAACACATGATCAGTCATGGATGCACATACATTACTTTTACCATTCACTCATACATGTGCATTCAAATGATGGGGGAAAAACACATTACATTCTCTCTAGGAATCACAAAACAGAACATATGGATTTTAATGTACTTTTAACATCATTATTCCATCACAATATACCATTAGGAATTACGTACAAGAAGAACATCATTACACCAGATTACAGATGTCACTTTATGGGAAGGAACAACAATGCCAGACCGCTATATAGAAGTCAGCATATGTGGGACACAATCACAATATATACGTATATGTACATAACACGCATCACCCATCACGCAACCACAAAGCACACATTTATATTTTATTCAGCACACAATAACAATGTAGCACAATACAACAACACAATGAGGATTTCAGAACTACATAGGCAGGTTAATAATATGATGAAATCATTAGAAGATTCAACCATACACATTACAGATTCACGACTGTACCGCCCCTTTAGGAACTTTACCACTCAATACTACAATACAACATATACGTAAACAACAGTTTGGAACAGCATTATTAGGGAGATTTGAATGGGACAATTAATAAATATTTACATCTCGCAATCACTTATATATATATAATACTACAGATGACAGCCGGAAGTTATTCAGTATTAGTGCCATTTTAATGGGACGCATACAATATTGACAGTTCGGCAATCACTTATATATACAATACTACAGATGGCAGACGGGAAGTTCGGAATTATTATTGCGATTTTAATGGGACGCATACAATATTGACATCTCGCAATCACTTATATATACAATACTACAGATGACAGCCGGAAGTTATTCAGTATTAGTGCCATTTGAATGGGACGCATACAATATTGACAGTTCGGCAATCACTTATATATACAATACTACAGATGGCAGACGGGAAGTTCGGAATTATTATTGCGATTTTAATGGGACGCATACAATATTGACATCTCGGCAATCACTTATATATACAATACTACAGATGACAGCCGGAAGTTATTCAGCATTAGTGCGATTTTAATGGGACGCATACAATATTGACATCTCGGCAATCACTTATATATACAATACTACAGATGGCAGACGGGAAGTTATGAATTATTATTGCAATTATAAAGGGACGCGTACAATATTGACAGCTCGGAAATCACTTATATATACAATACTACAGATGGCAGATGTTACTTTATCGTTTTCAAACAATGTTGCAGCAACATTGATCGATCACATTTGATGCACATTATACACAACTATGCACTTTCATTCATGTTAGCCTGGACGTGTGCTTGTTACTATAAGATCGCGTTTAAGAAATATTGATTACGCATATGATCAAACATTACAAACATGCACTGTATGTGTGATATTTGACACTTTCACATTGAGATTCAATGGGGGAAAACAACATTTCAGCAAACAACAAAAAAACGCCGACTGTGAAAGCATTCGCGCCGCTCACATACAAACAAGTGAATACAATCAGCAATCATTACAAACTCACTACCATTGGACTAATTGTACTATAAATCCCCCAAACAACATGGCCAAAGCATCACTTGTGATCCACATCAGATCAAGTGCATACCTTGTTACGCTGTTTTGAAAGATGGATGACGATGACATGGTAGACGCTGCTGGTGCTGCTATTGGCGAACTAGCTGTTGATCGAATCAGGCAGCCTCGGCGGCTCAGACTGAGACGAAGGGGTCGTCTGGTTCGAGGTCCTTGTGTCTACAGGGTGAGACCCACCTTGGAAAACATGAGCGACTTTGAGGTTTATGATAAGTATCGGCTCAATCGCGAACAGCTCATTGGCCTTTACGATCTTCTTAAACCTCATTTGGAGCCACGTATAAGAATAAGGACTGCTGTCCCTGGCATGAGTAAGATGCTAAGTTGTCTATACGTCCTGGCTTCCGGGAGTTTTCAATCCGGAGAAATGTACATGCATGGCCTGGCTCAAGGTACATTCTCTGTGGTGTTTGATAACTTTCTGGACGCCATGGTACGTATCAGTAAGCAATACATAGGATTCCCACAAAATGATGGTGATTGGAGGCGCCTGAAGCGGGAATTCTTTGATATTGCTCAATTGCCCAATGTCTTGGGAGCCATAGATTGTACCCACATTGCGCTGCGTGCTCCAATTGATGACTTGCCCTTCAAAAATCGCAAACATTTTCATAGCCTCAACGTGCAGTATGTTTGTGACGCACAGATGAGGATTATGCATGTGTGTGCGAATTTTGGAGGAGCTAGTCATGATGCCCGCATCCTCTTTCAGTCGTCCCTGTGGTGACCATTTGAGGAAAGACAAATGCCCCCTGGTTATCTCGTTGGTGAGTATTTGTGCACAACATGGTTAATTAGTTTGACAATTGCCACTGTAGTTTTAAAATGTTAGCGTAATGTTCAGCTATAGGATGCAATTTAACCATTTATTTTTATTTCCGCAAATGTCTAGTTTTAGTTCAATGCAGATATGTAGCATGTCTTACCTTAAATGCTCAGATAGAGAATGCAATGTAACCATTTAGTTTGCATTTTACACAAGGTCTGGTTTAGGAGAAATACGCATATGTAGCATGTCTTAGCTGAAATGGGAAGATATTAGCTAATGCAATTTAAGCATGTCATTGTCTCTTTCCGCTAATGTCTACTTTTAGTTCAATGCAGATATGTAGCATGTCTTACCTTAAATGCTCAGATAGAGAATGCAATGTAACCATTTAGTTTGCATTTTACACAAGGTCTGGTTTAGGAGAAATACGCATATATAGCATGTTTTAGCTGAAATGGGAAGATATTAGCTAATGCAATTTAACCATGTCATTGTCTCTTTCCGCAAATGTCTAGTTTTAGTTCTATGCAGATATGTAGCATGTCTTACCTTAAATGCTCAGATAGAGAATGCAATGTAACCATTTAGTTTGCATTTTACACAAGGTCTGGTTTAGGAGAAATACGCATATGTAGCATGTCTTAGCTGAAATGGGAAGATATTAGCTAATGCAATTTAACCATGTCATTGTCTCTTTCCGCTAATGTCTAGTTTTAGTTCAATGCAGATATGTAGCATGTCTTACCTTAAATGCTCAGATAGAGAATGCAATGTAACCATTTAGTTTGCATTTTACACAAGGTCTGGTTTAGGAGAAATACGCATATGTAGCATGTCTTAGCTGAAATTGGAAGATATTAGCTAATGCAATTTAACCATGTCATTGTCTCTTTCCGCTAATGTCTAGTTATAGTTCTATGCAGATATGTAGCATGTCTTACCTTAAATGCTCAGATAGAGAATGCAATGTAACCATTTAGTTTGCATTTTACACAAGGTCTGGTTTAGGAGAAATACGCATATGTAGCATGTCTTAGCTGAAATGGGAAGATAGAGAATAATATTGAACTAGATTATTCTTTTAAAAAATAAACATTTGTTAGTGGATTATCGTGTACAAAAACTTTTATTGGAATCAAAACACTATTTTGAGGATTCAGTTTGAATTATGTTCTGTTCATAATTTATAGGTGATTCTGGGTACATGAGCCGGCCTTGGCTTATCACCCCCTTGCGTAGCCCGACTGATGTGTCTGAGGAGCGCTACAATAGGGCTCATAAGAGAACCAGGGCGGTGGTTGAACGAATGTTCGGGCTCCTGAAGATGAGGTTCAGGTGCCTTGACCGGTCGGGAGGAGCCCTCCAGTACAACCCAAAGAAGGTGGCTAAGATTGTTATAGCCTGTAGTGTCCTGCATAATATTGCACAGCGGGCTGGGATGCTGCAGGGCGTCCAAGCGCACCGAAACCTCCTCAGAGATGAGGAGGATGATCCTGTTCTAGAGAGGCCATTCCGGGACGAGGGGCTCAATGTCAGAGCAGACATCATCAACCGCCACTTTAGACGGTAAATAATAGAAGTTAGACTGGAGTATTGTCAATAGATGTGAACTCTAGGGAAATGACAAGTAGAGAATTGTGCAAACATGTTAGGATTGTTCATCAAATGCTAAAAATGTGTTTGATTTATTAATATAGGTGATGCTCTGGTCATTGGGTCCTGTAGCGAGTCTTTGCCACCTGGTATTTAAAGAGGACATCAGCTGGTAAGTATAAATGTATGGACTGTTGCTGGCATGAATTGTACACAAATACATCATATGGCATACATTTTCAAAACTAGTATTTAGTTTACACATTACTTAAAATGTACATACTCAGAAAGGGATCCTCTAGCATAACTATCCTCTAGCATGACTATGGTTCAATGTCACACATTAGAGGTTCGTTCTGCTCAATATGACTCATCTTCACACTTGATAGAACATAACACAAGATGCTACACACGCTTAGTAAGCTAGTGACAGAAATGTATTCAGAAATGGGGGGTGGGAGAGGGGTACAGAACTGATTCACACACTTGTAGTAATAATTTTTATTAAACTTTTTCTGCCATTAGGGAGCTGACTTAATCTAAAGACTGAAAGGGAAGAATTAGAAGCCTGACAGTGAAGATTGCCCAGACTGACAGTGGAAAAAGCCAAGATTGAAATTGAAGTATACCAATGGGATCATGTCTGGCATTATCTTTCCAATCTGCTGACCTTGAAAACCATACAAAGACATGTTCACATGGTAAGTGCCAACTATTTGATAGAATAAGGCTGTGGAGGCATCCTATTGGAGACACTTATATTATTTTCTAATTTTTAGATGGTATTTCACAGTCCTCTATTTTTGAAATGATGAATAAAACACCTATTGAAGATCAACTGTTTACCCCTGAATTGACTTTCAAAGACCATGCATTATCCAGGTTGGTTTACCAATGCATGCTAGTTAAGAATCACAGGAAGAATGTAGAATATTAGTAGCTTACATACATTAGTCAGACTTTGTTCAGAATTAGATATTTAGGTATCACAATCAGACACTTAGATGATTTTCTAATTTTTAGATTGGATTTTAATCCTCTATTTTATGAAATGATGAATAAGACACCTATTGAAGATCACCTGTTTTCTCCAGAATTGACTTTCAAAGACCATGCATTATCCAGGTTGGTTTACCAATGCATGCTAGTTAAGAATCACAGGAAGAATGTAGAATATTAGTAGCTTACATACATTAGTCAGACTTTGTTCAGAATTAGATATTTAGGTATCACAATCAGACACTTAGATGATTTTCTAATTTTTAGATTGGATTTTAATCCTCTATTTTATGAAATGATGAATAAGACACCTATTGAAGATCACCTGTTTTCTCCAGAATTGACTTTCAAAGACCATGCATTATCCAGGTTGGTTTACCAATGCATGCTAGTTAAGAATCACAGGAAGAATGTAGAATATTAGTAGCTTACATACATTAGTCAGACTTTGTTCAGAATTAGATATTTAGGTATCACAATCAGACACTTAGATGATTTTCTAATTTTTAGATTGGATTTTAATCCTCTATTTTATGAAATGATGAATAAGACACCTATTGAAGATCACCTGTTTTCTCCAGAATTGACTTTCAAAGACCATGCATTATCCAGATTGGTTTACCAATGCATGCTAGTTAAGAATCACAGGAAGAATGTAGAATATTAGTAGCTTACATACATTAGTCAGACTTTGTTCAGAATTAGATATTTAGGTATCACAATCAGACACTTAGATGATTTTCTAATTTTTAGATTGGATTTTAATCCTCTATTATATGAAATGATGAATAAGACACCTATTGAAGATCACCTGTTTTCTCCAGAATTGACTTTCAAAGACCATGCATTATCCAGGTTGGTTTACCAATGCATGCTAGTTAAGAATCACAGGAAGAATGTAGAATATTAGTAGCTTACATACATTAGTCAGACTTTGTTCAGAATTAGATATTTAGGTATCACAATCAGAAAAAGGAATACATATTATAGTTGATATAGAGGTATTTGAATGGACATGAAATATTACATGTATGTTCATCATACATATATATTTATTATTGAAATGTGATATACATTATTATGTATAATTAGAAATTCTGATATTTAAATTTAATTTTTATTACACAATATAATGGTGTATGTTTATTTTATTTATTTTTAAATTTAAATCATAAATATCTTGATAAAATGTTGCACAAAGTTAGAGCATAGACACAAGATGATTGTAAATGTATTTTATGAATATTTTACGTGTGTATTAACTTTGTAAAATTTTGTTTTTTAATTTCAGATTGTCATCTGATGACTTCCAGGAATATTTTTTTGTTTTTGTTTTTAAATGGTAATAATCAACATTTTATTATTAAATACCCTCTTTTGAACAGATTATAATAAATATCCATATAATCTGTCAATAAAAAAACAATTTGACTCCCATGACTGGTAGTTGTCTATTTGACAAGCACATGCATAAGATCAAATTATGCATTAATTTTAGAAAATCCACTGATTCAGAGAATATTAAATTAAACTATCTTTTTTAAATTAATTGGGGAGTGAGATCCATCGATGCTTTTCTTGTGAAATTCTTAGATGTTAAAATAATTTCGGATATGTAGTCAGAATTTGACATAAAAAATTTTGTTTCACTTTTAAGAAGGGGAAGTGGTTCACTTACATTAAAGTGACAGTGTTGTTGAATGTAAAATTAATTTGATAAGATCTTGTATCTTCCTTAGGTATCTCAAAACATTATTTTATTAAATTTCTAAATTTTAAATTTATAAATGGTAGGTCATTTAACTTCATATTTTGCACAAGCTAGTTATTGGATGCCATGTTAATAGATTTTATTTTCTAGTGGAGTCATTTAAAGGGACATTTAACTATAGTTATTAATATTATGTAGTTTTTAAAATCTTACCTCTTGGGTTAGACATCACATATCTATATATAATTTTAATTCCCCTTTAGTTTCTTTCGACAATGTTAAATCAACATTCCGAATGTTTTGGTCCTTAAAGGGACATTCACAAAGTATATTGTGTATTGAATTTTAAAAAATCATAAAAGAATTTAAACATATTTAGAAAGTACTATAGAATTAAATTCAGTCTTTAAATATACTTCGAAAAAGATACATCAATACACATATCTTAGTCAATTACATAAGGCATCTATGTGCAACCAACAATCAGCATCAAAATAGCCTATGTAGATATGTATTTAATCCAAGAATATATATAATTACAATCTAATGATTGAATACCAAAACATATTAAGTTGTTCAAATATTATAATCTTATCCAAAATGCATAAATAACATATAGCTTAATGTCCCTCTAAGCTGAAGAATGCGAAATACATCCATTACAATATATATTTCAGTCAGTGTGTAAAACAATCCAGAAGTTAATCTAAATATGCTTTACTTATATGTTATACTAATTTTGCAAAAGGAAGGTGCCTAGGTTTATGATTTTTCAAGCATTATTGTGAAATGTCTCCTTAAAGGGACATGAACTCAAAATATACTTAAAGGGAGACAGTTAAAAAAATAATCATTTATACATTCAGAACGAGTATTCTATTTTAAGCAACTTTATAAATTGTCTCATATTATCAATGTTGCTCGTGATGTTGCTATCATTACTTTAAAAATAAGGCATTAAATTGATCATTTATTTGCTTCAGTACTCTGGACAGAACTTTTTTTTTTTTGGGTGGATTAATTTATCCAACAATCATCAAGGACAACCCAGGTTTTTTGCAAAAATTGTCCGTAATCTAAAATTTCATTATTGATTTGCAAAGAAAGATAACAAGGTAATTCTTAACATTTGAGAATCGGATTAAATTATAAAGTTGCTTAACATTTCATGCCCAATCTGAATCACGAACGCTAAATTTGTTTGGACAGTGTCCCTTTAAGAGATTTAAAGAGTGTATTTACTTCTCTTCTTATCTTGACATACTTTGCTTGAAAAGCATATCGATATAGGCTCAGTAGATGAAGATTGGTGGATGCACAGAGATGCCTTATGTGATTGGCTCAACCATGTGCATTTAAATTTCTTCTGTTGAGGATATCTAAATACAAAGATAAATTGAGTTACATTTTAAAGTCTAAACAATTTTCTATATCTACAGATCATTTGATACAATTGTTTGTTTGTAATGTCTATTTAAAAATAAAGACACCATTGCACAATAACATATATGAGCAGTTCAGACAAATACAAGCTCGAGGTTTATTTACTAATAACAAACAAACCTGTAGTTTAACATCTATGAACAGATTATCCAAGTTACTGACATTATAACCTGAATTTGAACATTCTGAAATGTTGCGTAGGAAACGGATCTTGAAACACCAGATTTGCATCTTTAAACATTAGAGTCTAATGTCACGCAATAGCACACAATCAATGTGCATTATAAATACATTTAATAGAGCAATGTCAATACTTCACAATAAGTCAACAAATTGATTTTATGAACAATAAAGACATACAATATTAAATGTGTATTTGTATTAAAGAAACAGACCGTTATTAAACCGAAAAATGTATACAACATTTAATAATGTGACAGTATTAGATTTTAAAGAGAATTTAAACATTAATATTTAACGGATCACGGATATTAAATCTGCGTCACACATATCCGCATGACAGGCCCATGAGTTACAAATAAGTCTACATGAAAAATGAAGTAACAGCACCACCAGGAGGTATGTGTAAGGAAGTTACTAAGATATGAAACATTAAGGAACGGCCAATCAGAGTTCATCACACAAACACAACTTGAGTCAGGATGGTCTCACAGACATTCTAACAATATTTCAAACTTTTATCCAATCAGATGTACAGATAACTTGTCCCATGGTGCATCTCATGTTTACTTCACCATATAAAAGTCCATTACACGTTGCCATCTTTGTCAGTTCTCTAATGCCTGTAGGCAGTATATATTATTTTAAACTACAAAATATTCTACAACCCAGCAGGCATGACATCTCCCAGGTTCACCAAGCAGGAGAGCGCTGCACTGGTCCACGCCGTCAAGGACTTTTATCCCCAGCTGTTTGGGAACAAGAGGAGGTCGACAGATGTGCCTGTTAAGAAGGCCCTCTGGGAGTCTATCACCAATGCGGTTAAATTGGTGTGTGGCGTCCAGAGGAGCGAGGATCAGATCATGAGGAGATTCGGAGATATGAGGTTGCGCTTGACAAAAAAAGTCAACCTCATAAGGGACTGGGTACAAGCCCGTAAAAGAGGGGGCCAAAGAAAGGCCCCGCGGAAACTATACCTACTCCCTTATGAGGTGATTTATGCGAGCTCCTCACTCTCCGGGTCCCCAAAAGATTTAGATCCTCGCCATCCTCGGCCTCCTCTTCTTCCCTCCAGCTGCGGGATCTGAAAGTCCTGACGCGGGGGCCAGGGCAGCTGCTTCTCCGTCCGGTGGCCTGGGAGGAGATGATAGAGAATCTGAACCAGGTAACTATCCAACTTCATATAATATCTTAATATTTGATTAGAATTTTAAAAAATGTGTATATAGTCAGATACTAAACCTATACAGATCTCACAACATACACTACATATGATGTTTAGATATCTGATTTTAGATTAGTGAAATAGGACTATGAAATAGGAATGATGTTTCTTGTGCTCTACAGAATATGCGTCACAGAGCGAAAATTGAATTGCGCATACACGTTAACATGGGTTTGCTGTAAGTGGCATTGCTTTATACATGTTGGTCAAATGACGGATGCGTAATTCCGCTTGGAATCATTGCGCAATGATCGTGAAAATTAGAATTGCGCATACACGTTAACATGGGTTTGCTGTAAGTGGCATTGCTTTATACATGTTGGTCAAATGACGGATGCGTAATTCCGCTTGGAATCATTGCGCAATGATCGTGAAAATTAGAATTGCGCATACACGTTAACATGGGTTTGCTGTAAGTGGCATTGCTTTATACATGTTGGTCAAATGACGGATGCGTAATTCCGCTTGGAATCATTGCGCAATGATCGCGAAAATTAGAATTGCGCATACACGTTAACATGGGTTTGCTGTAAGTGGCATTGCTTTATACATGTTGTTCAAAATGAAATGTGAATTATTATATATGTGAAGAATACAGTATTCTTATTTTCAATATTATACATAATAAAAAAAATATAGCAGAATCCAAATAAATAATAACATATGCCCATCAATTGATGAGAATGAAATAACCCCAAAAAATAATTAAATCTACAGTAAACAACACAACTGATTGAAAATAAGAGTGCAGGATATATTTATCATGAATTTAATTGAGGAAACAATTAACTCATGGGACTACCAAAAGATTAATAGTTTTTAATTGATTTGCTAATAATGTAAAGATTTTAAACATGGCATGATTTGTATTAATGATATCCAATCCTCATTTAATATATTACAGATCTGGATGTTGGTGCTGGATCCTCAAGCCAGGGCTTGTCACAGTATGGTATGTCTCATTTTAATTGACATTTGTCTTAGAAACATGGACAGAACATTACATACTAAATCCCCATTGTTCAATATTTATATGTATCTGCAAAATGGATTATTAAAATATTTACAAATAAGATTAAAAAAAACAAAACATAGGATTACATTGTAAGACTACTCTGAATTTTTATCGAATTTAAGATATCCCATCTATTCTGGATATCTTAATTTTAATGTAAGATTCTTTGAATGTCCAATTTATATTCTTCCCTTGTGTATTGCTCAATCTTATTTGTATACATTTTGAAAAAATTCACACACTTTTGCATATGTTTTGATTTTAAAAATATAGATTCCATTTTTGAAATTGATCACGTCATTTAAGGGACATGCCAACTAAATTTTACATTGAATGATTTTTAAACGTGATTTTATTGTTTTGTTTAAACATTTTATGAGCTACATTGGTTCAGTCTATTGTTTTAGTTCTTCTAAAAACATATTGATTTTGGTTTAGGTTAAACAATGCATTACTGGTATTATCCGGCTGTTTTTTTATGCATAAATTGGCATTGGGTCAAAAGTTAAAATCATGTGTTCAGATAACAGTAGTACATAGTTTCAAAAAGTATACAATTACACATTTAGAGCTTCATGTCCCTTTAATAGATGAAAATTAAATAATTCTTAGGATATCCTTAAATAACATATTAGATTGGAATTGCATGCTCAATCCCATTCATTACATCAACATATGGAGTAGAGAATTCATTAACACTAACATTGTCAAATCAATATATTTTTATATTAAAGGGACACTGAGCTAAAATTATTAATGTTGTCATTCAGATAGAGCATGCAATATTAAGCAACATTTAAATATAATACTATAATCATATGTGAAATATTCTATTGCTAAATGTATTTTAAAATCAAGAATGTACGTTTATCTGCAGCTCAATTTTGGTTGACCAACCTGGGTTTTGATTGATGATTGGTGGATACCTTCAACAAACAATATTTATTGAATCCAATATTGCTTATCTGCCTTTAAGATTAAACTGTAGCAACATTAAAATTATAATAGGAGTCAATGTTAAATCATTTGGAACAGTTTGAACAGTGAAATCAATGATTGAAATAAATCATGTCAGTGTCCCTTTAATAAACAATAGATTCATTAATCCTTACATTCTTTGGATTAGACAATATTGATATATAATTCACATATTCACTGTTGGGAGTTACTTTCTAGATATAAGCATACTCTAACAGCACCATGATTACATATTTGTACTAATCAATTTGGTTTGGTATTGTGATCAATATGTGTTGTGTCCTAAACAAGATTACTGTACATTGCACAAATGGCTCGATGTGCCACATGTCTTTGTTTATATTTGTCAACAGCTGTTATTCAAAATGTGGTTTGTGTGTATTCTTTTAAGAACATTGATCAATGGGTATATTTAGATATGCAATAGCATCGTATGAAATGAGTTTGATGTCTAATATAGTCAGAAATTAAACATATGTTCAATACATAATTTTTTACAGAATCCCCTTGATTCAATCAAGCATTTTTTTTTATAATGACTGCTCTATTCTTCACATTTTCAAGTTGATTATTCTTATAAATCGATACAGATGTGATTTAGTGCTATCCCAAATGTGTTCACTAATATATATCTATATCATTCATAGTGAGAGTTGGTGTGGGGAGCCCAGAGGAATCCAGCACCGACCCAGAGCTGCCTTTGCAGTGTTCTGGTAAGTCCATTGACTCATTTATATGTCATTGAAGGTGCATTGGTAATCAATATTATGAGCATGATTCTGATGAAGCATAACATTTGAAACAAACATATAATTTACTCCTCTGATTATATATTAATTTTATTTGAATATTGAAAGATTAATAATTAAAACTTTCTTAGTCTACACCTTTGTTATTCAGAAGATGTATAGCATATGTTTGTTTCCATGTTCATTTTTGACAACAATCATCAAGTGATACACACATGAGAAATCTTAAATGTTCTATGTACTATGCTTTTCTGATTTTAAAATTAATACAAACAATAAATTGAAAATCTGAATCATTGAGAATAACAAATCTAATGTCATTTGTATGCTCCATCAAAATGATGTAAATCATAACTTTGGGTGTGTATATCTTTAATGCAACATTGATGTGTGTCTTTGAGCAACAGTAACATATGTTATAATATCTGATCTTAACGTGTACACAACATGTTATGTTTTACAGAGATTGATTTAACATGTGGGACGGAGGAGGAAGAGGCTCCCTTGAAGTCTGATGGTATGTGAAATATATCTAACAAGTTTCCAACATGTTGCTTTATTGGAAATCATTTTATTGAAGACATTCAAAGTCTACAGCTTTTGCACTTTAAAAAGGAATATTATTTGTCTGTTCAAATACACTACTGCCCCCTTTATATATCAGGCAGCATGAAGATATGATTGGATTTGTTTAAATATTTGGATTTGAAATTCATGCCATCATGATGTCACATGCATATTCTAGGCCAAACCACAATAATAATTTTATGATTGTACAGACAGTCATTGATATTCATCTGAGTGCCTATATGCATACCATATCCTCATGTCATCATTGTTTAGAAATTCAAACACACTTCTAAGTATATTGCAAACATAATCAAGTTGAAATGCGTTGATTTGATTTCATGATGTATGAGATGTTAATATATTTATAATATTTATTTCAGATGGATCCTGTGCTTCTGGTCATCATTGTTCCTCCCCTGCCCAGTCCCAGGCCCCTGCCCAGCCCCCTGCCCAGTCCCCTGCCCCTCCACAGACCCCAGACCCTCCCGGCCCTTCCCATTTGTCCTGTCATATCCCTCCAAAAAAACGCCCCTTCGTCCCCCTTCGCCGCTCTCCCCGTCTTTTGGCCCGTACAGCTACCCCAGCTGCCCAGCCCCCAACTCACCACTCCCCAGCTGTACGGGCTACCCCAGAGCAGCAGCCCATCCCTCCCCAACCCAATCCCATCCCTCCACAACCCAATCCCATCCCTCACCAACCCAATCCCATCCCTCCCCCCTGTCTCAACCTTCATTGTCCTGGGTGTCGGATTGTCCTTCCCAGGCACAGCTGTAAGTATCATTCAAAATCAACATTATAAGATACTTAAAGGTACACTGAATGAAAATTTTTCAATTGTGATTCAAATAGAGCATGCAATGTTAATCAAATTTATAATTTACTACTCTTAACAATTATTCTTCATTCTCTTGCTATCTTTATTGAAACAAAGAAATGCCTATATTTTTTTTTTTTCAAAAAAAATATGGACATCATTTCTTTATTGTTGGATGAATGTATCCATCAATCAGCAGGGACAACCAAAGTTGATAACCAAAAATGGCCTGCCCTATAAACTTACATTCTTGCATTTAAAATATAACTAGAGAATTCTAACATTTAAAGAATACGAGTAAATTAATAATTATTTTTAATGTCATGCTCTATCTGAATCAGTAACTAAAATATTTAGGTTTACTGTCCCTTTAATTTGATATCACTACATATACCAATCACCACTATTTGGATCCAACAATTTATGTACAAATGTTCATACATTATCTCTTGTATAACCCAGTGGGAATGTAATTTCTTCTGGTTGCTATGTTTACACAGCTTGTCCTCAACGCCAAAATGTTTAAGGATAGGTGTGCCTACCACAGTATAACAAAAATCTTTAAATTGCTAATGTAAGTACAATGTAAATCCTTTTACAAGATTTTAGACACTCAAGCTGTAAAAATGGATCATCAAAAACCAATTAAAGGGGACAACATGTTGGAATAAAATGTCTGTCTGAATAACATATTTCATGTGTAAATTATCAAAGTCAACAAATTAATGTAAAGAATTATTTGTCTTTATGATGACAATGTATCTTTGCTTTTTATTTTGTCTGTTGTGTAATTATCATTAATATTTGATTTTTTCTTTATTTTAGGCTGTGACTCAACATGGCTCACGCTAGAAGGTCTAGCACGCGT
Source organism: Bombina bombina (assembly GCF_027579735.1). Classification (NCBI taxonomy): domain Eukaryota; kingdom Metazoa; phylum Chordata; class Amphibia; order Anura; family Bombinatoridae; genus Bombina; species Bombina bombina. Next base: position 360,472,239 of record NC_069499.1, read on the forward strand.
GGAGCAGGCCGTGTTGAGGAACGCAGCTGTCCTGAGAGGGATGGCCGACACCATGCAGGCCCAGCTACAGGTTCAGCATATGACTCTACGTTAGATGAGGCGTTGGAACTCAATGCTTGAATCTGTAGCTGGACAGGCACAGGACGATGAAGGGGATGACCAGTAAGTGGAGGATCTGGAGATGCTCCAAGGGCGCAGATAAGAATCCTCCGTCCACATGTTGATGTTTGTTTTTATGGTTGCCATTTGGCCTTTTTTTCTGTTTATTGTTGTGCCTGTTGCACTATTTTACCTTGTCATATGGCTCCAATGGGGCTATGCTGGCCCTTGGCAACTCTCTTCATGGACTGTGATGCACTGTGTTACCTTGTCATATGTCTCCAATGGGGCTATGGTGGCCCTTGGCAACTCTCTTCATGGACTGTGATGCACTCTGTTACCTTGTCATATGGCTCCAATGGGGCTATGCTTGCCCTTGGCAACTCTCTTCATGGACTGTGATGCACTCTGTTACCTTGTCATATGGCTCCAATGGGGCTATGCTGGCCCTTGGCAACTCTCTTCATGGACTGTGATGCACTCTGTTACCTTGTCATATGGCTCCAATGGGGCTATGCTGGCCCTTGGCAACTCTATTCATGGACTGTGATGCACTCTGTTATCTTGTCATATGGCTCCAATGGGGCTATGCTGGCCCTTGGCAACTCTCTTCATGGACTGTGATGCACTCTGTTACCTTGTCATATGGCTCCAATGGGGCTATGCTGGCCCTTGGCAACTCTCTTCATGGACTGTGATGCACTCTGTTACCTTGTCATATGGCTCCAATTTTCCTGATCTTTACAAGATTAGTTATAAACGTTGTTGATGTTTTCTGACATATTAATAAAAGACATGTCATTGCACGATTCTTTGTCCTCCTTATTCATGTCATTGATTGAAATCTCTAGTTTATCTGGTTGATCCTTAAAGGGACCTTACCAAAAATAATGGTGTTTCCTGAATCATATATGTAATACAATTGTAAATGACTTTAACATTAACATCTCCAATGTAATTTTATTATTTGTCTTTATATATTTTTCGAAAAGCTTTATCATTGCATGATTATGATTAGCATAGTAATTTTTTTTATATATGTATATATAGATTGTTATTTGTGTATATATATGTATATTTCAAATTTCACATCCATGTGTGTATTTATAAACTCTGCATGAATTGATGCACCTTTAACAAATGATCTGAGGATTGATACAATGATATAATCCCTGTAAAGTGTTCATTTTATTGAAATAGTATTGTCTCTGTGTATCCTCTTTTTACAAATAAAAATCATGTCCCTTTAAGTGATGCTGAGCACAATTGTTAATGAATGGATTTCCATTTCTAAAGCGTTTTTGTCCTTTTTACATGAACAAGGACATATAATCTTATTAATAAACAATCTTATTGTAATGTTGACAGCACATGTATTTCATTTTCAATTCTATCTTATTGTAAAAGTGTAACCAAATCAATCTCTGTGCGTAATGCGCATATTTTAGATGAGGAATATGTTTTTCAAAATATTTGAAAAAAATACTTCTCCTCCCATATATGGCTATAGGTAGGCTGACCATATTTCAACTTGAATAAATGACACGTTTGATCAATACATGTGTCATTATTGTTATTCCAAAACAATCTAAACATATCTTAAAACACCAATGGCATATGTATTTCTCATGTGTATCTTTTAAATGTTAAAGATATACACCATAGCTATAGTTAAAGGGACAGTCAAGTCCGAAAAGATGATTCATGATTTCGTGACATTCCTAGATAGCAATCTAGACACATACTAGTTACTAAAACATAAATGCGTTTCTTATTGATATGCCAAGCTGTCAACTGAGTCCTTGTATTGGCTGCGGTTTTTCAGCGATCTCGGATGCGCCATGTTGCTTAAGACGTCACCTGCCAGGCTGTCCAATGATTCCTTGTATTGAGTGACGTTTTTACGCGATCAAGGATGCGCCTTTTTTTGGTTTGCGTTCTTACGCGATCAAGGATGCGCCTTTTTTTGGTTTGCGTTTTTTATGCAATCAAGGATGCGCCTTTTTTTGGTTTGCGTTCTTACGTAATCAAGAATGCGCCTTTTATTGGATTGCGTTCTTACGTGATCAAGGAAGCGCCATGTTAATTAAGACGTCACATGCAAAGGTAAAAAAACGTCTGATTGTATTACGTATTCCCGCAATATTTGTTTGTGCACGTTTAACACATTTGTGAATGAGAAGACAAGTTTAAAAACATGGCGAATATGGATTTTTTGCATCATGTTACATTGTTGACCCATAGCTGATAAAGACCACCACATTATCTTTTGCTGGATGTCTGGTTGAATAAACGAACGAAAGCAAAATGTTTTCATGTATAAGATATTTCGAGGCAAGTGCAAATCTCTATAGTCCATGTTGTTTAATATGTTTGTCAACAATATATTCCTTTTTATGAAAAATGACTGTTGTGTTTAATGTTAAAGATATCTAATTCATAAATATGCGCTATTGTGTTAGAATAAAGTAATCAATATGCATTTATCTTTATCATATGCTAAATATATGATGCCGACTTCTTCTAAATGTAATTTCGTCGTATATTTTATTAAAGGTTCATTAGACACTCACATTAAAAACCAAAATATTTTATTTGGTCTCTAGTTATATAGTTCATTGTTTTCCAAATACACGTCTCATTTTGCTTCTGTTCAAATAAAATTGAAGTAATTTTCAGACTCCTCGCCAAGCCTCAAAGTTTCATGTGAGTACCATCTCCAGCTTTCTCCTGTTTGTGTAAAGGGTCTTTTTATATGTTAATGATGGGGTATTGTCTTGTTTTACGGTTGTAATGGGGGTTCATCTATCTTTTCAATAGAGATAACCTGATTTTCTTTGAATTTTTAATATTGATTTTGATATCAGTATATGTTAATCTTGTTGTTTCTAGTAGTGTCTATTACATGCAGTTCTGTAAAAAAGATAGTATACTGTCCCTTTAATGCAAATGTTGATTTTTGTATCATGTATGAGTTCCACATTGGTTAATCTCCAAATATATTATTGTTAGCATATTTTTCCCCCCACTCCTAAAAGGACTTTAAACCATATTCATTGTTAAAACAAATGTCTTTCTAAAAAGAAATTAACACAATAATGTCTCTTTAAGAAAATAGACTTTATTTAACACGTCAATATAAATCTGTTTTCAATATTTATTGTTTGAACAAGTACATGTAGATATACCAACAATCTGCATATATTATATGTTAGCATATGTAATTTTGTAAAAGGGACAGTTTATAAAACAAATAATGTTTTGCATTATTAAAAAAGTCAATTTTGTCATATCAATGATATCAAAGGTTTCTCACCAATTAATCATTTGTCTGTGTTTATTTTAATTTGCTAGCTAAACCTATGAGGTTTGTGTGCTCATTTCTTAGAGCTTGAAGAGTGCATGTAATCATTATGCAATTTGACCACTAGAGGGCATTTGGATATCATTTGTATATCTAAAATCTTGAACTCATACAGCATATTTACCATGTACTGATCATTGATGTCTAAAATGTTGTTATGTCAGAACAACAAATAAGTGGTCATTTTTCATAGTCATAGATACAAGGGTAAGCACATAAGTCACACATATTTCTCCATGTTTTGTTGTTTCCAACTTGATAATGCGTAATACAGTGTTTTCTTTGTAATCAATAATGTTCTGACTGTCCCTTTAAGCTGTGTTATTGGCATTCAAACAGTAATATGCCATCATGGATAATTGTAATGGTCATTTTGTTAGCGATTCGGGAAACAGTTTGGACATCACATCACATCACAGAAACCAATCAATATCATGAACAAGGATAGGTATGTGATGTGGTTTTCACACACTTATAACCCACACTCTGCAAACAATCTGCCTCCATGGACCCGGTCCCATAGAAGTAGATTATATACAGAGTGTGGTCCACAAGTGTATGAAAACCACATCATCACATACCTATCCATTACACATTAAATAAAAAATAATTAAACATGAAAACAAATACTTACTTCCTCTTCCTTCCCCTCTTCCCACTGGGCTGAGGCTCTGGGAGGGTCAACTGCCGACTCCGACGAGTTCTCATTGGAGATGTTGTGGGAAGAGTGGAAGGAAGAGTACTGGGACGACCAAGGTGAGGAGGAGAAGATGGGCCGGCAGGAGAAGATGGGCCGGCAGGAGAAGATGGGCCGGCAGGAGAAGATGGGCCGGCAGGAGAAGATGGGCCGGCAGGAGAAGATGGGCCGGCAGCAGGAGGCCCAGGAGCAGGAGGCCCAGGAGCAGGAGGCAGACCAGCAGGAGGCAGACCAGCATGCGCCTCCCGGAAGAAATTAAACATCTCTTGTTGGAGTGTAAAGGTTCTGTTTTGGCCTTCTTCTATTCGAGTAAGGAGGTGTATGATTTGGGTTTGGCCTTCTCGAATGCCACTGAGCTCTTCAATAATTCTACTTCTGCCTTCTATATTTTGTATCCGGGAGTTACACATCTGGTCAATGTAGTCTAGTAGAACCTGCACCTCCGCTATTTCCTCTTGTTGTGCACGGCGGGGTGCCCGTGCACGGCGGCCTGCTGGTGCACGGCGGCCTGCTGGCCCTTGAGGGGCCTCTGCTTCCGCGGCCTCTTCCTCTGCTTCTGGGGCCTCTTCGTCAAGGGGGGCCTCTTCGTCAAGGGGGGCCTCTTCCCTCCGAGGTGGAGATTCATCCCCACCACTCTCATCCCGGGGAAAAGGAGGAGCCGGTAGTTGCTGTGCTGCCTCCTCCCCAGACTCTGTATATTTGAAAAATAAATAAATGTATATATTAGCATATTTCCAAATAAAGCTTTAAATTACTTAGCTTACGATACAATTACAAATGCAGCCTCATTAACCCACTTTGAAATCTAACAATCAAAATACGATGTCCGCATTTTCTAAACCGTGTTTGTGATATCTCTGGTCAATCTGAATGTTTTAGCGTTTGTTTTCAGTCTGTTTAAATGCACACCTAACCTATAGCCTAGATACTAATGTAACCGCAAAGTAATTGATCCTTAAAGGGACATGAAACCCAATGTTTTATCTTTCATGATTTAGAAGCATACAATTATAATCAACTTTCTAATGTCCTTTTCTTATCAAATTAGCTTCATTCTCTGGATATTCTTTGCTGAAAAGCATATCTATATATGCTTAGAAGCTGCTGACTGGTAGCTGAATATAGCTGCCTCCTGTGATTGGTTCACCGTGTGCATGGCTATTTCTTCATTAAAGTATATCTAAAGAATGAATCAAATTAGGTAATATAAGTAAATTGGAATGTTGTTTAAAATTGTATTCTCTACCTTAATCATGAAAGGAAAGGTTTGCGTATAGTGTCCCTTGAAATACATTCGTATGTTAGTTTATTCTTAAATGAGCTTACCGTCAGATGAGAATTGCAGGTTCCCGGTATCAATTCCTCTGAAACCGAATATATCCACTTCGGAGATGCTGGGACGCAACATTTCCTCCCATCGGCAGTAATCGATTTCCAGTTCAGGGCCGCCACCGGTTCCTGCGGCATGTCGGGCCTCCCGGCTTAACTTTTTCTTAAGATCCATCTTGCAGTCCCGGTATTGATGTTTAATAGAGTCCATATCTCTGTTCCGGCCACCCATTGCATTGACTGCATTCCTTATCTCCTGCCAGAGCTTCCTCTTCTCAGTCGGGGTGGTCTTCTGATGCTGCAGCCTCCTATACCTGGCCATATAGGCTTCTACGAGGGACTCCTTCTCCTCCATCGAAAACCTCGCCTCCCTAGTCGCCTTGGCCTTCCCCTGTGACGATGCCCTCTGTTTCCCGTACTGTGAAGCCCTACTCTGTCCGCCACTGGGCCCAGCCACTTGTTCATCTTGAACCAAGTGGCTGGGTCCACCCACCGCTTCCACCCCCGCTTCCTGCCCCCCTTCCTGTCCTGTTCCTCTCCCCCTCCCTCTCCTCCCCCCTCTACCTCTCCCCTGCCTGCCCTCCGACTCTTCCCTAAACTAAACCCCAAATAAGCAAACCAAAAGTGAGTGTGATCAAATGAAAGGGGGTCAAAATAAAGAAGTAATAAGACCAAAATAAGTGCAGAAAGTGTGAAAGGGATATAAATAAAAGAGGGTAAGGAGTATTTAAATGAACAAAATGAAGAAGAAGAAGACTAAAAGGAGGATATGTAAACTAAATGTTACTAGGGGATGGGGATGGGGGATGGGATAAGAGTAAATGGGATGAAAGGGAATGGGAGTACAGGGAATGGGGTATGGAGTGTAGTATGAGAGGGTATGGGGTATGGAGTGTATGTAGTGTTATTGATAAGTGTATGTATTGAATGTGTTTGCGTGTAAATGTGTTAAGTGTACAGAAAAAGCACTCGCACACTCACCCAAACCAACTGTCATTCACTAACTCACACTAGCACTAACTCTCTAACTCACACTACCACTAACTCTGTAACTCACACTACCACTAACTCTCTAACTCACACTAGCACTAACTCTGTAACTCACACTACCACTAACTCTCTAACTCACACTACCACTAACTCTGTAACTCACACTAGCACTAACTCTCTAACTCACACTAGCACTAACTCTCTAACTCACACTACCACTAACTCTCTAACTCCCACTACCACTAACTGACTCACAATAATGCACCAAATCTCTAAGCTCCAATCTCCAAAAACCCACCAGCAACACAGTGAGAGAAGCCATTCTTGTGTGTTGCTTATATACCCTGTGTAAATGTTTAATGATGTACCGGTTTGCGTTGTGTTCAGGTGTGCTTTATTGTTACTTATTATTTGTGCAATGTGTATTAGGTGTGTGAATTTGCGCATGCTCATTTGGAGTTATTATTTGTGGAATGTGTAGAATGCGATGATTTCATAGTGGTCGTTTTCTATAACATTGTCCAATAGTATTATGTTTAAATGTTAATTTGCGATGGTGTGGTATTAGTGAAGTGTTGTATATGTATGTTTGTCCTAATATATAGTATTATTGAATGCGAGTATTTTGCTAGTATATGATTATATTTTTTTTTCCTTGTTGTTATTTTCCGTATTTCCGCATCTTAAAGTATATGCGTATTCCGTGTATTTTATTTAAATAAAATTCCCCCCGCTTCTGAATGTGTAATGCTTCTGTGCTTTGTTTAGTGATTGTTGTTGTGATATTTGCGGCGTGTTATTGTTGTGCATGATGTGTTATGTGTCATATGACCGAGCTGTGCGTATTTCTCGCGAGATCGAGTGTTAGGTGAAAAAAGCATTTTTGTTTGTATTTCCATTGATCTCTATGGGAGACTGTCTAACGCGGGCATGATTCCGCGTGTGAAATACACGCGTTAGGAGTATCGTTAGAAGGTATTTTTTGAACTCTAAATACCGGCGTTAAACAATGCCGTGCGTTAGACATAAACCACGCGTAGCTAACGCACCCCATCTACCGCCAAACTCTAAATCTAGCCGAGAGTCTTGGTCCATGTCCATAATATTAAATAAAAAATTTAGATACACTGTCACTTTAAGAATTTTTAATACCACAATTTGGCTGCCAGAAGTCTCTAAATGATTGTATAGTAGATTGACACTGAAGAGACTGAAATTCAATGACGCCGCTCCGCGAATATCTGACAGCAGAGAGAAGTCACATGACCGGCAGAGAGAGGAAACTACGCAGCAAGTAAAAGGCATGCGTTTCCCTCTGCCTACAACATAAGATGCAAGTCGCTGCAGCTGGTTTCAAACTCAAACAGTTTGTCAGTTAGCCTGTTCTAGCTAAGCAAGCAAAGAAACCCAACTAACAAATGTTAAGTTTATACATAAATCCCTGTATAAAACATAAGCCAAACACATACTAATCAAGTATTTCAACAAAAACAGAATTTATGCTTACCTGATAAATTACTTTCTCTTGTGGGGTATCCAGTCCACGGATTCATCCTTTACTTGTGGGATATTCTCCTTCCCTACAGGAAGTGGCAAAGAGAGCACACAGCAGAGCTGTCCATATAGCTCCCCCTCTAGCTCCACCCCCCAGTCATTAGACCGAAGGTTAGGAAGAAAAAGGAGAAACCATAGGGTGCAGTGGTGACTGTAGTTTAAACAAAAAATTATTACCTGACTTAATCGCCAGGGCGGGCCGTGGACTGGATACACCACAAGAGAAAGTAATTTATCAGGTAAGCATAAATTCTGTTTTCTCTTGTAAGGTGTATCCAGTCCACGGATTCATCCTTTACTTGTGGGATACCAATACCAAAGCTTTAGGACACGGATGAAGGGAGGGAACAAGACAGGTACTTTAAACGGAAGGCACCACTGCTTGTAAAACCTCCCAAAAATAGCCTCCGAAGAAGCAAAAGTATTGAATTTGGAAAATTTGGAAAAAGTATGCAGCGAAGACCAAGTCGCTGCCTTACAAATCTGTTCAACAGAAGCCTCGTTTTTAAAAGCCCATGTGGAAGCCACTGCTCTGGTAGAATGAGCAGTAATAGTCTCAGGAGGCTGCTGGCCAGCAGTCTCATAGGCCACACGGATGATGCTTTTCAGCCAAAAGGAAAGAGAGGTAGCAGTCGCTTTCTGACCTCTCCTCTTACCAGAATAGATAAGAAACAAGGAAGATGTTTGTCTGAAATCCTTAGTTGCTTGTAAATAGAACTTTAAAGCACGAACCACATCAAGATTGTGTAACAGACGTTCCTTCTTCGAAGGGGGGTTAGGACACAGAGAAGGAACAACAATTTCCTGGTTAATATTCTTGTTAGAAACAACTTTAGGAAGAAAACCAGGTTTGGTACGCAAAACTACCTTATCTGCGTGGAACACCAGGTAAGGTGAATCACACTGTAAGGCAGATAACTCTAAAACTCTTCGAGCAGAAGAGATAGCTACCAAAAACAAAACTTTCCAAGATAACAACTTAATATTTATGGAATGTAAAGGTTCAAACGGAACCCCTTGAAGAACTGAAAGAACTAGATTTAGACTCCATGGCGGAGCCACAGGTTTATAGACAGGCTTGATTCTGACTAAAGCCTGAGTAAACGCTTGAACGTCTGGTACCTCTGCCGGACGCTTGTGTAAAAGAATAGACAGAGCAGATACCTGTCCTTTTAAGGAACTAGCTGACAATCCTTTCTTCAATCCTTCTTGGAGGAAAGACAGTATCCTGGGAATCCTAATCTTACTCCATGAGTAACCCTTGGATTCACACCAACAAAGATAATTCCGCCATATCTTATGGTAGATTTTCCTGGTGACAGGCTTTCTAGCCTGAATCAAGGTATCTATAACTAACTCATGAGAAACCACGCTTTGATAGAATTAAGCGTTCAATCTCCAAGCAGTCAGACGCAGAGAAATTAGATTTGGATGCTTGAACGGACCCTGTATTAGAAGATCCTGCCTCATTGGCAGTGTCCATGGTGGGACAGATGACATGTCCACTAGGTCTGCATACCAAGTCCACGCAGGCGCTATCATGATATTAACATGATTATTGTTTCGTTAACTATATTTTCCTTATATTACGAATTTCTGTTCATACAAGGATTAGCAAGTGATATCTGGAAATTAAAGGCTAAATTACAAGTGACACGATAATGATAGCACTGGACACGATAAGCAGTATCACTTGACTGCGCTGCTATTAGCGCTTGGCTTGATATTACAAGGCTATGATAAAACACATTTACCAGAAGTTTATCATGACCGACATCACTCTAGCGTATACTTCCAATGAATATCGCAACCACTCTAAATAGTGCTCATATTACAAGTTGTTATAGGTTGTGCTAGAATATTTAGCACGACTTAAGACCCAAAGTAAAGTGTAAGGGTTAAAAAAATAATAATCACAAAACACATCCAAAACATATTAAATGGAACATGAAACCCCAAATGTTTCTTTCATGATTCAATAGAGGATACTATTTTAAACAAATTTCCAATTTACTTAATTCTCTTGGTATCCTTTGTTGAAAGAGCAGCAATGCACTACTGGGAGCTAGCTGAACAAATTAGGTGAGCCAATAACAATAGGCAGCCACAAATCAGCAGCCATCGCAGAAGTGAAATGCTGCTCCTGAGCTTATATCGATATGCTTTTAAACAAAGGATATTAAGAGAATGAAGCAAATTAGATTATTAAAGTATATTGGAAAGTTGTTAAAAAAACATAATTTATGTTAGAACTTACCTGAGCTAGTGACGTATGGGAAATACAATCCTACCAGGAGAGGCAAAGTTTCCCAAACCTCAAAATGCCTATAAATACACCCCTCACCACACCCACAATTCAGTTTAATGAATAGCCAAGTAATGGGGTGATAAAGAAAGGAGTAAAAAGCATCAACAAAGGAATTTGGAAATAATTGTGATTTATACAAAAAAATCATAATTAATTTATCAGTTAAGTTCTTACATAAATTGTGTTTTCTTTCATGTAATTGGCAAGAGTCCATGAGCTAGTGACGTATGGGATTGTAATACCCAAGATGTGGAACTCCACAGAAGAGTCACTAGAGAGGGAGGGATAAAATTAATAACAGCCATTTTCCGCTGAAAAAATTAATCCACAACCCAAAATATAAGTTTATTCTCATAAATGAAAAGAAAAAGCTTAAACATAAGCAGATGAATCAAACTGAAACTGCTGCCTGAAGAACTTTTCTACCAAAAACTGCTTCCGAGAAAGCAAATACATAAAAACGGTAGAATTTAGTAAATGTATGCAAAGAAGACCAAGTTGCTGCTTTGCAAATATGATCAACTGAAGCTTCATTCTCAAAACCCCATGAAGTGGAGACTGATCTAGTAGAATGAGCTGTAATTCTCTGAGGCGGGGCCTGACCCGACTCCAAATAAGCCTGGTGAATCAAAAGCTTTAACCAAGATGCCAAGGAAATGGCAGAAGCATTCTGACCTTTCCTAGAACCAGAAAAGATAACAAATAGACTAGAAGTCTTCCTGAAATCTTTAGTAGCTTCAACATAATATTTCACAGCTCTTACCACATCCAAATAATGCAAGGATCTCTCCAAAGAATTCTTAGAATTAGGACACAAAGAAGGGACAACAATTTCTCTATTAATGTTGTTAGAATTCACAACCTTAGGTAGAAATTTAAAAGAAGTCAGCAAAACTGCCTTATCCTGATGGAAAATGAGAAAAGGAGATTCACAAGAAAGAGCAGATAATTCGGAAAGATGGCCAAGAGGAACATCACTTTCCAAGAAAGTAGTTTAATGTCTAAAGAATGCATAGGCTCAAACGGAGGAGCCTGTAAAGCCTTCAAAACTAAATTAAGAAGACTCCAAAGAGGAGAGACTGATTTAATGACAGGCTTAATATAGACCAAAGCCTGTACAAAACAGTGAATATCAGGAAGCTTAGCAATCTTATTGTGAAATAAAATAGAAAGAGCAGAGATTTGTCCCTTCAAGGAACTTGCAGACAAACCATTATCCAAACCATCCTGAAGAAACTGTAAAATTCTAGGAATTCTAAAAGAATGCCAGGAGAATTTATGAGAAGAACACCATGAAATATAAGTCTTCCAAACTCGATAATAAATCTTCCTAGAAACAGATTTACGAGCCTGTAACATAGTATTAATCACTGAGTCAGAGAAACCTCTATGACTAAGCACTAGGCGTTCAATTTCCATACCTTCAAATTTAATGATTTGAGATCCTGATGGAAAATGGACCTTGAGACAGAAGGTCTGGCCTTTAAGGAAGTGGCCAAGGTTGGCAACTGGACATCCGAACAAGATCCACATACCAGAACCTGTGAGGCCATGCTGGAGCTACCAGCAACACAAACGATTGTTCAATGATGATCTTGGAAATCACTCTTTGAAGAAGAACCAGAGGTGGGAAGATATAAGCAGGTTGGTAAAACCAAGGAACTGCTAACGCATCAACAGCTTCCGCCTAAAGGATCCCTGGACCTTCATATCCATTTCTGGAAGACCCCACATCTGAACAATCTGAGAAAACACATCTGGATGGAGCGACCACTCCCCCGGATGTAAAGTCTGACGGCTGAGATAATCCACTTCCCAATTGTCTATACCTGGGATATGAACCACAGAAATAAGACAGGAGCTGGATTCCGCCCAAACAAGTATCCGAGATACTTCTTTCATAGCTTGGGGACTGTGAGTCCCACCCTGATGATTGACATATGCCACAGTTGTCATATTGTCTGTCTGAAAACAAATGAACGGTTCTCTCTTCAACAGAGGCCAAACCTGAAGAGCCCTGAAAATAGCACTGAGTTCTAAAATATTGATTGGTAACCTCGCCTCTTGAGATTTCCAAACCCCTTGTGCTGTCAGAGATCCCCAGACAGCTCCTCAACCTGAAAGACTTGCATCTGTTGTGATCACAGTCCAAGTTGGACGAACAACAGAGGCCCCTTGAACTATACGATGGTGATCTAACCACCAAGTCAGAGAGAGTCGAAAATTGGGATTTAAGGATATTAATTGTGATATCTTTGTATAATCCCTGCACCACTGGTTCAGCATACAAAGCTGGAGAGGTCTCATATGAAAACGAGCAAAGGGGATCACGTCTGATGCTGCAGTCATGAGACATAAAACTTCCATGCACATAGCTACTGAAGGGAATAATTGAGACTGAAGGTTCCGACAAGCTGAAACCAATTTTGATCGTCTCTTGTCTGTTAGAGACAGAGTCAAGGAAACCTAAAAAGGTGACCCTTGTCTGAGGAATCGAAGAACTTTTTGGTAAATTGATCCTCCAACCATGTCTTTGAAGAAACAACACTAGTTGATTCGTGTGAGATTCTGCAGAATGTAAAGACTGAGCTAGTACCAAGATATCGTCCAAATAAGGAAACACTGCAATACCCCATTCTCTGATTACAGAGAGTAGAGCACCAAGAACTTTTGAAAACATTCTTGGAGCTGTCGCTAGGCCAAACGGAAGAGCGACAAATTTGTAATGCTTGTCTAGAAAAGAGAATCTCAGAAACCGATAGTGGTCTGGATGAATCGGAATATGAAGATATGCATCCTGTAAATCTATTGTTGACAAATAATGCCCTTGCTGAACAAAAGGCAGAATAGTCCTTATGGTCACCATTTTGAAAGTTGGCTGAATAAAACCCCAGACCCAGTTCCTGAAACTGAACTGGTATGATTACCCCTGAAAGCTCCAGGTCTGAAACACACTTCAGAAAAGCCTGAGCCTTTACTGGATTTGCTGGGATGCGTGAGAGAAAAAATCTTCTCACAGGAGGTCTTACTCTGAATCCTATTCGATACCCTTGAGAGACAATACTCTGAATCCATTGATTTTGGACAGAATCTGCCCAAATGTTTTGGAAGAATCTTAATCTGCCCCCTACCAGCTGAGCTGGAATGAGGGCCACACCGTCATGCAGACTTGGGGGCTGCCTTTGATTTCTTAAACGGTTTGGATTTACTCCAACTTGAAGAAGGTTTCCAATTGGAACCAGTCTGTTTGGGGGAAGGATTAGGTTTCTGTTCCTTATTTTGTCGAAAGGAACAAAAACAGTTAGAAGCTTTAGATTTACCCTTAGGTCTTTTATCCTGAGGCAAAAAAGTCCCTTCCCCCAGTAACAGTTGAAATAATCGAATCCAACTGAGAACCAAATAAATTACCTTGGAAAGAAAGAGATAGTAATCTAGACTTAGATACCATGTCAGCATTCCAATATTTGAGCCACAAAGCTCTTCTAGCTAATATAGCTAAAGACATAGATTTAAAATCAATTTTTATGATATAAAAAATGGCATCACAGATAAAATGATTAGCATGTTGAAGCAAGCAAACAATGCTAGACAAATCAGGATCCATTTCCTCTTGCGCTAAGCTTTCCAACCAAAAAGTTGATGCAGCTGCAACATCAGCCATAGAAATGGCAGGCTTGAGAAGATAGCCAGAATATAAATAAGCTTTTCTTAGATAGGATTCAAGTTTCCTATCTAAAGGATCTTTAAAAGAAGTACTATCTTCCATTGGAATAGTAGTACGTTTAGCAAGAGTAGAAATAGCCCCATCAATTTTGGGGATCTTTTCCCAAAACTCCAATCTAACTGCTGGCAAAGGTTACGAATTTTAAACCTTGATGAAGGAATAAAAGAAGTACCAGGCTGTTACAAACTGCTATTTGTGACTGGCCCTTTAAATGGAAGGTTGCCCTGCTTCCCTGGATTTTGGAGAAGCCTATTTGCCAGCCTCCTTCCTCATGACTATGGCCCCTGGAAGATTGTGCCCCTGAGAGTATATTGACTTTTGTTGGGTGTGTGTGGCCCTTTGGGAAACGTCTGGGGACATATTGTGACTCTGGTGAACAATGCCCCCTTTAAGACTATGTCCCCAGACCTGTGAAATGACTTGTCCCTGGCTTTCTCCCACTTGGTTCAGTTTCATTGTGTGCCATTAAGAGTTAAATTTTGTTCAGCTTCAAGAAACCTATTCTAAATACAAGTCTGCTGGGATTAGCTCTAATTAGGTTTAGTGATCAACTTTCCCATTGTCTAATCAGACTAGTATTGATAAGGTGGACTGCATTGTTTTATTGTGTGTAATGTTATCTGCTGAAGTAAATGTTGTGGCCTGTCAAAGGGAGTGTCTCTCTATCTAATATCAAATGTGTGATGGGGGATTTTATGCCTCCCCCTGAGAGTGTCCTGTTTGCATGTAACCTCAATAAAAGCAGGCTGTGTGCTCCAGCACATCAGACCTATGTTGACCCTCTAACTTGAAGCTTTGACTCATGTTTGTAGGATACAGCTTATAATCACTACAGGGATTGCTATGCTCTTCATACTCCCTTAGCTACAGGGATTGCTACAGAAGGAAGAGGTTCACCTACTGGAGCCTGGTCATAGGTCCAGGGCGCAGAGCAGACGGCGAGATACCAGCCCAGCAGCGGTGGTTCATAGAGTCTGCATTACTTATGGTGGCTACGCAGCAGTTATAATGTCCACGGTGCTGCTGCTCCTTTGGTGAGCGCTAGGAGCATCCTTTTCTACGGTCCAACTTCCAGCCAGCCTGGAGGCAACCGTAACATTTGGCGGCAGCGGTGGGATTGGCGTCCTAGTGCAAGGAGCAGCACCACAACAGCACTGGTATCGTAGGAGAGTAATTGAGGGCAACGCTAGCCACTGCGCAGCGTCCCTACCTACAGCAGCATGGAGCTGACAAGATACTGGTCAGAACCATGTGAAGAGCACCTCAACCGGATCCGTCGCTATGAGGGCGCGGATTTCGTTCCAGAAGTAAAGAGGCGGCTAGTCCGATATGGTCCAGACCCTGCACAGGAGGTAGTCAGTCGCCTCATCCGGGAATTGGCTACGGAGAACAAAGCGGCACGAGCCTTTGAGCGCCAACTGTGGAGTTTGAGGGTCTGGACACCTGGTCTCCAGCGAGAAAGTGAGTCACAGGGAGCGGAGAGCAACGACCTCCCTTCCCAGCGGCAGCCAGAGTTACAGGGAGAGGAGAGCAGCGACCTCCCTCCCCAGCGGCAGTATACCGTGCAGAGGGAAGAGACAACCAGTCCCCTTCCCCAGCCAGAGATACCAGAGGCAGCAGGCCTCATAGACTGGTCCTGGGAGGACCCCCAGCAGGCAGGTGGAGATGGGACCGCAGTCTCTCTACCGGCCCTACAGGGATGCTGGGCAGGCGGCCCAGATCCCCAGCGACAGACCCAGCTACAGGGAGGGGAGAGCATCGACATCCCTCCCCAGCCGGAGTGTGCCTTCCAGGGAGAGGAGACAACCGGTCTCTCTCCCCAGCCGCAGCATGTTCCACAGGAAGCGGAGAGCATCGACCTCCCTTCCCAACGGCCACCGGAGTATCAGGAGGAGGAGGTAAGCCAATCTCCCCCTCCCCAGCTAACTCCTAACTTGGGCCCAGGGTTAACAGTGGAGATGTTAACCCCCACTGACCCCCACGTTCTCTTTGCCACCGGGCAGGACTATGCCCCAATTCCCACAGCAGAAGAGCTGGCATCAGGACAGAGCGCTGCTGGCCTCTGCCCTACAGACCCCCTTGTTACAGGACTGGCCTGCAAACCCCTCACCCCAGCAGAAGCGCTGGCACCAGGGCAGAGTGCCGCTGGCCTCTGCCCCCCAAGTACCATCAGCTATTTGCACAGCTGCGCCAGGAAGGCAGAGGATGCTACACTTTCATCCTATAACCTGGAACCTACAGGCCAGTGCTACTTGTTGTGGGGGGGCTGCTTTGCTGCTAGTGTTTATTTGTGGGTGGGTTGCGAGACTAACTTAGGCACTGACCGACAGAAGGTCAGGTGCCTGGTTAGTCTCCCTCCAAAAGGGGAGATATGTTACAAACTGCTATTTGTGACTGGCCCTTTAAATGGAAGGTTGCCCTGCTTCCCTGGATTTTGGAGAAGCCTATTTGCCAGCCTCCTTCCTCATGACTATGGCCCCTGGAAGATTGTGCCCCTGAGAGTATATTGACTTTTGTTGGGTGTGTGTGGCCCTTTGGGAAACGTCTGGGGACATATTGTGACTCTGGTGAACAATGCCCCCTTTAAGACTATGTCCCCAGACCTGTGAAATGACTTGTCCCTGGCTTTCTCCCACTTGGTTCAGTTTCATTGTGTGCCATTAAGAGTTAAATTTTGTTCAGCTTCAAGAAACCTATTCTAAATACAAGTCTGCTGGGATTAGCTCTAATTAGGTTTAGTGATCAACTTTCCCATTGTCTAATCAGACTAGTATTGATAAGGTGGACTGCATTGTTTTATTGTGTGTAATGTTATCTGCTGAAGTAAATGTTGTGGCCTGTCAAAGGGAGTGTCTCTCTATCTAATATCAAATGTGTGATGGGGGATTTTATGCCTCCCCCTGAGAGTGTCCTGTTTGCATGTAACCTCAATAAAAGCAGGCTGTGTGCTCCAGCACATCAGACCTATGTTGACCCTCTAACTTGAAGCTTTGACTCATGTTTGTAGGATACAGCTTATAATCACTACAGGGATTGCTATGCTCTTCATACTCCCTTAGCTACAGGGATTGCTACAGAAGGAAGAGGTTCACCTACTGGAGCCTGGTCATAGGTCCAGGGCGCAGAGCAGACGGCGAGATACCAGCCCAGCAGCGGTGGTTCATAGAGTCTGCATTACTTATGGTGGCTACGCAGCAGTTATAATGTCCACGGTGCTGCTGCTCCTTTGGTGAGCGCTAGGAGCATCCTTTTCTACGGTCCAACTTCCAGCCAGCCTGGAGGCAACCGTAACACAGGCCTATTCCATTCCTTATAAATCATATCAGAAATAGCATCAGGAACTGGAAAAACCTCTGGAGAAACCACAGGAGGTTTATAAACAGAATTTAAATGTTTACTAGTTTTAATATCAATAGAAATAGTTTCCTCAATATCCAATGTAATCAACACCTTCATTAAATGCATAAAGTGCCAAACCATAGCTGAGAGTGTCTTAAGTAATGAAAACATACTTACCAAAAGACACCTATCCACATATAGCAGATAGCCAAACCAATACTGAAACAGTTATCAGTAGAGGTAATGGAATATGAGAGTATATCATCGATCTGAATAAGGGAGGTAGGAGATGAATCTCTACTACCGATAACAGAGAACCTATGAAATAGATCTCCCGCAAGGAAAACCATTGCATTCAATAGGTGATACTCCCTTCACTTCCTTCTGACATTCACTGTACTCTGAGAGGAGTCGGGCTTCAAAATGCTGAGAAGCAACTATCAACGTAGAATCTAAGCACAACCTTACTTCACCACCTCCATAGCAGGCAAAGTTTGTAAAACTGAATTGTGGGTGTGGTGAGGGGTGTATTTATAGGCATTTTGAGGTTTGGGAAACTTTGCCCCTCCTGGTAGTATTGTATATCCCATACGTCACTAGCTCATGGACTCTTGCCAATTACATGAAAGAAATGGTGTTCTATCAGATTCATGAAATGTAAATTTGAGTTTACTTTCCTTTAAAATAAACTATTTAAAAAAATATATATATACAGGGAATGCAGAATTATTAGGCAAATGAGTATTTTGACCACATCATCCTCTTTATGCATGTTGTCTTACTCCAAGCTGTATAGGCTCGAAAGCCTACTACCAATTAAGCATATTAGGTGATGTGCATCTCTGTAATGAGAAGGGGTGTGGTCTAATGACATCAACACCCTATATCAGGTGTGCATAATTATTAGGCAACTTCCTTTCCTTTGGCAAAATGGGTCAAAAGAAGGATTTGACAGGCTCAGAAAAGTCAAAAATAGTGAGATATCTTGCAGAGGGATGCAGCACTCTTAAAATTGCAAAGCTTCTGAAGCGTGATCATCGAACAATTAAGCGTTCATTCAAAATAGTCAACAGGGTCGCAAGAAGCGTGTGGATAAACCAAGGCGCAAAATAACTGCCCATGAACTGAGAAAAGTCAAGCGTGCAGCTGGCAAGATGCCACTTGCCACCAGTTTGGCCATATTTCAGAGCTGCAACATCACTGGAGTGCCCAAAAGCACAAGGTGTGCAATACTCAGAGACATGGCCAAGGTAAGAAAGGCTGAAAGACGACCACCACTGAACAAGACACACAAGCTGAAACGTCAAGACTGGGCCAAGAAATATCTCAAGACTGATTTTTCTAAGGTTTTATGGACTGATGAAATGAGAGTGAGTCTTGATGGGCCAGATGGATGGGCCCGTGGCTGGATTGGTAAAGGGCAGAGAGCTCCAGTCCGGCTCAGACGCCAGCAAGGTGGAGGTGGAGTACTGGTTTGGGCTGGTATCATCAAAGATGAGCTTGTGGGGCCTTTTCGGGTTGAGGATGGAGTCAAGCTCAACTCCCAGTCCTACTGCCAGTTTCTGGAAGACACCTTCTTCAAGCAGTGGTACAGGAAGAAGTCTGCATCCTTCAAGAAAAACATGATTTTCATGCAGGACAATGCTCCATCACTCCACAGCGTGGCTGGCAAGAAAGGGTATAAAAGAAGAAAATCTAATGACATGGCCTCCTTGTTCACCTGATCTGAACCCCATTGAGAACCTGTGGTCCATCATCAAATGTGAGATTTACAAGGAGGGAAAACAGTACACCTCTCTGAACAGTGTCTGGGAGGCTGTGGTTGCTGCTGCACGCAATGTTGATGGTGAACAGATAAAAACACTGACAGAATCCATGGATGGCAGGCTTTTGAGTGTCCTTGCAAAGAAAGGTGGCTATATTGGTCACTGATTTGTTTTTGTTTTGTTTTTGAATGTCAGAAATGTATATTTGTGAATGTTGAGATGTTATATTGGTTTGACTGGTAAAAATAAATAATTGAAATGGGTATATATTTGTTTTTTGTTAAGTTGCCTAATAATTATGCACAGTAATAGTCACCTGCACACACAGATATCCCCCTAAAATAGCTATAACTAAAAACAAACTAAAAACTACTTCCAAAACTATTCAGCTTTGATATTAATGAGTTTTTTGGGTTCATTGAGAACATGGTTGTTGTTCAATAATAAAATTAATCCTCAAAAATACAACTTGCCTAATAATTCTGCATTCCCTGTATATATATATATATATATACTTTTTAATATCATTTTTATATTGATGAAAAGGTTTTAAAAGTGTTAAAGGGATAGGAAAGTCAAAATTAAACTAGCAGATAGAGCATGTAATTTTAAGACACTTAAATTAATTTCTATTTTTAACTGTACTTCGTCACTTGATATCCTTGGTTGAAAAATAATTCACACATATCCTACACTAGTAGGAGCTAACTGCTAATTGGTGCCTGCACACATTTTTCTCTTGTGATTGGCTAACTAGATGTGTTCATCTAGCTGCCAGCAGTGCAATGTTGTTTTTTCAGCAAAGGATAACAAGAGAATGAAGCAAATTTGATAATAGAAGTAAATATCTGAATCATGAAATAAAATGTTGGGGACATTGTACAGTATATGGCAAGGTGCTTGACTGTGATATAAAATATATAAGTCAAACAGAATCAGTGTATATTCACAAAAATAATATAATTAAAATTTTAAAAAGAATGTGAAAACAACTGTGCACATAAAGTCCTTGTGCAAATAAAGAAACCTTTAAATGCATCTGATTACAAGGATTAAACCCTGGTCTCCAGAATCCAAACCTATAGTTTTACTGCTGTTCTATAACAGAACTTAAAGTAAGAGGACATTTGTATCCAATAGTTGCAATTTGCTTGTAGTTAAAGGGCTAGTCTAGTCAAAATTAAACTTTTATGATTTAGAAAGAGCATGCAATTTTAAGAAACTTTCTAATTTAAAGGGACACTGAACCCAATTTTTTTCTTTTGTGATTCAGATAGAGCATGAAATTTTAAGCAACTTTCTAATTTACTCCTATTATCAAATTTTCTTCATTCTCTTGGTATCTTTATTTGAAATGCAAGAATGTAAGTTTAGATGCCGGCCCATTTTTGGTGAACAACCTGGGTTGTTCTTGTTGATTGGTGGATAAATTAATGCACCAATAAAAAAGTGCTGTCCAGAGCCTGAACCAAAAAAAAACAGCTTAAGCGCCTTTTTTTTCAATTAAAGATAGCAAGAGAATAAAGAAAAATTGAAAATAGGAGTAAATTAGAAAGTTGCTTAAAATTGCATGCTCTATCTGATGCTCGAAAGAAAAAATTTGGGTTCAGTGTCCCTTTAATCAGTTTATCAATTTATCTTCAGTCTCTTGGTATCTTTATTTAAAAAAGCTTGAATGTAAGCTTAGAAACCGGATCATTTTTGGTTCAGAACCTGGGTAGCGTTTGCTGATTGGTATCTAAATGTAGGTGTCTAAATGTAGCCATCCAATCAGCAAGTGCTACCCAGGTCCTGAACCAAAAATGGTCCAGATCCTAAGCTTACTTTACAGCTTTTTAATATAAAGATATCAAGAGAACAAAGAAAAATTGATAATAGGAGTAAATTAGAAAGTAGCTTAAAATTGCCTGCTCTATCTGAATCATCAAAGTTTATGTTTGACTAGACTGTCCCTTTAACCTCAAATAGAGAGAAATACAACCAATAGTGCAACACAGTTTCAAATAGAGTCCAAGTTAAAAACTTGTTAAAACACACTCACGTGGCCATGAGCTACACTAAATTACTTTTATATGTTTATAAATTACTCCGGCAAAACAGGAATTGCCGATCAAATATACATTTATTCCACAATTTAAAAGAATAAAAGTCACTCAGCGCACAAATATTGACACCAAAAGTAACATAATAACACAAAAGAAACAGGTGACATATTTTGACATATGTTTCACCTTGATGGCTTTTTTAAAGGATCTTTATCTTTTATCTTTATTTACACAAGGTGTTTGACTGGAAAGGGCTTTTAACTTGAGTGTAGTTAGCGCTCAAGCACAAAAAAAAGTAGAGCGCCACTTGTAATCTGGGCCTAAATGTTTAATGAAAATGCCAAATAACTGAGCATAAAATATTTTTTTTCCTAAAATAAAGAAAACAACAAATGTATTATGTACGTTTTTTTGATTGTTATAATCATTTCTGTGGATTTGAGGTGCTGTCATGGTAACCAGATTTGATTAAATTATGATTGTTATGGAAACCTAATTTTGTGTGGGAAGAAAAAGCCATGTCTCTGCCAAAGCATATGGTGCAAACTGTTCTTCTGCCGTCTACACATTGACAGATTATTCAATTAAGATAATGCAAAATTCATGAATTCATTCAGTGCTGAAAATGATTAATATATTATCCATAATTCAATTTTGTGTAATTTAGGGAAGAAGTAAAACAAAAAAAAACAAAAAAATCAAGGGTACTTAGGGAAACACAGAAAATGTAAATGTATTTCATTCAAATTTAAACTTAAAGGGACATTCCAGTCAAAATTTAAATGCACATAGATTAATTACATCTTGGAATAGAAACATATTTGCAATATTCATGTATTGACAAAAATGCTTCTAGTAAAAGTTATCACTGTTTTAGTGTTAACATTTTTCTCTGCACGTGCATGTGAAGCATAGCTAGATATTTTCAGTGCACCTACATTTTAAATATTGCTGCTTCTCAGATCATCAGTGGGGCTTGTATCATGTCAGCAATTAACAATTTGAGTCATTACGAGATGGTAAATGCACCTTAGGCTCTCTGAGCAAGTGCTGTGTTTAAAATGCTGGTGCACGGTGCATACTTAAATACACTTTTGAAACAGCTATAGCTTTTATTAGAAGCATTTTAGCTAATGCATGTATATTACAGAAATGTTTCTGTTCAATACCCAAATGCACCCATGTAGTTTCCAATTTTGGCTGGAATATCCCTTTAATGTTCTAAAAAAAAAAAAAAAGTGTGCAGTTGATAAAAACAACTTTACAAATTATAATTTTTAAAAATTATTTTTATACTCATGTAGACTCAGCCGTGTGCACATGTTTTAAACCCTATATGGCAGAAGTGTTTCCCTAATGTTTCTAAAAATTTCATACATTTCATATAATTTTTGATACATGTGCATACTCATAAGTCTACTTAAAGGGCAACTGTAGTCAAATATACTCTTGTGTTGTAACAATAGTATACCGTTAAATAAATCTTTTTTCAATGTACATCCTATTTGAAATCTTATTCGTTTTCAATATATCACTTTTTTAATTTTAATTGTTTTCCAAACCCACTGATTTATAGTCCGTAGCTGTATTCCAATCCTGGAGGACAACTGCAGTTGGAAGATGGCGACTACCGGACGCAATGCGCATGCGCGATTTCACGCAACGTCATCGGATAGATTGAAATTTAATGTGCGCATGCGTTATTTTCTGTCTGTTGTCAGCGATGTCGGCTTCTGTGCCAATATGCGTATGCGAGACTAATAGAAAACAATTGCACATGCGCTGAGTGACGAAAATGTATTTAAATTACATGCTAATACTGGCCATACGATTGGAAAGTATGTTATTGCTTAGACGGCCCACATTTGAGGGATGGATAACGACGTCATTGACAGAAAATAAAAGTTTATTTTTATGCTAAAGGGAGCTTCGTTTTTCAAAATGAAAAGGTACCTTACATTTATATTATTTTTGCAATGTTTAATGTTGAGTGCGTTTTGCTTAAGGTCAGCAAAAGTTAGTATTCCTTTAAGTGTGCTCTCAAGGAAGGCAGCAAAGTTTCAAGAAGTTATACAAGTAAATTCAACTATATTTAGCTTTGTGGTCAATGTCTTGCGCTCTCAAATGTTATGGTCTAGAGCCACCTCTGCATTAAAGGGCACGAACAACTGCACTGTTCATTTCCTAAATTGGGTATTTGATATGAGATATGTCTCGCACAGAGAGCTTAAATAGACATTAAACAGTAAATAAATATCTTGGCTCTCCCTGGTAATACTTACCAGTGAGAACCCATTGGGAAATAGATCCAGATTCAAAGGCCAATATCCTTGGATTGCCATTCATAGGGGATATGCTGTTTGGTAAACAATAAGAGCTTTCAATCTTTAACTGTTCATGAGGTAAGAGCCCTTTTGTCCCAAAGGCAACTAGGTTCCTATGTTCACAGGCAAAGGAAGGGAGCGAGTCTTTTCCAAGCGCATCAGATTAAGAAGCAATGATGGTTTGCTTGCTCAAATGCCTTTGCACAGCGGCAGACTATACAAGAAAATTGATGTTTGGGCATGTAGCATTTCGGACAAATAGTTCTTGAATCTCCTGCTGACCATGTATTTTTGGAATTCAGAAACAAACATCACCATCTTCAATTGAAGACATTGCTATTTCCCCAAAAATCCTTTGAAATTAAAGGCCATCTACCAGTTTGTCGACAAGCTTTTGTGTGAGCATGTTGTTCGTGAGATACTGGTGAATCTTCAAAACCATTTCTTCTTTCAGTGGATCTCAAACGTGCCTACTTTCATATTTCCATCTCAGAATCCCACAGACAGTACCTAAGATTCACTTTTGGAAGCCATCATTTCCTCTTTCCATCTCTGCCCTTCAACATTTCTATAACTCCACAAGTCTTCACAAATGTGTTGGTTACTCTTATAGCAGAACTTTGGCTCAAAGGGTTGTTCCTTATCCACTACCTCAACAACATCCTTTTAATAGAAAAATCATCAGAAGAGGCCTGTCTTCTCAGAAGTATATTTCTTCAGTTTCTTCAGAACCATTGATGGCACATACATTTTTTTGAAAGTAATTTGAATCCAACTCAAACCCTAATCTTTTTGGGTGCCCAATTCAATGCAATAGAAAGCTTCGTCTCTTTGCCACTGCCACAAATCCAGTTTGTGGGAAAGTTTTTTGGGAATCTTCACCATAATAGACAAATTACGGCATGTCAGTGGATGAAAATTCAAGGGCATATGACCTGTTATCCACGTGGGGAACTTGTCAAGATGGAAACTGTTTCTGTTCTAAAGTAATTTTCTTCCGAATTTGTAGAGAAATCTAAGTCTCACTCAGCAAGTTCCTTTCCCAGCAGAAATAAGAAGGGCCCTTCATTAGTGATTCAAGATTCTACTAGAGCCAGACCTGGATCCAGCAAGTATGATTGGGACGTTGTATGCAACAGTTCCTATGCTCAGGGGGTCAGACATGTTCAGACTTTATCATCCTTTTTTTTTTTTTAGAAATCAGAGCCATTTATTAGGCACTATCTCATTTTCAGGACTTTTCTCTCAGGAAAGATAGTAAAGGTTGTGATGCACAACAGAACAGTGAGAGCTTATATTTAGCTCCAGGGAGGATAAGAAGCCAGTCTGTACTGAAGGAAGTGTCACCAGGCTTTGCTTGGGCGCAATGTCATGTGCAATGTCTTGCTGCTATACACATTCTGGAGTCTCTGAATATCAGGGGGAGATTTTATTAGCAGGAAGCAGGTGTCTCCAATGAACTGGCAATTCAAAAACAAACTGTTTTAGTTGATTACAGGCAGGTGGAGTGTGTCAGAGATCAATCTCATGGCCTCCATTTACAATCATAAGACCCCATGGTTCTTCAGTCATCTTCCAACGCCACAAGCCCTTGGAGTAGATGCCTTGTCCTTTTGGTCCAAAAACAGACCTCTCCTTGTGTCACAAGACATGTTTTGTTAGGGTCCTTTAATTTGTCCAGGTTGATGGCATGATTGCTGAAATCTCCCTTTTGTAGCAGGTTAATATTTTGGCTCCTGTTATTCATACACTTTTGCAGGCCAGAAAGAAGACTACATCTAAGGCACAGTAGAACATTTAGGACATCTTATCTGCCTGGATGGTCCAACATAATGTTTCCACAGCAAATATTAAATTTATCCCAGATACATGAGTTTCTTCATGATGGTTGTTTTTTTACAAGGTCTTAGTGCAAGGACTCTTAAAGTCCAAGTCTCTACAATTTCATCCATTTCTGGAATAAAATGGCATCAGGAATCTTTAATAATACAATTATTGCAACCTAACAATGGAATAGCTGTATCATATTGGCATCTTCTTTTAGTCCTTGAGACTCTATTGGATAGAATTTTTTTAAGCCGATACATGAAGTTTCTATCTGGTTTCTTACATTGAATACTATCTTTTTGGTGGCTATTATATCATCTAGATGTGTTTCTGAGTTGCAGGGTCTCTCTATCATAGAACAATTTTGTGTATTTCACCAAGATGAGGTATTGATTTCTGACTTCCATAAAGGCAGGGATATTGTTCTACCATCCTTTTGGCGTTATAAACAGGAGACACATGGGAAACCTCTGTATCATTTGGATGTGATTCACTGCCTACTTGTTTATGGTAAGAGAACACAATTCATACGTAAGTCAAATGTCTGTTCATCATTCCTAAAGGCCTACTACAGGGGCAAGCTTTTGCAAAATCTTCAATTTCTGGCTGGAACATTTAAACCATCTCCAGAGCTAATTAGCAAATAGGTAAACACATTCTGGATGAGCTCAGGGCATATTCCATGAGGGCAGTTGCAACATCTCGGGCATTGGGTAGATGCATTACCTGCAGAGATTTGTCAGGCTGCAGTCTGTAAATAACATCATACATTTGTTTCTCACAATTAACTTAACGTTAACCAATCAGCTTCTGCTGAGTTTGGCTGCAAGATCTTATCTTCTATATTGTCCTAAATAAACTTTGTTATAATTTGCTATATATTTTTGTGTTTATATTTGTCCTCACCTATTGTAATTTGATTTTATTGCTGTACAATATTCTCTCTGGTAAGCATTACCAGGTAGAGCAAAGATAATTAGAAGTTATCACCAAAATATCAACCATTTTCTTGGCTCATATCCTTGGGTAATACTTACCAGGCTTCCTTCCCTTTTTCTCACCCACCTATTTGGCTAAACATTTCTATGAGGAGAATGGGTGGTGCTTTAGAATTACCTTTATACAGGTAATCAGAGGAGTGGGCAGTTCTGTCTACATCCCCCAGGAGAGGGGATCTCACTGGTAAGTATAACCCAGTGAGCCAAGATATAGAAATTGCTTATATTTTGGTGATGCTTTCTAGTTATAATTACGTATTAAAATAAAATTTTAGCCTGAGAATAGTATACCAATGCAGTATTTAAAATTATATTAATTGTTTAGATATTGACAAAATAGGTTTAGAGTTCTAGTTTCTATAAAGTAGTTTATTAATGGTTGCCACCACATTGAAACCTAAGTTTCCTTTATATAATCTGTTAAACCGAGGACAGGGAGGGACAGATACAGTGTGCAAATAAAGCTTGTGTGAAATAGATCATTGTTAAAGTAGTTTTACTGATTTGTCCCTTTAACACTTCTATATTCCATACATCCTCTATTATTTGCCCAATTTTTCTGTCCCTTATTGTCATAAGCAAAGAGATTAGATAAAGGAAAATGTAACATGGCAGTGCACATTACGCTATAGAAACTCAGAGGAATTGGAAAACCTACAATTTTTCAGAGTTAAATTACAGGAAAGGGGGACAAAATAAATAATAACGGTATATTGCAATGGTTTTTACTATACATAATTAAACATTTTATATTGCAATCCCAGTGTTTAATGTCTCTTTAATTATATTTAACAAACTCAAAGAGAAAAGAAATACAAGCTGAAAAAATGCTTAAGAAAACACTTGAAGTCTGTTTGAAAGAGATGTTTACATATAAAAGCAATAAATTACTGGTGGGAAAATGCTGTAATAGGAAGGCAATCAAAATTGTCTGACATGATACGGTATTGTGTTTTACGGAAGTTGTAGTAGCTAAATGGAACATCCTTTAAGAAGAAATGGTAGAACTGTACAGACTTCATTAAAACAAGACTACATTTACAAGGACATAAAACAACAATGCATGGAGTTCATTAAAACAAATAGATCTGTTTTTCATTTATGCATTTTTTTCTGTTGGAAAAATATTTGTATGCTATATAAGTAAGTAGTTCATCTAAGCCAGCATGTACAATAATGTGTAAATAAACAACCATTAGTACAAATTAGTATCATATAATAATGATTGTACCTCTGGCAGGTTTCCTGCGGCTGCCAGTATTAGGGCTGTGTTTCCAGAGTCCGTGTGCTGAAAGTTCACATGCTTGTGGTCAGTATAAACGAATTCAAAGCAACTGGTGAGGACACTGAGGTCTCCGTCTGCTACGGCCTCCAAGAACGTACACAGGAATTCTTCTGTTATCTTCATTGTCCTAAAATAAAAATCATTGTGTGCATTATTGGGGCATCTTATAACATTTTTTTAAATAAAACATGTCTAGTTTATTACAAACAACATCTTAGTAACCTGTATATTTATCAATTTTGACTGAACTTTCTTTAGGAAAAGTCTTACATTATCTTAACCAAGACATGGCATAGCAACCTATGGAAGTGAATACAGTTCCTGTTGAACCGGTTACACTAATAGAACAATTGCCTTTACTTTTTAGTCATTTTCACCCAGGGGCCTGACCCTTTGTTAATTTGGGTTTGATACAGGACTGGATCATTTGACAAGGATAGCACAGAGTTGCTAGTGGGTTTTTTTTAAAAAAAAATAATTACCCTCAAGTGGAGCCCATTGGCTGGTTATAAAGTGAAAATTTCAATATACTGAACTAAAATCTCTGAGACTGCTGACCATGGTTGGATTTAGACTGTATTGAACGAAGAGTTGAGAAACATCATTTCATTCTTGGACCCAGCAGGCATATATTGAGTCAGCCCTGATTTGACATATTTGTTCAAACTCAAATATCAGGCTGATATTTGGACATTTGAATAAAACGTTATTCACACATTGGCAAAAATCTGTGTTTTCACCATGAACTAAGATAAATATTGTTGAGTAAACACATATGGAAGATATTATATGTATTTACAAAAATGTTAGGGTATAGAACTACCTATACATCCTGTTCTTGTGGATACAAAGAGGAATATTAATATTGTAAGAAAATACTAACATGTTTTTAACTGGTACAGAACCTTGTTAACTCAAAAAAGGCAATAAGCAAAACAAAGTTTTGGTTTTAAACAGCCAGAACAATTGGGGCAAACTTACTTTACCTGTTATTGAATATGTGGTTCTTAATTTTAAGCAAGGGTGTCTATGAAGCCTGCAGTACTTCTGCCCCTTCCTTATTTTAAAATTACCTTTATGCATCTAACAGACGGATTTGCACCAGACATGGCTCACTTGACTCACTTTTTATTTTGACAATAGAACAGTAATACAGCAAAGATTTTTTATAACAGTCGTTCATTTACAGCTTAAAAAAGTTACCCCACTAATCTGTAAAAGTAAACATTTTTAACCCATTAAACACCATAATATATTACATTGATGTGACTATCAACTAACTTTAAGATTGCTTTGAAATTATTCTCACCACACTAAATGCAGCACTGCTCTATACATTTTGGGCCAGATTACGAGTGGAGCATTATTTAGCGCTTACGCTAGAGTGCTAATTGCGGTAGAAGTACATCTTTTGCGCACATATATACACCTAATTATATATATATATATATATATATATATATATATATATATATATACACACATACAGTATCCCACAAAAGTGAGTACACCCCTCACATTTTTGTAAATATTTTATTATATCTTTTCATGTGACAACACTGAAGAAATTACTCTTTGCTACAATATAAAGTAGTGAGTGTACAGCCTGTATAACAGTGTAAATTTGCTGTCCCCTCAAAATACCTCAACACACAGTCATTAATGTCTAAACCATTGGCAACACCACGAAGTAGTAATGTCCAAATTGGGCCCAAAGTGTCAATATTTTGTGTGGCCACCATTATTTTCCCGCACTGCCTTAACCCTCTTGGGCATGGAGTTCACCAGAGCTTCACAGGTTGCCACTGGAGTCCTCTTCCACTCTTCCATGATGACATTACGGAGCTGGTGGATGTTAGAGACCTTACACTCTCCCACCATCCATTTGAGGATGCCCCACAGATGCTCAATAGGGTTTAGGTCTGAAGACATGCTTAGCCAGTCCATCACCTTTACCCTCAGCTTCTTCAGCAAGGCAGTGGTCATCTTGGAGGTGTGTTTGGGGTCGTTATCATGTTGGAATACTGCCCTGTGGCCCAGTCTCTGAAGGGAGGGGATCATGCTCTGCTTCAGTATGTCACAGTACATATTGGCATTCATGGTTCCCTCAATGAACTGTAGCTCCCCAGTGCCGGCAGCACTCATGCAGGCCCAAACCATGACACTCCCGTCACCATGCTTGATTGTAGGCAAGAAACACTTGTCTTTGTACTCCTCACCTGGTTGCCGCCACACCCGCTTGATACCATCTGAACCAAATAAGTATCTTGGTCTCATCGGACCACAGGACATGGTTCCAGTAATCCATGTCCTTAGTCTGCTTGTCTTCAGCAAACTGTTTGCGGGCTTTCTTGTGCATCTTCTTTAGAATAGGCTTCCTTCTGGGACGACAGCCATGCAGACCAATTTGATGCAGTGTGCGGCGTATGGTCTGAGCACTGACAGGCTGACTCCCCATTCCTTTAACCTCTGCAGCAATGCTGGCAGCACTCATAAGTCTATTTCCCCAAGACATCCTCTGGATATGATGCTGAGCACGTGCACTGAACTTCTTTGGTCGACCATGGCGAGGCCTGTTCTGAGTGGAACCTGTCCTGTGAAACCACTGTATGGTCTTGCCCACCATGCTGCAGCTCAGTTTCAGGGTCTTGGCAATCTTCTTATAGCCTAGGCCATCTTTATGCAGAGCAACAATTCTTTTTTTCAGATCCTCAGAGAGTTCTTTGCCATGAGGTGCCATGTTGAACTTCTAGTGACCAGTATGAGAGAGTGTGAGAGCGATAACACCACATTTAACACACCTGCTCCCCATTCACACTTGAGACCTTGTAACACTAATGAGTCACATGACACCGGGAAGGGAAAATGGCTAATTGGGCCCAATTTGGACATTCCACTTAGGGGTGTACTCACTTTTGTTGTTATTTTGAAGGGACAGCTAATTTACACTGTTATACAGGCTATACACTCACTACTTTACATTGTAGCAAAGTGTCATTTCTTCATTGCTGTCACATGAAAAGATATAATAAAATATTTAAATAAATGTGAGGGGTGTACTCACTTTTGGGAGATACTGTATAGGAATATCTCTAAAAATATATAGAACATATTCTGCTATGTGCAGAACATTGGGATGTGATATATTTAATAAAGGTTTTAACATAGATTTTCATAGATAGATTTTCATCTACTTAACTGCAAAGGGCTCCAATGCACACACACACACACATATATATATATATATATATATATATATATATATATATATATATGTGTGTGTACATATTTATCTATATGTGTATATATGTCTGTAAATACATACATACACATATAAATACATATGTACACACACACACACACACATATATATATACATACTTTTTTTTCTAACACCTGAGACCTCATATCTTTGAGCGCTTATAACTTTTTTTGCAATTAGTTTTTTGAATAATTTTTATTAGATGGTGTTATTATGAGTGTAAGTGTACTTTGTAATGTTTTTTTGATGTGTTTTTGACAATTTTATGTTTTGTGAAACCGCCACAGATCTGAAGTTGCAGTAATCATTTTAGCGAAAATCTTGATTGTGGTCACACGATCGCATTTACGCTCAACTCATAATACGAGCAAAATTTAACCTGTGTGCAAACGATCGTGAAAACCAGAGTGCAAATGTTTGCGCTCCACTTGTAATTTGGCCCTTTATATGTAAAGATAAGCGGAAAAAATACATTATAGTTAAAGGGACACTGAGCCCAAATCTTTTTCTTTCGTGATTCAGATAGAGCATGCAATTTTAAGCAATTTTTCGAATTTACTCCTTAAATTTTCTTCGTTCTCTTGCTATCTTTATTTGAAAAAGAAGGCATCTAAGCTAAGGAGCCAGCCAATGTTTGGTTTAGAACCCTGGATAGCACTTGTTTATTGGTGGGTGAATGTATCCACCAAACAGCAAGAACAACCCAGGTTGTTCACCAAAAATGGGCCGGCATCTAAACATACATTCTTGCTTTTCAAATAAAGATACCAAGAAAATGAAGAAAAATTGATAAACGGAGTGAATTAGAAAGTTGTTTAAAATTGCATGCTCTATCTGAATCACAAAAGAAAAAATTTGGGTTCAGTGTCCCTTTAACTTGCCGATGGGAAATGGGAACAAACATTTTCATAGATTAGAATGGAAACTAAACATTTTGGTCCAGATTAAGGGGCCTAATTAACAAATGTTTGTCCGACATGATCCGATCAGCGGATCAGGTCCGACAGACATCGCTGAATGCGGAGAGCAATAGGCTCTCCGCATGCAGCATTGCACCAGCAGCTCTTGTGAACTGCTGGTGCAACGCCGCCCCCTGCAGATTCGTGGCCAATCGGCCGCTAGCCGTATTCGATCGGATTTATTTCCGGCGATGTCTGTCCGCCTCCTCAGAGCAGGTGGACAGGTTATGGAGCAGCGGTCTTTAAAACGCTACTTCATAACTGGTGTTTCTGGCGAGCCAACACAGGGCTTCAAGCTCCATATGGAGCTTGATAGATAGGCTCCTAAGTGAAGCACTATTGAAAGCACAGGGTGCGCTATGAATATTGCGAGTCCGCGCTCAGAATAACATACAGTCTAGTATTACAAGTCAACGGTTATTACCAGAGAATGTTAAGTGAGTGCTGTACTTTCACTGGATAGCACTGCCACACTAAACATTGCTCATATTATAAGTTGTTAGTTATATAACAGAGCTAAAAATAGTGCAACTTAAAGTAAAATGTTAGGTCTAGAATAAAAGTATAATAAAGCACATGTAAACATATATATATATATATATATATATATATATACATACACACATACATACACACACACACACACACACATACATATATACATACATATTAAATGTAAAATACATGTTTATTATTGAAATAAATGTATACAAAATGTTAAGGAATATGATATATGACAAGGTGTTTAACTGGGAAGGGCTCAAAGGTTTATATATACAGCTCTGGTAAAAATTAAGAGACCACTGCAAAATTATAATTTTCTCTAGTTTTTCTATTTATGTGTTTGAGTAAAATTAACATTTTTGTTTTATTTTAAAACTACTGAAAATAATTCTCCAAAATGTCAAGTACATATATTGTCATTTAGAGCAAATATTTGCAGAAAATGACAACTGGTCAAAATACTTATAAATTAGTAAAGTTTCAGAAATCAATATTTGGTGGAATAACCCTGATTTTCATTCACATCTTTTATTCATCTTGGCATGCTCTCCATTAGTCTTTCACATTGTTTTTGGGTGACTTTATACCACTCCTGGCGCAAATAATTCAAGCAGCTTGGCTTTGTTTGACGGCTTGTGACCATCCATCTTCCTATTCATCACATTCCAGATGTTTTCAATAGGGTTCAGGTCTGGAGAATAGGCTGGCCATGACAGGGTCTTGATCTGGTGGTCTTCCATCCACACCTTGATTGACCTGGCTGTGTGGCATGGAGCATTGTCCTCAGAGTTGGGGAACATTGCAAGGGCAGAAGGAAGCAAGTTTTATTCCAGGGTAACCATGTACGTGGCTTGATTCATGCGCCCTTCACAAAGATACATCTACCTAATTCCAGGCCATCTTCTCTGATTAGTCTATTTTTCAGATTTACCCAATACCTGGTTGTCTTATGGTTAGACCTAGACAGGCCTACAAGCCACAGTGTCCCGCACCTAGTGTGATATTTGGTGGAGGATCAGTGATGATCTTGGGGTGCTTCAGCAACGCTGAAATTGGGCAGAGTCAATCAAGGTGTGGATGGAGGATCACCAGATCAAGACCCTGTCATGGCCAATCCAATCTTCAGACCTGAACCCCATTGAATGTAAATAAGAGGAAAATGGATAGTCACAAGCCATCAAACAAAGAAA
Organism: Bombina bombina; assembly: GCF_027579735.1. NCBI lineage: Eukaryota > Metazoa > Chordata > Amphibia > Anura > Bombinatoridae > Bombina > Bombina bombina. Next base: position 360,505,803 of record NC_069499.1, read on the forward strand.
AGCTGCGTTCATTTTTGCACCAGGAGTGGTATAATATCACCTAAGAGCAGTGTGAAAGACTTGTGGAGAGCATGCCAAGACAAATGAAAGCTGTGATTGAAAATCAGGATTATTGCACCAAATATTGTTTTCTGGACTCTTGCTAAGTTAAAACATTAGTATTGTGTTGTTTAAAAATGAATATATTCGTATTATTTGAGGTCTGAAAACACTGCATATTTTTTGTTATTTTGACTAGTTGTCATTTTGTTCAAATAAATGCTCTAAATGATAAAAAATGTATTTGGAATTTGGGAGAAATACTGTCAGCAGTTTATAGAATAAAACAAAAATTTTCATATTACTTAAAGTGAAGGTCAATTTTGATGAATTAGTGCCCGATTTTTAATAATCCTATTAAAAACAAGGGCACTTTAATTCATCAAAATTGACATTTCACTCTTTTTCTTCAAAAACTTACCTTTTCATTCTGGCAGCCGCTCCAGCGATTCCCACAGCCGTCAGAAGCCTCTGCAGACGTCAGAAATTACGAATCTGGCTTCCTCCAATCACGGCTTCCCCCCGGGGGAATCTTGGCCTGATGCAACAACGTGATTGGAGGAAGCCGGATTCGTCATTTTGGACCCGCGAAGACGGCTTGCGACGGGTGGAGGAAGTGCTGGAGCGGCTGCCAGGATTAAAAGGTATGTTTTTGAAGAAGTGAAATGTCAATTTTGATGAATTAAAGTGCCCTTGTTTTTAATAGGATTATTAAAATCCGGGCACTAATTCATCAAACTTGACCTTCACTTTAAACACATATCTATAAATTAATAATATATATACAGGTGGCCCTCGTTTTACAACGGTTCAATTTACACCGTTTCAGAATAACAACCTTTTTTTCCAGTCATGTGACTGCTATTGAAAAGCATTGAGAAGCATATATTAAAATAGCCAGTAGGTGGAGCTGTCCGCTTGTGTTGCAGCAAAGCCAAGCAAGCTGAAATTATTCAGTTTAACCAGACCTGAGCTATCAAGCAGATTTCAAAGGAACAAGATCTTCCTGTCTATAAATCAGTCCAGATTGGAATGCATAGAAAGAACTGTTTGCAGAAAAATGCAAGTAAAGTCTGTGTTGTGTGATTATTTTATTAGGTTTATAATGCTGTTTAGCAAATGTTTTTTGTTCATTTAACTTGGTTTAATTATATATTCTGTGTTGTGTGATTATTTTATTAGGTTTATAATGCTGTTTAGCATTTAAAGTCTTCATTTCAAAGCTTTAAAAATAATGTATTAGGCGTTACTTATGACAATTTTGAGAGGGGCCTGGAACCTAACTCCCTCACTTCCCATTGACTTACATTATAAACTGTGTTTCAATTTACAACGGTTTGATTTACAACCATTCCTTCTGGAACTTAACAGGTAGCCCTCAGTTTACGCCGGGGTTAGGTTCCAGAAGGAATGGTTGTAAATCGAAACCGTTGTAAATTGAAACCCAGTTTACAATGTAAGTCAATGGGAAGTGAGGGAGATAGGTTCCAGGCCCCTCTCAAAATTGTCATAAGTAACACCTAATACATTATTTTTAAAGCTTTGAAATGAACACAATGCTAAACAGCATTATAAACCTAATAAAATAATCACACAACACAGAATATATAATTAAACTAAGTTAAATGAACAAAAACATTTGCTAAACAGCATTATAAACCTAATAAAATAATCACACAACACAGACTTCACTTGCATTTTCCTGCAAACAGTTCTTTCTATGCATTCCAATCTGGACTGATTTATAGACAGGAAGATCTTGTTCCTTTGAAATCTGCTCGATAGCTCAGGTCTGGTTAAACTGATCAATTTCAGCTTGCTTGGCTTTGCTGCAACACAAGCGGACAGCTCCCCCTACTGGCTATTTCAATAAATGCACTGCTTCTCAATGCTTTTCAATAGCAGTCACATGACTGGAAAAAAAGGTTGTTATTCTGAAACTGTGTAAATTGAACTGTTGTAAAACGAGGGCCACCTGTATATATATATTGGAGTAGCCATGTTAGTCCAGAGATTTAGATATCAAATTAACAATAAAATAATAAATGCAATACTCTTGTTATTTTGCTCAAGCGATAACTTTTAACTTTCAACTTGTAATATGAGCAAAAAGAATTTGAGCATTATTGATTTAACTTGAGCGATGTTAGTGCTCATTAGCTCTAATATTTTTGCGCTCCACTTGTCATCTAGCCGTTTGTAAAGAACAGCATTTAAGCCAAATCTAACCTATTTTTTTTTTTTTTATGAACATCTTGTTTGCTGCAATTATTTTTCAGTAGCCAAACTCTATTCAATCTAAGCTTCAGTCTGCAAAATAAATAAATAAAGTGTATTGCTAAGCTGTTTTACTATGCATAGGTAAACATTTTATATAAAAAAATATGTTGTTTACTGTTCCTTTAAAATGACATGAAACCCCAAATTTTTCTTTCAGGATTCAGAAAGATCCAATTTAAAAAAAAATCAAATTGTCAAATGTACTTCATTCTCTCTGTATCCTTTGCTGAAGGAGCAGCAATGCACATCTGAGAGCTAGCAGAATACATCATATCAGTTAATGTCCAAAGGCAGCCAGCAATCAGCAGCTAGCTCCCAGTAGGGCATTACTTCAATGAGCTTACCTAGGTACGCTTTTCAATGAAGGATACCAAAAGAACAAAGCAAATTAGATAATAGAGCTAAATCATAAAATTGTTTAAAAGGTTATCTGAATCATGAAAGTTTAATTTTGACTTTGCTGGCCCTTTATAAGAAGAAACGTTCTACAGTAGCCTTTCATACATTGTACCGATACAGTATTAGATCACAATGATTATACCACTTTGCTTACATCATTAATTTGGCTGATTCTAATATTTCTAAAGGTTAGTTGTGTCTACCAAAAGTAATAGTGAACATAAAATAAATCCCCCATAATCCTATTTGTTTGTATTGTAATTGCCTCTTCTCGCTTTTCCTGCAGTTACAAACTGTTTTACAAACATAGGTTAATTGCAACAGGGCCTCTTCTTGTATCAATCTGTAGCGTTAAATCTAATGCCTGGATTGTAACTCTGTATGTGCAGTGCATCCCTATTATCAAGTACTTAGTATTGCAGGATTTTGTGCCACTTTACAAATAAAACATTATAATAAACATGTATTTGTCAGTATCTAGGATATGCTTCTATAAACTATATGGCTTTTATTTTATGTACTCTGGAAACTTAAAAAGACAGAAAACACTAAAACATACACTGATACTTTTCCTGCTGTTTCTCAAATCAATAAACTTATGTCCCAACAATATCCTAACTATTGCTAACTATCTGTGTGAAGGTTGCATATTTTTCATATTTTAGATATTCAGTGTTGATTTTTTTTTTAACAAGGACAGTTACCTAATATAAGATTTAACTGTAAAACTAATGTACTTGGTCTCACCTAAATGTTGCTGGTCAGCTTGGGTTTACAACAGCACATCCATAGCCCAATACACTTGTGACCAGTTCACTCAGGAAGATGAGGGATCTTGTGAAATTCTGTGCCAGGCTGGAACCATCAGGCTGTCCCCTTTAACATCTGTGGGCAGTGCCAGAGAGAAACCCAAACAAGTTTTCTAATGCTGTCAGAAACACTCCTGAAAGCAGCTTTGTTCAGGGAAAGGAGCTTTTAGTTTACAGATTGCTACCAAGGCAACCAGCAGTCAGCTGAGTATTTCTGAATGTGCTCAGGAGAGGGAGGGAGATGCACAATGAGAGTAATGTCTTGTATTTACCCCAACAAGAGCTGCTATGGCTGCCTCACATTGCTTTGCTAAGCTTTTGATATTGTTTTTATCATGTTTTATTTCAGCAATTAGTCATTTCACATAACAATAACATATCAAGTCTACACTAAAAACTTAGTTGAGCAAGTCTAGGCAAGGATTGATTATTATAGCAAGAACACAAAACCCCTCAGATCCTCTCATACAAGATGAGTTAAAATTAGGCTACTATTTAGGAACACAATGTAATGTGTTAAAGGGATAGTCTAGTCAAAATTAAACTTTCATGATTCAGATAGAGCATGCAATTTTAAGCAACTTTCTAATGTAATCCTTTATCAAATTTTCCTCGTTCTCTTGGCATCTTTATTTGAAAAATGAAGAATGTAAGTATAGGAGCCTGCACATTTTTGGTTCGGAACCTGAGTAGTACTTTCTGATTGGTGTCTAAATGAAGCCACCAATCAGCAAGCGCTACCCTGGGCCAGCTCCTAAGCTTACATTCAAATAAAGATACCAAGAGAACTAAAAAAAATTGATAATAGGAGTAAATTAGAAAGTTGCTTAAAATTGCATGCTCTATCTGAATCATGAAAGTTTAATTTTGACTAGACTATTCCTTTAAAGCATTGTATTAGTATCTAGCTCCCAGTAGTGCATTGCTGCTCCTACGCCTACATTGTTATGCTTATCAACAAAGGATACAAAGAGAGAGTAAATTCGATAATAGTAGTAAATTGAAAAGTCTCTTAAAACTACGTTCTCTATCTGAACCATTAAAGTAGTTTAATTTTTACTTTCATGTCCCTTTAAATCTCTGCAATATTTAGAAAAACCCAAATACAAAGAGAAAGGTACAATACAGTGTTTGTATATTAGCCTAATATGATTTAGGGAAATTCAGTCTGGGATCAGATATGTCAAAGTAAGTTCAGCATCCGTAAATAAATCCATTAATCAGGGGCAGTCTTTGTGTCCCATAGGCTGCCTACTAGTGGTTTCAGTGTTGTAACACTATAAGGACTCAAACTAAATTAAATTTAAATCTAAAAAATAACCAAACTGTATAAGTCATGACCCAGCTGTGTAAGTAGTTTGTAGGTGCCATCTACTCATTCATTTCACAATCTGATTACAGTGCTGATCAGGTTTATATATTAAAAGGGACAGGAAACCCCAAAAATTTATTTCATTGTTTGGATAGAACATACAATTTTAAACAACTTTCCAATTTACTTCTATCAAATTTACTTCATTATCTTGTTATGATTTTCAGAAGGAGCAGCAACACTGAACTGGCATTTAGCTGAACACATCTAGTTAGCCAATCACAAGAGACAAATTTGTGCAGGCACCAATCAGCATCTAGCTCCCACTAGTGTAGGATATGTGCATATTATTTTCAATGAAATATACCAAGAGAATGAAGCACGTTTGAAAATAGAAGTTAATTTAAAATGGTATTAAAATTACATGCTCTATCAGAATCATCCAAGTTTAATTTTGACATTCCTATCCCTTTAACTAATAGGTTAGGTTAACTAGAGCTGGGAATTTCCCCAAGCAATACTTATTTATGTCACTCACGTAATAGAGGAAGATGGATGTAATTAACAGCACTAGGCTAAAATGCCTTCAGGTGTATTCCCTATTGTATCCCATTTGCTTAGTAAACACAGCGCTCACGTCTCGCTCATAAATGCTAAGACTATTATTGTTGCAGGTGATGTCACTGTAAAAGCACAGAGAAAATACAACTATCTACAGTATACAGGACACAAAACAAACACGACTGAAACATTTAAAACAGTTGCTTGAATGTTTTTTAAACTGCTGCGGCAAGTGGAAAAAAATTAGTGACCCCAAGATAGACAGAGAGATGATAGTTTGTTAGATAGATGATAGATTGTTAGATAGATAGATGATAGATTGTTAGATAGATAGATAGATGATAGATTGTTAGATAGATAGATGATAGATTGTTAGATAGATTGTTAGATAGATGGATAGATTGTTAGATAGACAGATAGACAAGCAGATAGATAGATCTCCATTATACTGAGATCTGTGACATCCCAATACAGAATGTTGTTAGCAATGAGCTTTGTAATATTTTGCCAGGTTTGGTTTAGGGTTAGGTGTAGACTACTGGTTTTCAAACCTGTCCTCAGACATCCCAACAGGCCAGAATGTCAGGATTACCTTGAGTGAGAGCAGGTAAAACAACCATGTTTACTAATCAGCTGATTATTTATTTCACCTGTGCTCCACTTCAGAGATCCTCAAAATCTGGCCTGTTAGGGAGCCTCAGGACAGGTTTGGAAAGTGGTCTAGACTTAGGCAAAGGGGTTACCAGGATTTGTGCCCTCCGTCCCTGTGGCAGTAATCACCTACTGCAGATTGTGGTCATGGAAAAAAATTGGATTAAGCATATTTGATAAACACTGTAATTGACCCCTTATGTTTCACTGATGACTTCAACACATTGCTAAGATTAGAGTTGGTACCATGGAGCTTAAAATCTCTCTATATGCTGGCGGACTTCCGGGCAGCGGCCATCTTGATGGTCGCACTGAGCTTCAGCTCCGGAGTTATTCACCAATTTTACCTAAAATCTCACTTAACTCTTAGTGACAGACCGTTTAAATAGGTGGAGAAGCTTGGCTGAAGGCACTCTGACCCAAAAACAGGGATTTTGGACTGCAGTGTGGCCGACATGCCATCAGTACCGGACTTTATTCTTTGAGGTCTTCCCTTATCACTGAGGCCTCATTTGTCCTCACACCTGCCGTGCCATTGTTACATGGCCAGCGCCCTAACTTTGTGGGAGAAAGTGTATACAAAATGGATGATAGAGATATATCAATTACGGCTACTTTTGCCAGATTACTGGATGCACAACTTAAAACAATTACTGACCATCTGGGGCATGATTGGAGTAGTGCCCGCAAGCCTAAGCCTCCGACATACTCATGTAAGTGGCCAGATACCGTCCTTAAAACTGGGGAACAAATAAGTTGGGACAAACATGTTCTACTAGAGGAGACAACCGCTGCACAGCTCCGGATTACACATGGTACTGCCACGAAAAATGGAGACCGGAATGAGGGCCTAGACAGCAAAGAGATCCCTTCTAAGCCAGCAAGCAGGAGCCTCTTAACCTCCTCGAATACACAGAGGCTTTCAACACATAGCGAGAGAGCGAGCGAGCGCTGAATTAACCTATTATGCCTCTGCTGGAGGTGTGCTGCATGGAATCGGGTCGTCGGCTGTGGTTTTTGTTCCGGAGCGTCTGTCACAGCCCTGTGCAGGAGTGTTGCCCGTGTTTGCTCGGACTGTTCTGGATGCTGACAGCCGCATGGCCGCTCTCGATGGTGTAGGCTCCTTAGGTATGCAGTGCTGCATAACACCCAACGCAGAAGTGGGCTTTTCAGGACATTTACGGGCTCTGACATGGCTGGTCCCCCTGGCAGCCCCGGGCAGTTTGTCAGCGACCGGAGTGGGTTGAGGACACTGAAGTGCAGAGGTTGGGTAGGATATAGGTCCGCATTCTCCTGCTCCATCGCGATGGACTTTGAGCATGATGGTGCTTCCCACACTGTGCCCTGGTTCACTATTTTGCAGCAGCCGTTTGAGGACGCTCTGATAACCAACAAACAGGTTTTTTTTGTTTTTTTGTTATAGAACACATATGTTTTAGCTTGGGACATTTTAGCGAACAATCTATTTGTTTAATTCTCAAGTCATGTATGTTAGAGTCTCATTGACCGCCCTAACATGATGACTTCACTCGGTAATGCTTTTGCCTACAATCTTGATATGGATGGGACTTTACACTTTCCAGATTTGACAGACTTTTAGCTTTAATATCTGATATCTGGAGCTTACTGAAATAGGCTCTCTCTATCTAGACAAACTGCAGCCTATACCTATGTACAATCTCGGTGTCTATTAATGTTTGCTACAGTAATGTGGAAGGGTAATATGGGGGCAACGTTAATATTCATCAATTGGGAAATATATACTATAGCACTATTTTTTTTTTTTGAGTTATATAGGACTTGCATATGCTTACTAACCTTATTCTCTTACCAGACAACTGACATAGACAATTAGAACTCCTATTTACAATAACTAGCTCTACTAGGTGGAAAATATTGAAATATGTGCTCTCTAAACAGATAAGTTAAAGGGGGATTGTCTACTAGATATGCCATAATCCCTAGGATTTACTCCCCTGAACTATACTTCACGCCTAACTCTATAATGGATGATGTCCCCAGACAGAGTAGAGGTTTCCTATATATTTCCTACAATTTTGCTAGATATTTCCCCTTTTATCATATTCTCATGCTGCTCTATATTTGCAGCCGGGGCAGAGGAGACTGGCATGCCTAATCAATGGTAGTAATAATTGTCTAAATGGGCTATATTCACCTCACCATTATTTTTCAAGGGAGACTCACATCATTATTGATGTTTAGTAACAACACATCAATAGAAGCCCCCACAGCATCTTCATGTTATTTTCTATCATGTGACACATATACTAACCGCTGTCACCTTTAGAACTATACTAGATATTTTTGGCCCCACCACCAGAGTGTGTCAATGCCCTGAGTCTCCCTCCAAAGAGCTTACACAACATGCAATACTACTGCGTACCATATATCATAAAATGTTTCGGATATTGTCCCCCAATTGTTTGATAGCACTACCCCCATTCCAATGATACCTCAGCTAGGCTTCTTAACTATTCATGGACCCCTGAGATATAATATACGACTATTTCTCTCTGAGAGTTTTCTTATCCACTTACTACATTTATCCCAGATTGTTAGCTACAGTTTTGTTTGTGTATTGGATATATTTTTAAGAACCTTATGAACATCATCCTTTTCTCGAAACTTACCCCTATCAGTGAAACTATTTTACTAAACACCCCAAGAGGGGCTACTAATGTCCTATTTTCATTTTTCATTATGAGTAAGGTGTGGAGAAACTTGGACAATAGAAAATATCTCTATAAAGTTGTAAAAATGCATTAAGACCATTCCTTAAGATTTCTTTGTAATAGTTCCCCCAGCACCCAATTAGTCCTCCATCACTCCTCCGTATATTCTCCATTTCTTATATTCAAGCACCATTGTTTATTGTGCATCTGTTAGTATACCATCAGTTAGAATGTTTATCTTTATATTTCTCCTTCAGTTACATTCATCTCTACATTGAGCTCTACAAAGACCCAAAAGAAGTCTATCATTTACTACCTTCTAATAACTATTTTCATTAGTGGTCAAGGGTCCAAGAGTGGCCAAATATATTGCAAATAGAAGGCTTCTTTAAAAAAGAACAAATCTGAGGTTCCATATATTGTTTCATGGCATGTCTTGGATTGTTATAAAGCAAAGTATCAAGTGTACCTAACTATGTTTGTATAACATGCATGCAATGTATTTTTGTTCTATGTTCTGTATGTTTGAGAACCTCAATAAAAAAATAAAATAAAATAAAAATCTCTCTATATGCTGATGACCTGTTAATTTTTTTAGAGGATTCGAAAAGGTCTATTCCTAGAATTCTTCATATACTATCTACCTTTAGTTCTTTCGCGGGGTATAAGATTAATCTTCAAAAAAGTGAACTCCTATGGATACAAAAACACAGGGGAAGCTGTAGTGACCACCCTTTTAAAAATACAAATAATATTAAATACCTGGGCATCGTATTACACAGAAATCCTAAAATGTGGTATAATTTAAATTTTAAACCGGTTTTCGAAAAAGCCATGTTAGATCTTAAGAACTGGTCCTCATTCCCTCTTTCGGCCCGTGTTAACCTAGTCAAAACAATCATTTTCCCAAGGATATTATATATTTTGCAAAATCTTCCACTATTTATCCCTAACCAGGAAATTCGAAAGTTTTATGCAGCATGTTCCCAATTCTTATGGAAAGGACGTAAGGCATGCATCACTATAGCGAAACTCTGTCAAAAAAAGAGGAATGATGGACTGGCTCTGCCGGATATCAAACTCTATAATTTGACTACTTTAATTAAAATAGCTATCAGATGGCTGATTAGCGCAAATAAAGTCTCTTCTGTGGAGATAGAGAGTTTGTTTATAGCTCCCTTCTCTCTAAAAGCAATCTTACATTGCCCAATAAAAAATCTCCTGTCAAATATTAGCAATCTTATATCTTTTAAAAATATAATTATAGCTTGGCAAAAAAATTGCGGTATATTTGACATAGATTACAGATTCTCAGCTTTTTTACCAATACAGGGCAATCCAGAGTTTATTCCAGGAATTCATGAGCAAATATATCGTACCTGGGCTCAAATTGGCCTGAAGTATATGAACCAACTTATTTCTACTTCGGGACAGATGCTCCCATTCTGTGATCTAATGCATATATTTGATCTCCCAAGACATAGTCTATTTGAATATTTCCAAACACGGCACTATATTAATTTGCGAGATCGGAGCAGCTCCATGGAGCCTCGCTGGTCCGAGATTAATGAATGCATTAAAAAAGCCACAGCAGGCAAATTTACAATCTCCTTGTTATATAATATTATGCTCGCAAAACAGGGCCAAATTTTTTCTCAAAATGTAGCTACTTTTTGGCGTCTACATTTCCCGTGATTTGAATTAGCTAATATCTCCCATAGTTTTTCTGTACTAGAGAAACTGAACGTATCAATTGCGTGGAAAGAATCACATACCAAATTAATACATAACTCTTATTTAACTCCTCTTAAAATGTCTAAATTTTCTTCTTCAATTCAACAATGGTGTCCAAAATGTCATTTATTAAATGCAGACATTTTACATATGTTTTTCCATTGCCCAAAAATAAACCATCTATGGGGCAAAGTCAATAATTGGTATAATCGGCAGTTCCTTGATACTTTTAAAATTCAAGCACCATAAAAAATTTTTGACAAATCCGAACTTAGTGATGGCTAAACCAAAAAATATTAGGATATTAAATACGATAATCTTAGTAACCAGAACTCTAATATTGAAAACAATGGAAAGATACATTGCCACTTAGATTCTCTCACTTCCGTAACTTGTTGCTCCAACAACTTGTGTTTGAATCACATATACTATTTGTAGGAAATTGGAGACCTATAATTAATTTGTATCCACTTTCTACACAGAAGCTAATTTTGGCTCCCTTGGGTTTTACTGAAATTTATAGGAACTTTTTTGGATATCAACTTTAATAGTTGGTAATTAGAACTTAGTCTGGGCCCACTGATCGGGGCGGGGGGTTGGGGAGAGGGGGGTAGTGGGGGTTCTTTCTACTTTTGTCCCTCCCTTTTTTCTTTTCTTTTGTTCAGTCATTTATGTTAAGTGTGATAAAATATTTATTGAATTGTTTTGTTTAAAAAAATAATTATTATTGAATATAACATTTAATATCAATTATTAATATGTATATATAACAATAACTACTTTTCTAATATTGATCAGTGTTTTGGTTGCTACTAGTTGCTATTTGTTTAGTACATGACTAGGATATGGATTAAGAAAGCTTTACAAATAATTAAGGGGACATTCTGTTACATACAGTTTCCTTGGTAACTGTGTTTAACCCTTTGTGCATCAGACATGTTCCAGAGCTGGTCCTGAGCCATGTCGTGCTGGGGAGCGTCAATGCAATTAAATGTTTAACTACTTTTACAGGGACATAGGGAATATCCTTTTTAGTATTTTGATCTCAAAACCACAATATTCCTCTGCAATCACCAAACGTAAGTTGATAAATATATAAGACTAGTCCTAAAGCCCGTTCACACGGGCCATTTTTTGCAGTACAGTGGTCCCACCCCTTGCGTTCTCTCCCTCCCACTCTCTTTTGCTTTCTCTCTCTCCCCCTCTCTTTTGCGCTCTCTCCCCCTCTTTTTAAAGTTCTCTCTCTCTCCCCCTCTCTTTTGCGCTCTCTCTTTCCCCCCTCTCTTTTGCACTCTCTCTCTCCCCCCCCTCTTTTGCACTCTCTCTCTCCCTCTCCATCTCCCCTCTCTCTCTCCCCCCCCCCTCTCTCTCTCTCCCCTCTCTCTCTATCTCCCCTCTCTCTCTCTCTTCCCTTTCTCTCTCCCCTCTCTTTCTCTCTCCCCTCTATATCTCTCTATCTCCCCTCTCTCAACCTCTTTCTCTCTCTCCCCTCTCTCTCTCCTCTCTCTCTCTCCCCTCTCTCAACCTCTCTCTCTCCCCCCTCTCTCCTCTTCCCCTCTATCTCTCTCTCCTCTCTCTCTATCTCCCCCTTCTGTCTCTCCTCTCTCTCTATCTCCCCCTTCTGTCTCTCTCCCCCCCTCTCTCTCTCTCTATCTCCCCCTCTCTCTTTCTCCCTCCCCTCTCTTTCTCCCCCTCTTTCTCTTCCCCCTCTCTCTCTCCATCCACATCTCCCCTCTCTCTCTCTCTCCCCCCTCTCAACCTCTCTCTCTCCCCCCTCTCTCTCCTCTTCCCCTCTATCTCTCTCTCCTCTCTCTCTATCTCCCCCTTCTGTCTCTCCCCCCCCCCTCTCTCTCCATCTCCCCCTTCTGTCTCTCTCCCCCCCTCTCTCTTTCTCCCTCCCCTCTCTTTCTCCCCCTCTTTCTCTTCCCTCTCTCTCTCTCCATCCACATCTCCCCTCTTTCTCCTCTCTCCCCCTCTCTCTCTATCTCCCCCCTCTGTCTCTCTCTCTCTCCCCCCCTCTCTCTCTCTCCCCTCTCTCTCTCTCCCTCCCCACTCTCTCTTTCTCTCTCTCCTCTTTCTCTCCCAACTCTGTCTCTCTCTCCCCCCCTCTCTCTCTCCCATCTATCTCTCTCTCTCTCCCCTATCTCCCTCCTCTCTCTTTCTCTTCCCTCTCTCCATCCACATCTACCCTCTTTCTCTCTCCCCTCTATTTCTCTCTCTCTCCTCTCTCTTTCTCTATCTCCCCCCTCTGCCTCTCTCTCTCTCCCTCCCCACTCTCTCTTTCTCTCTCCCCTCTTTCTCTCCCAACTCTGTCTCTCTCCCCCCCTCTCTCTCCCATCTATCTCTCTCTTTCTCTCTCCCCCTCTTTCTCTTCCCTCTCCCCATCCACATCTACCCTCTTTGTCTCTCCCCTCTCTCTCTCTCCCCCTCTGTCTCTCTCTCTTTCTCCCCCCTCTCTCTCTCCCTTCTCTCTCTCTCTTTTCCTCCCCCTCTCTCTCCCCTCTTTCTCTCCCTTCTCTCTCTCCACATCTCCCCTCTCTCTCTCTCTCCCCTCTCTCTCTCCACATCTCCCCTCTTTTTCTCTCCCCTCTCTCTCTCCCCCCTCTCTCTCTCTCCCTCTTTCTCCCCTCTTGATCTCTCTCCTCTCTCCCCCCTCTTTTGAGCTGTTTGAGCTCTCTCCACGGACTTTCACGGCCCCGGCCCCTTCATGCTAGGCCCCGCCCCCTTCACGGACCTTTACGCTAGGCCCCGCCCTTTCACGGTTGACCACGCCCCCGCATGCGCTCGGTCACGCCCACTTCTGCTCACGGCAGTTGGTAGATCAGGTAGGGATTTAAAGGGACATTAAATCCCATTTTTTTCTTTCATGATTCAGACAGAGAAAACAATTTTAAACAACATTCCAATTTACATCTATTATCTAATTTGCTTCTTTCTTTAGATATCCATTGTTAAAGAAATAGCAATGCACATGGGTCAGCTAATCACACAAGGCATCTATGTGCAGCCACCAATCAGCAGCTACTGAGCCTATCTAGATATGCTTTTCAGGCAAGAATATCAAGAGAATTAAGCAAATTAGATAATAGAAGTAAATTAGAAAGTTGTTTAAAATTGTATTCTCTATCTGAATAATGAAAGAAAAATGTTGGGATTGATGTCCCTTTAAGGCCAGGTGTGTTTGTCCTCGTGCTGTCTCTACTGCGCATGACAACTTCGGACAAACACACTTGGCCTTTTATAGTATAGGATAATTAGAGGAGATCCTGTATGTGGGTACATTGGTGCATCACACTATTATGCAGATAATGGGAACTTGAATATTTTATGCTGTTTATACAGTTTGGGGCTTTTGCTCTTTTTCTGTTGGCATTCTTCTTCTTTTATAGATAGGTATAGATAAGGTGATGCTCATTTAAATGTTGTGTTTATAAGTACAATATATATTTTTGTTTTGATTAATCTTTTTCCCAGTACTTGCTCAAAGATTCTTAATAGAATGAATAAGAAAAAAATCCCCTCATGAAAAGAATGGACAACTGTCATTTAGACAAATTTATGGGAACTATGTAATAAAAATCTAAGATTAAATAGTAGGCATGTACATTATTTTGGGTCGTGTTATTTGTTACTGAAACTAAGCCTGAAAATTGCCATGATCTGCTTCAATCGAGTATTTTGCCGGATTTATATGAGAAAAAGTGCAAAACACAAATATCTGTGAATATACAGCTATCTGTGAAAATGTCTATTTTCTCAAACATTTACAATATAAACAATTATAACCACTATTGCCATATAGTCACAACTTTGTTTCTATATCACTATTGCATTTACAGGCACCCTAGACAGACCCTATTTTTCGTATCTGCCATCTAAAGCTTAGTTTCTAAATCAATGTTTTTCAACTGAACAGGTTATCCGGTTTTGTACATGACCTATAGGCTAGAAGAATAAGAGCTGAAAATCCCCTCCAACAGATACTAATGCATGGATAGAAATAAATAAAAGCAGTAGGCTGAAATGCCTTTCAGGTGTATTATCTATTGTCTCCCTCCCATTGGTTAAGTAAGCACAGTTCTCACGTATCGTACATAGTGATGTGCAAGTAAAAAAACTAGTTCCATATACAGAACACAATCAAAAACATATAAAACAATAAGAGGAGTTGATCCTGAAAGCTCTTTAATCTACTGCCGCAAGTGATGCAGATTTAAAGGGACACTAAACAATAAATGCTATATATAGATAATTTTTTATTATTATTATTCAACAGATTCCGCAGCGCTGTCCATGGATACGAAGATATAAGTACAACAGTGAAACAATACAATATAAGACAACATTTAACAGACAAATACAGGAGGAATTGAGGGCCCTATTCCCATGGTAACTTACAATTTAGATGGGAAAGGGGATGGGAAACAGGAGGTGGGTACTGCAAAGGTGAAAATTATGTTAGTGAGGAGTTAGACAGGGGCAACTGTTGGTTAAGTGAAATTAATTTGTTAATAAGTGGGGTGATAAGCTTCCCTGAACAAAAAGGTCTTTAGGGAGCATTTAAAGGAGGACAGGTTAGGGGAAAGTCTGACAGCTCGAGGAAGTGTGTTCCAAAGGGTTAGTGCCGCACGAGAGAAGTCCTGTAGTCTAGCATGGTAGGAGGTGATGGTAGAGGAGGCAAGAAGCAGGTTATTGTTGGATCTTAGGGACGGGCTGGAGTATATTTGTTGATGAGGGAGGACAGATAGGGTGGGCAGGATTGGTGAGGGCTTTGTTGGTCAGGGTGTGAATTTTGAATTTAATAATGCTGTGAATGGGGAGCCGGTGAAGTACTCACAGAGAGGTGCAGCAGATACAGAGCATGAGAGAGGTGGATTAGCCTGCAGAAGCACTTGGGATGGATTGAAGGGAGCCAGTTAGTAGGGTATTACAGTAGTCAAGTCAGGAAATTACCAGACAGTGGATTAGCTGTTTCGTAGTTTCAGCTCTCAGAAATGGACGAATTTTGGAGATCTTGCGTAGATGGTTGCAGCAGAATGAAGAGAGCAATTGGATGTAGGGAATGAAGGACAGATTTGAGTCAAGTGTGACTCCAAGGCAGCGGACTTGGAGTGATGAAGAGATAGTGGTGCTGCCAACAGTAATAGAAAAATTAGAAACTGGAGTACAATTAGAGAGGGGGGGGGGATTAGTAGTAGTTCGGTCTTGGACATGTTTATTTTTAGGTGGTGAGAGGCCATCCCGGAGGAAATGCCAGATAAGCAGTCGCTGATGTGAGAATTGACAGAAGGAGAGAGTGCAGAGGTGGATAGGTATATCTGGGTATCATCATCACAGAGGTGGTAGTTGAAGCCATAGCTGTTGATACGTTTACCCAGTGAAGAAGTGTAAATAGAAATCTGAAAAAGGTGGGTTTGAGAAACAAAAGCACTTTTTTGCCAGTCCAAAACCATCATGGGGTTGAAACCTTTGTAAAATTGGTTATGCAGGATATAGATTGCTTAAAAGACAAGGTTATGAAAGAAAAAAATTCAAAAGGTGTTAAGAATAAAGGTAAATATATACCTACTGCTGAGATTGTTTGCAACAATGAGGCTAAATTGAAATATAAACACCTTTTGAATAATTTTTCCAAACAAGACCGATTAGCCTTAAAATCTTTATCATCTAAGGATAATGTCATTTTGAAGAAAGCAGATAAAGGTGGGGCCACTGTAATCATTGATAAAGAGTTTTATATTGGAGAAATCAAAGGTCAATTAAATGAACATGTGTACAGAAAACTTTCAAACAACCCCATTTTTCTAATACAAAATGAGCTGAGGAACACTTTGACAATTGCCCAAAAAAATGGAATTATTTGCAAGGATTTGCTTAAATTTTTTGATGTACCATATCCACGTACACCTGTACTTTATACGTTACCTAAGGTACATAAAAATCTTAAAGCACCTCCTGGACGTCCAATTGTGTCTTCTATTGGAGCTATTACATCTAACATTTCTATATATTTAGATAAAATCTTGAGACCCTATGTAGAGAAAACCAGCTCCTTTTTAAGAGACACAAGCAATTTCTTACTGAAATTAGAAGCTTTGAATTTGGAGACCAGTAAGTTTATCATATATAGTTTGGATGTTGAAAGCCTTTACACCTCCATCACACATGTGAGTGGTGTGGGGGCTGTTGAGTCGATTTTATATGCCTATGGTGATTTTTCTGACACTCAGATTGAATTTTTTCTTAAATTGTTGGAATTCATTTTGTACAATAATTATTTTCTTTTCGAGGATGATTATTATTTACAGATTCAGGGGACAGCCATGGGTTCCAGCGTCGCCCCCAATTATGCTAATTTGCTGATGGATGCTTTTGAAGAAAAATTTGTATATTCCAATAAGGACTTCATTCGATATGGCGCCTGTTGGTGGCGCTATATCGATGATGTCTTTGGAATTTGGTTGGGCGACGCTGGAACCCTTAAGGCTTTTGTTAATGATTTGAACAGTTCAACGGTACATTTGAAATTTAAGTTATCTTTTAGTGAAGAGGAAATTGTATTTTTGGACACCAGGATTATTAATACAGGAGGTTCATTGACAATTGATCTATTTCGAAAACCCACTGACCGTAACAGTATTTTGCATTTTGATAGTGCTCATCCTTTATCTTTATTAAAGGCTCTACCTAGGAGCCAATTATTAAGGGTTCGTAGAATTGTCACTGACCAACAATTATTTGATTTGAGGCTAGGGGAAATGACAAATCGCTTTTTAGAGCGTGGCTACCCCAAAACAATGTTGGAGAAAGAGGCACAATCAGTCTCCCTTATCCCTAGGGCTACTCTGTTGTCTACTGAACCAAAAAACCACCACCCCCCAAAAAAAAGTAAGGAGGTGAAAAGGGGTGAGTCTAAGAGAATGGTTTTTGTGTCAGAATACAATTGTCAGAGCTACAGGATTAATAACATTATTAGGAAGCATTGGCCCTTGTTGTCCAAATGCTATCCTAATATTTCTGAGTTTGTTGAGAATCCAATGCCAGCCTTTAAAAGGGGCTATAATTTGCAACAGAAACTGATTAGGGCTGATATTGGTAGTTCTAAGATTAGAGATGGCCAAAGATATTTGACTGACAGGAATAGGGGTTGCTTTCCATGTCTGGGATGTTCATGTTGTGGTAACATGATTAAAGGATCTGTTTTTTACCATCCCAGCTCAGGCAAAAAATACCAGATTAAGAACTTCTATACCTGTCACTCAAAATTTGTAATTCATCTAATTAAGTGTCCTTGTGGGCGGAGCTATGTGGGTGAGACCACTAGGTCCATTAGGGATAGAATAGTTGAGCATAAGAGCTCTATTAGAACAAAGAATGAAAAGTCCCCCATTGCCTGTCATTTTAATTCAGTAGGACATGCCATCAATCAACTCCGCTTTCAAGTAATTGATTTTGTTCCCATTCCTAGGAGAGGAGGTAATAGGGAGCTAATGCTTCATCAAAGGGAGAGATTCTGGATATTTGAATTGAATACCCTCCAACCTGTGGGTCTTAATAAAGATTGGGACTTGTCAGTGTTCCTATAGAATACAATTGGGTTGAAATTTTCTGTGCTGATGTTCTTTCCTTATGAATCAATGTCCCCATCTCCAATAATGATTAGTTTTGGTTCCTTTAAGAATTGATTCTTGCTGTGTATATATAGTTGAATATTGTATCAATTTTTGATTGCATATATTGAATGTATATAGAAACATTTTAATATATTTTTAACTTGTATCTTTGTAGTATATTTATGTGGTAAAAACTCTTGTAATATCCTAAAGAAGTGAATGGGTTAAATTATACCATGTACAGGAGGAAATTGCTCTCTGCTGCCCCCTGGTGGGTGTGGGTATATTAAGAAGTTTGTTACCACAGATTTTTATGCTTGACAAAGGGAGGAAGCTCCCGAAACGTTGTTGCTATCTTGTTTGTTGTGCTCCAATAAAGACCATTTATAAACTACTTATTGCTGCCATACTTTCAGGACTTTCACTACATTTGGTAGGGTTTGGTGGTACCCCTATGTGGCGTGCAAGTAGTTCAGGTGCTGACTGATACCTTTTGGGATTCCATTACATATGAGTTGAACAGGACACCTCTGACCAGTATATAAGAACCATTGGGATCTTTCAGTATGAAAGTTGGTCTGAAAGGGATCGAGTTCTTAATGAAGATGCCCACCCCTCCCTTCTTTGAGTTACCTGATGCCAGGTAGAAAGTTCTGTACCTATGATTTATGAAACTAGGTTCTCTGCCTTTCTTGAAATGAGTCTCTTGTATGTATAAGATGTCCCCCGCTTATTTGTGTAGTTGAGTGAATGCAATAGATCTTTTCCAGGCTATTAAGCCCCTTAGCGTTGATTAAAATCAGCTTAAAAATGTGTGGTGGCATCCTTCCTATGTTTTAACCAGCCCTTATAGTGCAGATATGGAACACACGCCAGGGGAGTTCCCCAATGTGTGGCGTACTTAGATTGGACTGCTTGCTACACTAACGTGCCCTGACTTTCTACTGTCCTCTGTGTAGTGATGCGGTAGCTGGTCTATGTGTTTTTTGGAGTTAGCTATTCAGGTGAGAGGTGTGAGCTGCGGACAGTAATTAAAAAAAACAAAACAATCTGTACAGTCAAGTGACCGTGTGATGGATATAAGCAATGCAATTAATAATACTATGTTAACAGTTATACAAAAAGAATAAACAAGATAACAAGCAGAGTAGTATCCCTGCTACTAAACCCAACATTTGAAATGCAAACATGTTAATTATTTTATACAACCTGCTGTCCCGAATTATGTTATATATATTATTCCCGAACAAGTGTCCCTGTCTCTGTGCCTGCGGGCTATCAAGTGTCCGGGAGGAGTTCCCCCGCTCTGCTGTGACACCCGCCGTGGTGGGCTGCTCCGCCGACCCCCGGGCGGCAGTTTCTTCTGGTATGGGCCGTGCCCTGCCTCTGGTCTGATGCTGTGCAGGGCCTCCATCTCTCAGCTGGTCCTGGGCCGTTATGCTTATCTGCAGTGCTTCACAGAAGTGAGGTAAGTCGTCCCGGTTCCTGTAGATTGTCGTGGTGTCGCCTCTCGTTGCGATGATGCTGACCGGGAAGCCCCAGCGGTAGGGTATCTTCTTCTCTCGGAGGGCTATAGTAATGTAGCTTAGGTCCCTCCTCTTCTGAAGCGTTGTGGGGCTCATGTCTGTGAAAATTTGTATGCGGTTCCCTGCATGCGTCAAGTCCTGCTTCTGCCTTGAGTGTTTTAGGATCTCTTCTTTTTCTTTTAAATGGAGCAGCTTCATTATCACATCACGTGGTGGGGCCTTAGGCAGAGGTTTGCCTCTCGGGACGCGGTGCGCTCTCTCTATGGCAACTTCTGGTGCGCTGTTGTCCCCTTTTACTGTGCGGAATAAAGCTTGGAGGCAGCCCTCCAGGGCTCCTGGTTGTATAGATTCTGGGATCCCTCGTATTCTGAGGTTGTTCCTCCTGCCCCTATTGTCTAAGTCCTCCACTTTTTCTAACAAATTGTATATGGTTTCCTCCTGATTGTACCTCAAGCGGGACATGTGTTGTATATCATTATATGTTGTGTTGTGGTTTTCTTCTAGGTTGGTGACTCTCTGTGTCACCCTTGTCAGGTCCCTCTTTAGGTCACAATACCAGTTTTTAACTTCGGATACCATTTCTTTGAGATCATCTTTAGTGCATAGTGAATTTAGGTCATCTTTTGTTATGTTAGAAGATTCCAGCAGTGTAGGTGACAAGTTTTGCGGTCCTTCTACTGGAGCATTATTGCTAGGGGTGGCTGGTACAGGTGCCGAGCTGCCATCCATTGGTTTTAGAAACTGCTGCATCATTCTGGAGTGTGAATTACTATCAGGTTTAGCAGACCTGCGCCCAGGCATATCTGTGTATTTGTAAGAGCACTGAGTTTTGTAGTAAGTCTTTTTTTTTTTTAAAAAAAGACAGAATACTAAAATGGGCTCCTGAAGGAGGCTTGAGGGTAGCTGTACTTGCAGAGTATTTATTCCCACTTGCTTTGTACTGTCTCTGTCCCCTTCTGTCTGTCTCCTTAGCTTAATGTGTAACTGGCCAAGGGGGACAGCTGTGTATTATCGTTCTGGAGCAAAGGTGTTGTTAATGCATTTCTGAGGGGTTAATTTTTGGGGTATTCTGATGTGGTAATCTTGTCAGTGTCCTGATTTTAGCCCTCTGCCTCTCATGGGGCAAGTACTGTGCACTTCTGTCCATGTTAATGTGCCCAGACCGAGTTGTGGCTTATTACGGCCTCTTTATTTCATTTATTCCCTCGTGTAGCCTGTGCTCCCCACACTTGTTATGAGTATTTTGGCCCCAGTTTAAGCCCAGTTGTCGGCTCTGGTGCGCATTTAGTGTGTGCATTTGCCCTGCAGCCCGGTCTGTGTTGCTGCCTGTCTGGTCTTGAGGGCCGTTTTGGGCCTGACACGTGGCTTGTGTTTATATTGGCTGCCTGTTAACTCAGCAGAGCCGCCCACCCCGGCAGGGATCTGTCGGTATGTCACCCAGTCAGCTCGGGGTTCCGTGTCTTGTACGGGTGTCCGCCCCTGCAGTCTCTCGTTATTCAGGTCCTCCTTGGGATCCGGCCCACACAAGGCCCTGTTGTGTGCTGCGTTTGGGTGCTGTTTTCAGCAGTTACGGTTTCGACCGGTCCCCTCCTGTGATCAGGGGTTCCAGAGGTATTCTGCCAGGCACAGAGGTGTGTTTTGGGTCCCAGGTCAGTGATAGCTGTTGGGTTTAGGCAGCACAGGCCTAGGAGCTGTTTCCCTACACGTCCAAGCTCTGCCCCCTCGTTTATTGTTCTTTTTAATCTGAAAGTATGTTGTAAACTAAGGCATAGCCTCGGAGCAATAAATCTACAAACACAAAACAGTATTTGCACAAGTATGTCACTGTAGACGCGTTTCCTTCCATTTTCACGTTTCAAAACTGATTATGGCAGCGATTATTAAAAGTTGACCTATTAACTATTAACCCCTTGACAACCTTAAGGCGATCCATGCTGTCTTAAAAGTGACGGGCATGTGCTTCCTTTTTTGTTTACGATCTGAACTTGGACAAATGGCGTCTGTCCTGAAGGGGGTTAAGCTTAAATTCTAAATATTTATTATTTTTTCATGTAGAAACAAACAACATATATTAGGAAAAGAATACAATATAAACAACAGGCAACAAAAGTCAGTTTCAGTATGATTTTGAAAGTGCTGCCACCTAGTGAATTTACTGTAGTAACATTAAACAATCCAGAGGAAAAATGACAGCTTTTTGCACCACTGACTGCCCTCCAAAGAAGCTAAATAGGTCAAATTAAAATGACATTCCAGTCAAAATTGGAATCCAGGTGAATGCATTTCAGTTTTGAATAGAAGCATTGTTGCAATATACATATATTAGCAAAAAATACTTCTAAGAAAAGCTTTAGCTGTTTCAAACGTGTATTTAAAGGGACACTAAACACCAATTTTCATATAACTGCATGTAATAGACACTACTATAAAGAATAATATGCAGATACCAATATAAAAATCCAGTATAAAACCGTTAGTTTAGCTCTGTTTAAAAGGTTAAATAGCAGACACTCCCCCTCCCCTTGCATATGAAAAGACCCTTTACACAAACAGAAGCAAGCTGGAGTAGGTATACGTCGGTATTCTCCTAAAACTTTGGGGCTTGGTTAGGAGTCTTGTTACGGTTACCCTTAGTCTCGCTGAGAGATGGACCGCTTAGTAGCCTGGAAAAAGAGTTAACTCTTTATGAAATGATACTTGTTACGGTTTTCTTGGAGCCCTTCTTAGGCGCTGGCTTGCTGGTTCAGGCATTGCTGCTGGGAAATAAGCTCTTCACAACAAAATAACTAATGCTTCTGTAACAGTGCTCCCTTTCTGTGGAACACTCTGGCAGACACGGTCTGACCCCTTTTCGGGGCAGACTAAGGCTGTCCAGACCGCTGGTTATGCGGGGCTGAGGTCTGTTTGTCTGGACAACCCGTCGGCGTTGCCATTCTGTTTCCCAGGTCTGTAAGTAATGGTGAAATTGAAGGGTTGCAACGATAAGCTCCAACGTAATAGCCTGCCGTTATCTCCAGAGACCCGGTTCAGCCACACCAACGGGTTATGGTCGGTGACCAGAGTGAACTCCTGACCATATAAATAGGGAGTCAATTTCTTTAATGCCCACACCAAAGCCAAACACTCCTTTTCGACCGCTGCATAGCTGACTTCGCGGGGCAGGAGCTTCCGGCTGATGTAGGCAACTGGATGCTCCCCTCCATCTTCGCCTACTTGGCTGAGGACAGCTCCCAGCCCGAACATGGAAGCGTCTGTATGGACGATAAAACGTTTGTTAAGGGCTGGGGCCGCCAAGACAGGAGCGTTAATTAGAGCATTTTTGAGAGCCTGGAAAGCCGTTTCACAGTGGGGAGACCACAGGACCTGTCGAGGTAAGTTCTTCTTGGTCAAGTCAGTCAGGGGTTTGGCAAGTGTGCTGTAGTCTGGTACGAACCGTCTATAGTACCCTGCCGTGCCCAGGAAGGCTAGGACCTGAGTCTTAGTGATGGGGGTGGGCCAATTGGCGACAGCTTCTATTTTGGCCGGCTCTGGTCGCTGCTTTCCACACCCCACCCGGTGACCCAGGTACTGTACCTCGGCCATCCCAAAGTGGCATTTTTCTGGCTTCAGAGTCAGGCCAGCAGCCCGGATCTGATCCAGAACCATTCCCACATGAGCTAAGTGGTCCTCCCAGGACTCACTGTGGATCGCTATGTCGTCCAGGTAGGCGCAAGCAAAACTCTGGAAGCCATCCAGGAGCCTATCCACCAAGCGCTGGAATGTAGCTGGGGCATTCTTCATCCCAAACGGCATTACCCTAAACTGATATAAGCCGAATGGGGTGACGAATGCCGACTTGGGGATAGCCTCCGGGGCCAGGGGAATCTGCCAGTAACCTTTGCAGAGGTCAATAGTGGTCAGGTAATTTCCCCTGGCTATACGATCGAGTAGCTCGTCTACCCTGGGCATAGGGTAAGCGTCCGTCACGGTATTTTCATTGAGCCTCCGATAGTCTACACAGAACCGGGTGGTCCCATCTTTCTTGGGCACCAAGACAACTGGGGAGGCCCATGGACTATCGGAGGGCTCAATTACCCTGAGCTGGAGCATCTCATCGATCTCCTTCTTCATTCCTGTCCTAACTGCTTCGGGGATTCGGTACGGAGCCTGGCGCAAGGGAGCTTGTCCCGGAGTATCTACCTGGTGGGTGGTTAAAGTAGTGTACCCTGGCTTCGGGGAGAAGGTGAGGTGTTTGGACTGGAGGAGTTGGTTGAGCTGCTCCCTTTCAGTGGGGCTAAGTCGGTCCCCTATCTGAACCTGCGCCACTATACCTGTGGGGAGACTCTTTTCTAATAGGTCTGGAATGGGTAAACTGTCTGGGTCTTCCTGAGGGGAACAACATACGGCCGTCACGTTCTCTGGTCGCTCAAAATATTCCTTGAGCATGTTTACATGGAATGTCTTTCTAAGATTGTTGTCATGGCAGCTAGCTATCACATAAGTGGTGTCTCCCCTTTTCTCTACGATCTGGTAGGGACCCTGCCAGGACGCCTGCAATTTGTCTGTCTTCACCGGCTTAAGTACTAACACCTTTTGTCCTATGGTGAAGATTCTCTTTCGGGCCCCCCGATCGTACCATACTTTCTGTCTTCTCTGGGCCAACTGGAGATTAGCCCGCACGGATTTGGCTAATTGCTCCATTCGGTCCCTGAGTTCCAGCACGTATGGCACAATGGGGACACCGTCAGCCTCCATCTCTCCCTCCCAGTGCTCCCGGATCAGGTTTAGGGGTCCCCGTACCTTTCTTCCGTAGAGCAACTCGAAGGGAGAGAACCCTGTCGTTTCCTGGGGCACCTCCCGATAAGCAAATAGGAGGTGCGGCAGGAAGCGTTCCCAGTCTCGGTATTCCTGAGTGAACGTCTTGAGCATTTGCTTGAGGGTCCCATTGAACCTCTCACACAGCCCGTTCGTCTGGGGGTGGTATGGGGAGCTCAGGAGGGACTTAATTTTGCAAACCTGCCAGAGTTGTTGGGTTAATTCAGCCGTAAATTGGGTGCCTCGGTCGGATAGGATTTCTTTTGGAAATCCTACCCGGGAGAACACCTGTACTAGTGCATTCGCTACCGTATCCGCTTGTATGTTGGATAGGGCGACAGCCTCTGGGTACCTGGTAGTGTAGTCCACTACGGTAAGAATGTAGCGCTTACCGGAGGGACTAGGGGTAGCCAGTGGTCCCACTAGGTCAATAGCAACCCGGCTGAAGGGTTCCTCTACAATGGGCATATTTACTAGCTGGGCTTTAGGGTGATCGCCTCGCCTTCCTACTCGTTGACACACATCGCAGGTGTTACAGTAAGTTCTAACGTCAGCGTGCACCCCTGGCCAAAAGAACGTGTGAGTAATGCGGTGTAGGGTACGGGTTACGGCTAGGTGGCCTGCTAAGGGGATGTCGTGGCCTATTTTGAGGATTTCTTGACGGTATTTGTGGGGCACTACCAGCTGTCGCCTACGCTGTCCCCTTTTCTCTGTCCAGCGGTATAGTTTCCCTTTTTCCCATAAGAATGTTTCGTTATCTGCCCCGCCCCCTCCGGTCTCTGCTCGTTCCCGGTACTTTTGTAAGGTCGGGTCAGTCTTAGACTCTGCCTCGAAAGCATCTGGGGTGTCCCAGGGTATGGGGCCTAACCTGTCAGGCAAGGTCGGGGTAGGTCTTACCTGTGTCTCCCGCACTGGTGAGAGCTCTCGCTCTGTCCGGGCTTGGGCCCGTGTAGTCACTGGGTCCGCCTCGTTGTTGCATACTGGAGCATAGGCAGAAGTCATGGGGCCCAAATCGTTGCCCAGTAGTACTTCGGCAGGTAAATTATCCATTAGGCCCACGTTCACAGCCCCCTTTCCCGCTCCCCAATCAAGATGCACTTTAGCTGTTGGAATTTTGTACACATCCCCCCCCGCCACTCTAACGGCCACAGTCTGTCCGGATCGCTTGTGCTCTGGCACCAAATGACTCTGTACCAGCGTGATAGTAGCCCCTGTGTCTCGCAATCCCTCGGTAGATCGCCCCTCGAGCCATACCCTCTGCCGATGGTGCTGGCGGTTATCTGAGGCAGCATATACAGGGTCTGCCTCGTGAAGCGGCCCCACATATCCCTCCATAGGGGCCTCTTGGTTAACACAGAGGGCCCGGGCCGGACGATAGGACCCAGAGGGGTAATTGTAATTCCTGGGTGTCTGGTGCGTATTAAGGGGGCAGCTAGCCATGAAATGCCCTGGTTGCTTGCATCGGTGGCAAGTCGGTCTGTGACGCTCAGAGCTGTTATTGGGTGGTCCTGAGTGTCGGACGGGCCCTGTGGGCACCGGGGCTCGGAATTCAGCACGAGGGGGTGCACGGTAAACCTCTCTGAGTTCGACCCGTGCTGGAGCTCGGTAGTTCATGGGTTTGTGAAGACGGGAGTCATAATGTTCATCGGCCAATTTGGCTGCTTCTTCTAAGGTAGAAGGCCGCCTGTCTCGCAGCCATTCCTTCCCTTGCTGTTCCATGCCATTATAAAAATGTTCTAAGAGAAACAATTGTAAAATTTCCTCCCCAGTCACCGCTTTACTTCCGCTCAGCCAGTGATTTGCCGCTCTCCGCATTCGGTGCGCCCATTCCATATGGGTATCGTTAGGCTTCTTTTCCGTGCCCCGAAACTGTCGGCGATACGTGTCCGGAGTTACAGCGTACCGTCGCAACAGTGTCTCCTTAACTAGCTCATACTGTGTCACTTCCTTAGCACCCAGAGTACGAAAGGCTTCCAGGGCTCGCCCGGATAGTTTCCCAGACAATATCGTGGGCCACTCTCTGTTGGGAATCTGGTGCAGGGCACATTGCCTTTCGAAGTCCGCCAAATATTCATCAATCCCTGTCTCGCTCTCTAGAAAGGGTCGAAATGCCGTATAGGGTATCTTGGGCCTCCCAGCATTTTCGACAGGGATGATTACCTGCGGGGCTACAGCATTGCGGTGTGCGTTCGCTAGGTTGAGTTCGTGGGCTCGAGTCTCTCGTATATCCTCGTCCGCCTCCGCCATCAACTGCTGTACCAATTCCATGGAGGGGTTCGGCCCGTATAATGAGAGCCTTTCCCGAACAATCCTGGTTTTTTCATCACTAATCGTGGTCGGTGTTTCCGCCATTGTGAAGCTCTGATCCAGTTCGTTCAATTCTGCGATCAGCTCTCTCCTCGGCCGGTTGCTGGCGTACCCCCCTCTGCTTTCAAGTAAATCCTTTAGGGTTGTACGCTTCAATTTTTCGTAAGCGCTCTCCATCCGTTCTGTACCTCTCCTAGGAAATCCAGGAAAATCCCGCCGCTGCCGCCAAATGTTACGGTTACCCTTAGTCTCGCTGAGAGATGGACCGCTTAGTAGCCTGGATCCCTATTGCTAAAGAGGGGAGAAGCTGCTTTCCATAGTATTCTATATGAGTCTCGCAAATATAGAATAATCTCCCTTAGCTGTAGTACAGCTAGGATACCCTTCTGCCCACAAAAACGAGTCAACGCTGCGATTGAGGGTCAAACAAGAACTCAGGACTGGGATGCCCAGCCTGCTTTTTATTAAGGTTACATGCACACAGGGTACTCCCAGGGGGAGAGGGGGGGGAAGCACAAAATCCCCCATCACACATTTAGATAGAGAGCACTGTCCTTTGACAGGCCACAATAGGATTACAGTACTTAAGATAACAAGTTTACAAGTTCATCTTATCAATTAGCAGTCTGGCTCCAGAGGTGATTAGACAATGGGATTGGTTATCCCTAAACTTAGAGCTGAGGCTAGCAAAAATGTGTATTTAGGCAATAGTTTCTAAAAGCTGAAAAAAAAGAGTTAACTCTTTATGAAATGATACTTGTTACGGTTTTCTTGGAGCCCTTCTTAGGCGCTGGCTTGCTGGTTCAGGCATTGCTGCTGGGAAATAAGCTCTTCACAACAAAATAACTAATGCTTCTGTAACAAGTCTGAAAATCAGAGCAATGTTATTTAAAAATAAAGCAAAACTATCCATTAAAAAAAAAAAAAAAGTTTATGGGCTATATAAATAGATCATC